>NC_045703.1:15567285-16167285 GCF_009834535.1 Camelus ferus | reverse complement strand
TAGACGGCAATCTGGAATATTTATTCATATTAATAAATTCATATTAAATATTAATAATATTAAATATCCATCCCTTTGACTAAGTACTTCCTACTTCTATGAATCTCTCCTAAAAATTGTCACACACGTGGGCAAAAACATGCACAGAGAAGGTGTGTATGTCCATTGGGTCATTGCTGGTAACAGAAAGAAAACACAGAAATTATAACTTACATATCACTTCATTAAATTATGTAATAACCATATGATAGAATATGATTTATTAATTAAAAATAATAGGCAGAGCTTTAACAAGTGTAAGAGTTAAGTGTTACCCCTGAGCCATGAGACTTTTTAAAATTTACATTATTCTGTATCTTTTCATTATTGTTACAGTGAACACATATAACTATTATAATTTAAATATAATATAATAAATATATATTACATATAATTTATATATACACTATGATGTATAATATATAATGTAATATAATATCACATACTATATATATTATAATTAAATAAAATTTAATATAATTTAATGGAATACTTAAAGGCAAACTTTCCTATGCAAAGAAATCTCCAGAACTAGATTTAGTTTTTGGCTCTGCTTGGAGAAATAAAAGTAAGGTTTGGTTGGCACTGTCACAATTTTTCCCATCTATATCAAATACACAAGGACCCTTACACATGTGTGCATCCCCACCCCTGAGTCCCTTGGCTTGCCCTGTAGCTGCAGACGAGATAGGAACTGTCTCACAGAAGTTCACTGTGAAGAGACACAATCAGACGTGGCTTGTCAAGCAGCAATTCTGGATGCATGTGAAGAACAGACTGAGCAGATGCGAGGACAGCAGTTAGGAAACTCCAGCCAAAAGCCAGGTGAAAGATGGTGACAGCCTGAATGAAGGGTCCTGAGACTCACTGTTTGCTAAGAGAGCAGGTCTTAAATATTCTCTGCACAAACAAGCAATGGTAATTATGTGACCTGATGGGAGTGCTAGCTAATGCTACGGTGGAAACCATTCTGCAATAGGTAAGTATCAAATCAACACATCGCACAAGGTGAACTTACACAATGCTGTAGGTCAATCATAGCTCAATATATCTGGGAGCATAAAAAACACTGTTTAGGAGGTCACATCAAAGGGACTTGGGGAGACCTAGATCGGGAATACACAGCTAGGCCGTCCAACAGGGCAGTCACGAGCCACAAGTTCTGTGGCTGCACTAGCCTCGTGCAACTGTTATTATTTAAATTTTTTTAAATGAAAATTAAGTAAAATGAAAAATGCAGTGCCTAAGTCATACTAGCCACATTTCAAGTGCTCACCAGCCACAAGCATCCAGTGCCTACCACACTGGACAACACAGATCTAGAATATTTCCATCACCACGGAAAGTTACACTGAACAGCACTGATACAGAGTGAGAAGGAAAACAGGCCAGACCCAAAGCCTGAAAAACCAACAAATAACACCCATGTGGAAGACGACGATCCTGCAGAGGAGGCAGTAATGGCCAGAGAATTCAAAACGAAAGCAGCGACATTATGCTGTTTCAACAGCCAAGGAAAGGCTATGTTAAAGGGATGGGTCAGAGCTGAGTGCCGCTGGGAAGCCCACTGACGTAAGGACTGCTAAGAAAATACGGGATCCAGGATCAAAGAAATCACTGGTAACCTCAGCAAGAATTATTCTGTTGGACTGATGAAGGTGGAAGCAGAATTCTCTAGGGTTAGAGAGCGAGTGGAAGGCAGGAAACTGAGAATGCAAGAATAGAATATTCTTGGACAGAAAAGGAAAAACTGGAGAACAGTGAGGCCAGAGATAAGGAGGCAGCTGGAAAGGAATGTGGGCGAGAGGGACTGGAGATGAGGTTTTAGCACATTTAAGTGGTAGAGATCTGTCTGGTCCAATACGGACAATCACTACTGAAGACTTGTGAGAAGGAAGCTAGGAAGGGATGGATGCAGTCTCAACGAGGAAGAGAGGCCCTTCCTGCTTTCTATCAGGAGGGAAGTTATGTAGGGAGGCAGAAGTGTTTGGTAGCAGACAGGCAGGCCTGAGGCTGTCTGTTGGCAGAGGCTCAGAGATCTGAGAAGAGCAGGGAGGGTCGGACTGATCTTCGTGGAGAAACAGAACACACCGGCCGGGGACACTTGGCAGGGTGACTATGAGAGCCCTCTGCAGGTCAGTGATCATGAATTTATAATGGTGTCAATCTGCCCTGCCTACCTTCTCTGTGCAGATGAGGAGAAAGGACAAAATAAGGTTCATCAGCGGCTGGGGTTTTGTGAGAGGGGTCAAGGGCAGAGCCAGACTGGGAGAGCCGGAAGCTTACATAATGGGCGGAGGGCTCTTTAAAGGAAAAGTATGAATTTACTAAAGAATAAAAAATCAGGAAGGAGCCCATTTAAATAAGGTACCCTGAAGCTAAACTGGCCTTCGCTTTCTGCCTCTGAGAGGAGGAAGATAAGGAGTCAGGGAGGCAAGAGAGTTTCAGGATGTGTCCAAGCCTGAATCAACAGGAAAGGGTCATTTCTTTCTCTTTAACCTTGGCCATCTTGATTATGTGTCTTGGTGTAGGCCTATTTGGGTTCTTCTTGTTTGGGACCCTCTGTGCTTCCTGTACTTGGATATCTGACTCCTTCTTTAGGTTTGGGAAGTTTTCAGTCATGAAAACTTCAAATACCTTTTCGATCCCCTCTGCTCTTTCCTCTCCTTTATGGGTGTACATGCAAGACTGGGACATTGCGCTGCACACTGGAGACTGACACATTGTCACTGACTGTACTTCAATTTAAAAAAAAATTTTTTTAAAAAGAAAAGAAAACTCAAATAACCAAAAAAAAAAAGAAAAGAAAGGAGAGGCCTGATGCCTTGGGAAAAGCGGGGTGGTGTGGGCAGGGATGGAGGGAGGGCGTGGAGTAAAGGAAGACAGTGAGCCTAGCGCCCATGACTTCTGAACGTGTCCAGGCGAGGAGCAGGAAGCGACAGGTCAACCACCTGCGTGAACGTTCCACAGAAGCCCAGGGTGCTGCGTCACTTCTGCTTTTTGACAAGTGGTGGAGCAGAAGCAAGGACGTCAAAGCCCCGCCTGACCCAGCGGCCTGGGCAACGAGCCACTGCTGGCCTGACGAGGCCACGGAAGCAGTCCACAGAGGGAGACACGGCTTGCAGTTGCAGGGTTTCTAGAAATTTTACTTCAGTGATGGAAAGCAGTCTTATATCAAAATAAATCTCTACCTCAATTTTGCTCAAATAATTTTCTTTGTCATGCTTTTCTTACAATTAAAGGCAATAGAAGACAAAAATCTTACTGCAGTTTAAAATAATCAAGACAGTCGTGATTTATTAGAAAACACTGGACACATTAAACTGTATTTGAACTAAGACTCCTGACACACACTGATAGAGATTATAAAAATATAGAAATACCTGAACATTGAAGTTGAGACAAAATTTGAGCACCTTCGAAGTCGTGGCTTGTCATCTTTAAATTAGGTTTGATGCAACGAATAAAGCTGGCTCCCTAGCAGAATAAAGAGACTTTTTAAAATGATACATACTGCATTCTTCTTCTTCTACTTCCAAGAACACCAGCAACTTTCAGAGGATATTATCATTAACTTACGAACCTTTTTTAAAATAATCACTGAGGAACCTAAACTTAATTAGTGTACTTTAGTAATTTAAAGCTTAGAATGAATTTCTGTATTATATACTCATAATACTAGAGGAACATGACATTTCAGATCTGAGTGCCGAGAAAACTGTGTGACGATAAAAATAAGTCTTTACATAAATAAATACTTTAACGTATTTAAACAATACAGTTTGAGGCTGACTTACACATGATTTTATTCTACATTTAAATATATTTATATACTATGTTTCTGTGATAAGAAAACTGCCCTATGACAAAAGGAATAAATGAAGTTGTCCCTGAAAATTTAGGCTGAAGAATAAAGAAAACAAAAAAAAAATCAATCTTTCTTATCATTCTATTTCAAAAATATACAGTAGGCCCTTAAGCTACACCACTGCTCTTGTTTAAAATTTTTATTTGTTAAACAATATGTATTTTAAAAAGCCTAGAGGCATTCATTTGGAATTAGTTACCAGATTATGTTGAACGAGGCAGAGCGAACACTGGTATGTACACAGTGAAACAGCTGGGCGCTAAAGCTAACATACTAGACATCTAGATAACAATTTCTCTTTCAAGTTGTCACCTTGCGAAACTGGATGGTTATTTCAACAATGATGCTCACTGCAAACATTTTTAGAATACTTTTTTTTAGAAATGCCTCCTTTTTAAAAATCACAAATGTAATCTTATCATTTAATAGCAGCATTATATTTGAGTGATGAAAATAAAATACCTCATCAGACTTGGTTTTTAAAGATGTGTGGTCCTTCAGAGAGAAATATTTGCAAGCAATGAGGATGTTTAAAAGTATCTTTTAATGGTTTCAAAACCAAGTCTAACAATAAGTTAAGCAATAATAGAAAAGACAGGATAAATACCTGGCTTTTCAAAATGACTTGAAAAGGAAGAGCACTCAGTTAAGTTCTGTGGATTTGTTTAAAAAACAAGTCTTCTCTTGAAATCATGCTTCATTTATATAATCCACATGTCAAATTTCTTTCTATGGTGAATTTTTCTTTAAAAAACAGACTGAACTTAAATGTCTAGTTAAAAATAAAAAATACTCCTAGGAAATACTGCCTCTAAAACAGGGCATAAAAATATTATATCCATCTTTTCCATACCAAAACTGTCACGGTAGAGAGTGTTACCACCAGAGTAGTAAAATGAAAATGAATTATATGCATTATCTTTAATTCTAAAAAAATACATTTCCCTTTTCTATAATAACTAATGATTTCCACTTTCCTGAAGCTAGAGGATAATCTTAATTTAATAACAGAGAACTCCCTATATTCATAAAATAATTTGACTTCACATATATATTTGACCTTTCTTCAGAACAAAACTAACCAAAATGACAACCATTTTAAAAACTGATTTTCTTAATGAGGGTATTTGGTTTTAAATAAATTTCTAATTATTCCAGGTTTACTGTGCTTATTACTAATAATAGTTAAAGAGGACCATTTAAAAACCCGGTTTTTATTACTATAAATAAAATAGATAAACAAGGACCCACTGTATAGCACAGGGAACTATATTCAATTTCTTGCAATGAGCTGTAATGGAAAAGAATCTGAAAATACATACATACAACTGAATTGCTTTGCTGTACATCTTGAAACTAACATTGTAAATCGATTACACTTCAATAAAAATTAAGTATTAAAAAATTAAATTGAATTAAAACCCTTGGTTTTTTGTGTGTGTGTACTCACAGTACTTCGAAGTTTATCCAGAAGCAAATTTAACTGTGTCTGCGGAAGAAAGGAAATCACTTTACCATTTCAAAAAGTAAAAGAACACAATTGAGTAAGTAAATATTAGCTCTCCAACATTAGAATAAAATAACATGCAATAACACAGACATATACTACAATTTAACAACTCTTTACACGAACTCTTTTACAGACAGTAACATGCAAAAATGTATGGCTAGCATATAATGCCAAGGGCAGTAAGTTATTTTACTTATACAGAACTTATATAATCAAAAGGCTGAAAATTAACAATACTAAAAAAAAAGCACACATGCACATTTGCAGGTGGGTGGATGAGGAAAAAGTACACAGGCAACGGAGGAAGTAAATGCAGATGCTGGTGACGCATTCAACACGGGGTCAGCGGAGCGGTGTGTGAACATGTGGCAGGCTGGGTGTAGCTTGTGTCAACTCCATTAAGAATGAAGACGTGTTTAAAATATACACTAATGGTGTATATTAGGGCTGCTCTGTATAACGCCTATTATAATCAAAGCCATCCTGCCTAGCTGTAAAAACCCTCCTTACTGTTTGAAAACTGTATGCATTTCAATTATTTTTAAAAGCTAGGACACTTTTCTCAAAATTTCACAATGAACACTATAAGCTACTATGCTTTCCTTTCTAAATAATAATAAGTGATTATAATTTACTCTGGCTCAGTACCTTAAAATCATGTATTTGCCTTACTTCTCTGCAAAGTAAATTAAGTATCTAAAATTCTTACATTGATTTTGTTCTGAAATGCTAACTATACTACTTACAAAAGGTAAATTAAGATGTTAATTCTTAAATTAACATATCGAATCAATCATAGCTATATTTAATAATAATAATAATAAAGTATACTTTTACTGAACGCTTTCTATGAGTCAGGCACTGCTCAAAGCTTTTCACAGCATGATCATATTTAATCCACACAATGATTCTCATTAAGGACATATGATTAGTCTCATTTTACAAGTGAAAATGTTGAGGCACTGAAAGGTAAATTACTTGCTGAGATCTCAGAGCTACTAATGGCAAAGCCAAGATTCCAACAGGGGCCTGACACCAAGGTTCATTGTCTTATCCATGATGTATAGTACACTTCAGATGTCATAGGCTTAAGCTATAAAAATGAAGTGACTCTGTCACTGGATTGAAAATGAACAGTCACACCCCACATATCTGGCTGACAGAGTTCTGACAACCTTCATCAGTCTGAACCACCACACAAATGAAAAGCAAGTATCAGAGCCACTAATTTGGAAAGGAAACTGTCAAAAAGTCCACGCTTCTTAATTCATAGACTTTAAGGACAGTATTCTCCCCCCAAAATGGAGATAAATACAATCAGAGAAGTAGAAACAGCAAAAATAAACTATCATCTGAGAGAAGAATGTCAATTACCAAAGAACAGCAGTCAAGGACCACAAGGCGTCAGGGCAAACAGCCTTGTGCAACTCACGCCTCGTTTGTATTTTATTTCAATTTTAAAGCACACAAATATTCACGTATGTAATAACAGAGTAAGATTTTCATCAAAAAGAATTCCTTTTTTAAAACACCAACAGTAAAAGGGTTATGTTTCAATAACCCGTAAGTGTCACTTTTTGGTGGAAAACTGGTTCTCAGTGATGCTGGATAACTGAATTATTACTGTAAATGCTAGCCTGTTTTGTTTTATTGTTTCACATAGCTTGAACTTCATTTAATGAGCTATTCTAATATATTCAAAAATAAGAACTATTATTAATATATCAATGCAAAATATCTCATTAAAATACTGAAATTTTATTATTAATAATGTCATTCAGTTATAGCTTTCTGCAGTTAATGTGCGAAATATAGCTTATTGTATATAAGCAATTTTAAGGCACTTCAAATCTCAAAATAAGACCTTAATTCAAAGAATTTTAGGAATGTTTTTATTTTTATCTAAATTGTCTAAAATTTTAAGTATGTTCATGCCAGCAATACTGCTAAATTATAGTAGAAATATACTTAATAAATGATACTCATTTCATACAGTCCAACATACTATTTTAAACCAACCTGTTACTGTATGTTTATTTAGGAATTTAAGAATATCCAAGTAAGAGAAAAAATACTGCTCAAGAGAATAAGGAACTCATAATTAATGAATATAACTTTATAACAAAGTTTAAGACTTTTTATTCAGTTACCTGAAAACGTATTATAAGCTATATTTATGTTTTAGCTTTTTAAAAATCTAGTTTTATTAAAGTGATTTTATCAAGTTAGTTACTTAGGCCACTTCAACCTACAAGGTAGTTCAGGAGGCTCACAATGTTACTATAACAGTATTCTGATTCTTAAATATTGTTTATAATTACATTATTTTTAACATTTAAAGTACACATAATGAAAGGCATATGTAGGGTTTTCTTGCAAATACAACAATATTCTGTGGAAATGTGTTGGAGAGAAATTAATTCTATTTTTCTTTGTTCTATTTATTACAATTTTTTTATTCATTAAAGGTGACAGTTTTTAAATTATCTTCTTCTATTCTAAACACTCAACAACTAGAACCAAACAGTAGGGTTCCATTTCTAAGGCACATTGTGTGACAATTCCTTGTCAGACCTCAAAGAGTAAATTTCTGATCCAAAATTAATGAAACAAATGAAATGCTCTTCGATGTTAAATAAGCAGCTTGAAGGGTTTGCCACGCAGAGCATTTATCTTTTACAGACGTTATTAAAAGCTTTCATCAAATTTTAGTGTAATGTGCACACCCAAAATGCACTATGAGGGAAAACACGTCGAAAATGAATTACAAGCTGAATCGTTAACTGGAGCCGGGCTCCCTTTACCATGGCAGCCACTCTCAGAGCAGGAGTCCACGAAGGTGATCATTTACCTGAAGCCCCTGGCAGTGCCTGCTTTTCCTCTCTCAACTCAACTAGTCCTCTCTAGCCATCTCGAGCTACAACAAAACTGCTGACTGAGGGAAGAAACAGAAAACACATGGGAAAGAGGTTGGAAGGTCAACCAGACAGTAAGCAGAAGCAAGAACTTTAGGAGAAGCAATCAGACATGTTAAGCCCCAAGAAAGAACAGAGTTGTAAAATTACAAGATTTCTGTATGTTCGGTGACTATGCCCACCATATGTTACTTTGCAGACCAGCATCAACAATGCAGGGTCTGCTCCTGAATCTCACTCATGCGACTTCTGAGTGACCTACATTATCCACTGCAAAGTATAAAAGAATACAATTTTAATGAGTAAAAAAAAAAATTCAAGTAATACATTTAGCACAGATACCTTAAACTTGTTTCCCACACTGATGAAGCTAAGTTTTCCTGCTTTTTGTTTAGTATCTTTGTTGTTATTTGTGGATGATTCAAATAATTCCCGGATGAATTTATCCCTGGATTCACATATTAAGGATTCAAGAGACATATGTAGAGCATCATTATTTTTTTCCACAAACTGGGTCTGAAAAATGAAGCAAGGAGGAATGATTCAGTCCATCTTGTGATAATATCTCTTAACGTGACGCTAACAGAATGAGGTAACAGAAATGTTTTGTGTCTGTCCTGTCCAACACAGCAAGCACCAGCCAACGTGGACATCGAGCACATGAAATCCGGCCAGAGTACTGAGGAACTGAATTTCAAACTTTATTTAATTTAAATTTAAACAGCCAGATGGGGCTAGGGGTTACCATACTGTACAGTGCAGCTTCGACATCAAATGGTTCTCTCCCAGCAACGGCTATACTCACTGTTTCATAGCACACTGCCCCTGCGAAGTGCCGGATAATGAAGCCTTCATCATCTCTGATGTTCCTATGAACTGCCAGCTTAGATTTTCTGGGAATCTGAAAAATAATACATATATCAGTTACTAAATTATCAAAAAGACACTGCGTAACTTCCTTTAGAAAACATTCAGGATATAAAATACTTAAAATTATAAAGGGAATTTTCATACTTTATACAATTATACTGCTTTTTAAATACCTAATAAGCCTTAAAGTACCAGTAAAGTCGACCAAATATTTTTGGTTATAGTCTCTTAGGAAAGAAAAAAGGTGAAAGACTAAAAATAAAACAAAAACAAAAAAGCCACACTATTTAGAAGCACGTGCATTTTAAAAAGTGAACTGCCTATGCCTAAAGTAGTGGTTCTTGACCTTGGCTGACGAATTAAAACCATCTGGAGAACTTTTAAACCCCCCAAAGCCCATCCCATTTACAGCAGGGGATACTCAGGTACTGCCAGGGTTGAGAAGCTCTGTTCTAAAGAAACACCTGAAGCACAGGACTCTCCCACTGATTTAAACCACACATCCTAACACGTTTACCCAATGAGCCTGAATCTATTTATTTGAGGGAAACGAAATCATTCTCCGGATGTACTATCTAATTAGAATACCTCGTGTTGGTATCATATTTAAAACTTTTCAAAATAAAAGATCACACCTGATCCTCAAAATAATCCGAGGTTAAGAAAGACAATCTCATCTGAAAAGAAAAAGCCAAGACTTCAGAACCTTACTAGGCTTTTTCCGGGTGGGAGAGCTCGCAAATCAGAGCCTCCCTCCTCTCTGTGTGACCACACACCAGCACGAGGCGGAGTGAGGGCCCTGCAGTGGGGATGCCCGGCCCGATTCCCAAACAGCACTTCCTCACTCTGCGAGACCCGGCAGGTCACTTAATCTCTCCGTGCCTGCCCCCTCATCTCTAGCCTGGGGGTGCAAGCAGGATCTCCCAACAACGGATTATGATGAGGACTAAATAAAGTAATTTCAGTGTAACACTTAGAATGTGCCTGACACAGGCTACGTGTTCAATAGATGGTTATTACCACTTTTATTTTCAAAGAAACACAAAAGTAAAGGCCTGTACAAACTAGAGTTTACTGTCTTGCTCTTGAGGAAAGTGGCCAAAGCCCATTCCTGACACTTTAGTTTGCTGTCCTTGGAGCGACACGTCTCTGAAACCCTGGTTGCAAGTTGCTGACTAGCAACCAGTACTCCTGGTGAAGGTCACCGTGCATCCAGAGACTGGTCTTAACAGAGAGCAGTGAACAAACATGACTGAACACGTCTTCAATCTTAGTAAAAGTTCTGCTGGGGATATGAAGGACTCTGAGTCAAAGGAGCAGGTGGTCGTGCGGTGCAGTCCCCAGAGGAGGTCATCACAATGACGCCAGCTTTCCAAGTCAGTGCATTCCACCTGCTCAATGACGTAGGGAAACATGAATACTTGCTTTCATTCACTTAAGCTCCTGGATCCACCAAAGCAACGACTGGTAAACCAGGTTACGAGCTCAAAATGATAAACAGTATAGGAGGCATCTGCGACTCTAAGCAGTTTTCCTTTTCCTTCTTCCTCCCTTCCTTTCTTTGTTGTTCCAAGATGATGCGGCACCTAGCTTCCCAGGCTAGATTAACACCCATATTTCTCTGGGCTAGTCAGCTCTTTCCGGGCGTGAGGATGGAGCTGGGCATGTGCTGTTACCTCAGGATGATGGCTGAGCATAAAGGTAAGCACAGAACGCGTGAACACAGGAAATGCCTCAACGGCCACGCGCTCCAGCCTCAGGGAGAAGGGCTCACACTCCAGATTTAAGCACAGCTCTATGACCCAACAGCAGTTTAGGGGACCAAGTCTTCTGACCCTTTTAGAAGTGTACTTCTCATTTATTTCTGCTGCTCTCTGTATGTTTTTCCTGTTTAGCTAATTTTTCTACTGCTTCAGCTTCTATGACCTCTCTGAGTACATTTTCCATTCAATACTCCCTAGGAACGAGCATCAAAATGAATCTGCTGATCACTCACACGAACTGCTTCTACCGGAGTCTCAGCCAAAAGCTTTGCTGATCTTACAAATGTGCAGACAAGTGGCTGCTTGTGACTCTAGGCGCCAACCCCTGGGACGTGATCAAAGTCACATGACAGAACAAAGCAACTGACGGACACGTGGCTCAGAATGGAGAACATAAGAACAGGTAAACCTTTTTGTACAGTTTAGATAGGTGAAATGTACCTTCTATCCAGCTGAAAGGGCTTTGATTAGCTATATCATCATTAAAAATGGATACATTACATGGTCCACCTCTAGAAGATGCTGTGCAGGATTAATTGTAGGTGTTTACAGTTGTTCTAAGCCTTACATAACTTATGGTTCTAATTATCTAATGTCTAAGGTCTAGCACATCATTCTAAAGGTTTTTCTGCCCACCACAGAATCTCAGTTTTGAAATGACAAACTCACAGAAAGCCGGAAATGGTCTTTGTGCTTCTGGTGAACTGCAGATGTAAAGTGTTGATCACTTGGCTGGGGAAGGCGATTTTCTTCATCCAAAATATCCAATATTCCCACTAATTTTGCTTCAATTAAATCTATTTCCAAAAAATCAGGATATAATAGGGTAAACTAAACATATAACCTTTTAAAGATGCATGAACTTACTGATTACAAATTTTGAGGACTGGTCAGAAACAATGTAACATGATTCAGTAAGTACTGTATTCTCTGGAAAGCTACAGAGAGCAGATAAATTTTATTTCTCATCTGGCAATTTATTAGAAAGTAATATCACATATTTAATAAAGGTTTTAGAAAAACAACTCCATAAAGAAAGCAACTCATGTCACAACTGTTCCCTTTGTAAGCGAGGACAGAGGCTAAAGATTCAGAAATCCTTCCTCTCCCAGAGGAACCCCTTCTATATTCACAATGAAGTGAAACTACAGAAGCTTTTGCAGGATCAGCTTTTCAGAACTACTTATAGATATGGAGTCAAAAGATTTCCAGCATAACTTCAGCAACAGCAAACATTTTTCAGCTCTTTCCATTCATGGGGTCTGAACTCTGCCTGTTCCCAAACAACTGTAAAATGTAAGCTGCTTAAATACAGGCTAAAAGAACTGTTAAACGGGACAGACTCTAAAAGCTATAGGACACAGAAAGAGAAACCAAGATTCTAACTGCACTGGTCAGAGAATGGTGGCTCTTGGGCAATGAGTGGTGGTGAAGAGGGCATCCATCTGAGCTATAAATGAGTGTAATCTGATAAGAGGTGGACATGCACAGAAAGATAACTGGGAGGGGAGGAGCTCCAGCCAAGATATCCGACCACACCATCGGAGGCACAGAGACCTGATGAGAGAGGATGTTTGTGTGAAGGCACAGACTGAGTGGACCAGGCAGGATGTGAAAGTGCTTTGAAAAGTTGCACAAATGTAAAGTATTATGTAATTCTGCCATCTTGTCCAAATCTAGCACGTGAGTTACTGGCTCAACTGTCAAAGCCGTTTTCAAAGCAAGGCTTGCCCAACAGCGGATCTCAGAGATGCGCGGGAAGAACAGGTAGAGCGAGCACCGGCTGGTGATGACAGGGAAAGGCCTCTTTCCCAATTAAAAACAGAGAAGGAAGACAGAGAGCCTGTTCTCCTGCTGCATGGTGTTATATGGATGGGACACATGGAACTTGTAAAGCCAGCTTGCAACCGGCCAGAGGCTGCGGCCAGCACTCAGAGAACAGAAATGAAGAACTGCAGCAGCCCAGAGCCAAATCCTGGCAGAGCCCGCGAGGCGCCCAGCTACCCCGTGGGCTTCCACCTGCGAGGTAAGAAATCTCCCCCTTGCGCAAGGTAAGAATTGCTTAAGCAATTGCATTTCCTTCTTAACTTATTCACAGGTCAGCTGTTTAAGAAAGAAAACATCCATCCCAGGAAACAGAAGACATTTCAGGAAAACCTTCAGCATAGCTGGATTTGATGTCTTGGTAGCAATACTAGAAAAGGAAACGCCTCTCCTGAATACCGCAGTTTCAAGTCTCATCATCAGCAGTATCACTCATAGAGCACAGAAAACTTACTAGCAAAAGCATTTACTGTATCTTCCCGCATTTACCAAAAGTGAAGTAAAAAAAAACATACCTATACAGTCCTGATTATCCACGTAATGCACTTCATTCACACCTAAACCTTCTCTTTGATACAGTTCTTGTTCCTAAAATAAAATGATCATAATCACAGATGTGTAGATACTGAGTGACAGGAAATGGACTCACTGTTCTGTGCCTTTTCTGATCATAAGATTTATTGATTAGTCAGTGTAGAAAGGTTCACAACAGCTGATTCGGGAGCTGAGAAGTCTTGCAAAACATTGGGGAAGAAAAATCCTTGCCCCTAAAACAAGGTGATGTCAAAAACTAAAGAGCCAACATACAGTTTACATATGTGGAAATGTCCCCTCCTGCAGATAAGGCGCTTTTCCTGAGACATGCTGAGAAGCTATGAACAAACACGGGGATCTGTTTATAACCTTTCCAACTCAAGACAAGACCGGGGCTTTGAAACATTCTACAGCCTCAAACTTCTGTGCAGAACAGACCAGGGGTCAGCAAACTTCTGCAAGGGCCAGACAGGAGGTATTTTTGGCTGTGATATTTACTGTCTTTGTTACAACTACTCCGGTATGCCACTGCAGGGCAAAAGCAGCCCCAGACAACAGTAAATCAAGAAGCACAACTGCCCCCCAGTAAAACTTCATCTGCAAAAGCAGGCGGTGGCCTGCTGGGTTTGTCCCAAAGGCCACAGTTTACCCCCTGGAACACACAGAGGAACGTAAGTTGCCTTGATCATTTTTAAAAGTTTAAAAAAACAGCTAAACTAATTAGCTCCCTTCTGACATGAAATTTGTCTCTTCTATATTCTCAGTAGCCCTAAATCATTGTCCAAAGACAGGCAAGGGCAGATTTATAACCTTTACAGACAAGCACTAAAATCAAGCAAAGAGCAATCCACTGCAAATGGGCTCCAGCATCTACACAGTGATACATATGAGAAATGTATCATTGGGGAAAATAAATATAATTTGGAAGAATAATTTACAAATCAGAGTTGAGTTCCTAGATAAGTCTGGTATTGTCTTAACATTTTAAAAAAAGAGGGGGGTGGATTTTATCACAGATGGGTGAGCAAGGCAATGAGCTAAGGGTGATGTGTGTTTCAACCTTTTTTTCTTGAATGTTAAAATATTTCCTCCCACGAGACATGCTAGAAAAGGTCTCTGTCAATCTAGAAGCACTGTCTACTTGAACCCAATCTGCATTGGAAATTCACGTTTATTTTAAAGAACTGTTATAAAAATAAACATAAATCAAGACACCGTCTCCTCTCTGTGCAGTTTCCAGATGAAGTTTGCTGGGCTGGTGTGGAAAGGAAGAAGGATGTGAAGTGAGAGGCAAACACGTCAATCCTCACATAGGAAAGGAAGGACTGAAGCGGCTGGATGAGACATTTTCAAAGAAACTACCTTAACTCATTTTAACCTGCTTGTTTAAGCCAGAACTGGCTTAACTATAATATATAAGAAAAGGTATAAAAGTTGAAATGTGCTGGGGAACCCAGAAAGAAAAAGACATAATAAAAATGGGGAAAAAGACGAATGGGATGGAAATAGGAAAGAAAACAGTTCACATTTCAAGTCCAGCTACAGTGGGGGACTCAGAAAACAGCAGCGCTCACACAAAGGAAACAGCGCTGGGGTTCGTTCGGCCCTTGCAGAAGTCACTGAACTGCCGTAGTTTCTTCGTCTGTAAAATGAAGGGCTGGACTGGATTGATATTGGGTTCCCAGCAGCCAGCGGTCCTGTTGACTCTGCTGACCTGCTGGCTTTCCTGCCACACACACCCAGAGCGGCGAGCAGGCAACAGAGGGCAGAAGCAGACACAGAGGAGGAGAGGGTGATGCCGAGGTCAGGGATGAGAGCAGAAAGCTGTTTGGCAGTGCCAGGAGCAGAGACTACAGAATCAGGAAAAGAAACAAGCGGCACCTCCAGTCCAGTAAAAGTCACCAGGAAGGAGCAGGAGGCATTCACTTGTGAGCAGGCGCCGATCAGCACTTCTGCTGGGTCCCCTAAGCTTCAACTGCACCATCAGCACTTCTGATGCGCTTGGCATCTGCGAAGCCCCTGGGTCCCAGGCTGAGAATCTCACATTCCCTGGGCCATCTTCCATCATACCTCATCAACCAAGTAACTGCGGGATGGCGCTGTGCCTTGAAATTTAAAAATAGCTTAATGCGGTTCTTAAATCTAAACTGTACGGCAATTACCTCCTTCAGAATCCTTTCGTTAAAAAATTGTTGAAGTTTTTCATTGCAATAGTTGATGCAAAATTGTTCAAAACTGTTATGTTCAAAGTACTCTGAAAACAAAACCAGAGTCAAGAGTCATCATCAGATCAACTTCACATTAATAAACTTAGGATAAAATTTTATTGTATCAATGCTTACTTTAATATTAGATACAAATACATATTCGTAGAATTGTTCCATACTCCCCAAATGCTCTTATTTCAAGACTTCAAATTTTGTTAGGCATTAAGTATTAAAAATACCCTGCTTCGTGGGGGGAGGGTATAGCTCAGTGGTTGAGTGCCTGCTCAGCATGCATGAGGTCCTGGGTTCAAACCCCAGTATTTCCACTTAAAAAATACATAAATAAAATAAAATAAAAAAATAAACAAACCTTGCCTCGCTTGAAAAAAAGGGGTTTGTCAGATAAGATAAACATCATGTAGCAGGGAGGGTATAGCTCAAGTAGTAGAGTGCATGCTCAGCATGCATGAGGTTCTGGGTTCAATCCCCAGTACCTCTTCTAAGAAAAAATAAATAAACCTAATTGCCTCCCTCCACCAAAAAAATAAAAATAAAAATAAATTTAAAAAGGAAAAAAAATGGTTTAAAAAAGATAAATATCATATAATACAAGATACAAAGTGTAAGCCACTTGTAACATTTTTTCAAGCACAGGTATTAAAGAATCAAAATTAAAGGAAAAAAATGACTTAAAATGTTAGTGGTTTATATTTTTCTGTATAATCTGTAAAATTACAGTTACAAAAAATATTACGGATACTAATGCATTTCTAAAATTAAGGGACTGTATTACATTATTTCTAAGATCCCTGTAACTCTAAAATGTTACGACTGTGCATGCACAGATCATGCTAAAACTGGTGTAGATCAGGGAACAAACAGCTGAAGATGATGAAATCTTAAATCAGTGACGAGTGTTTCTCTAACTTTGAATAAAAGGCACTGATTTACTACAAATTTTAAAACATGTATTACATCAAAACTGACACCCTGCCCCTCCCAAAATGTAAACACTCATCTCTTGCCTCGGCAAAGGCAAAAGAATTATGAAGAAGAACACTTCTGCACAGACAGAAGGAACACCCACACTGATAAAGCCCCAAGTAAAAACGGTCAGATTTACTTTGAGATTTTTACAACACAGTCATTCCGAACAAAGCAGCATTCAGGTATCAGTGACTTTTTTTTATTTCTGGTTATACAGCTCCACAGTTTTTCTCAAATGTTTACCCTGACATCTTATTCATTTGGTGGAAATTAATTAGAAGCAGCTATCTGCTGACAACTAACACTAATGATGAATTTTTACACACAGTAATGAGTTTGGCCTGTATGCTAGTCAGTCTGCCCACCTCTACACTGGATGGTCAATGGTTTTAATGACTGAATTCTCTTTATCAGCGGCACTAAGACTTTACCTTTATTCAGCTGCACTAGTTTATAAGTATGGAGACATCTCTACCTAGGGTAGTTTTCAATCAACATTTTTCAATTTAAGCACTAATGTGACCAAAATCCACAAGTCTTCCCTTTCCTTTTTTCGAAGCATCAGCTTCCTATTTATCATATTATGAAATGAAATGTAGGTATGGACATATAACTGAAAATACATCAAGAGAAAAGGTATTACAAGGGAAAAAAGGGTTTTTTTTTTTAAATTTTATTTTACATACGTGTGAAAAACCAAAGGAAAAAATATCAAGCAAATAAAACTCACCAAGAAAAGCATACTTACCAAAGCCTGCAATATCTAGGACTCCAATAAAATAGGATGACGTTTCAAAAGGAAAACACTGATTGACTCTGTTTACCACGTGATCAAAAAGATGGCTGTAGACAGTCTTTGCCAAGGCGTCCCGGGCGTTGTTTGCTTGCTCCACTTTCAGGGGTACCCTGCAAAAGAAGACTATGCCAGTGAAAACTCTCCACAGCACTATTTTGTGAAAATAATGCCAGATACCCAAGAACAAAGTGTATCTAATCATACTGTGAGGAACAAGCTAAATTGTTACAAACAGTCATTTGTGAATAGGGACAGATAAATGGGGCTAAGCAGAATACTACAAAAAAACTATCAACAATTAGATTAAAAATCTATCATTGGGTGGAGAGTATATAGCTCAGTGGTATGCATGCATGAGGTCCCTGGGTTCGATCCCCAGTACCTCCATTAAATAAACAAACAAACAAACCTAATTACCCCTCCAAAAAAATCTATCATTGAGTAAAAGAACGTTCAGCTCAAAAAATCTTTTTAATCTTAATTTATACCTCACTGTACATGCTGAATATATTAAAGAAAAATTATTCAGAGGGATAATCTTCCATGTGACTTTCCGAAATGCAAAAGAAACTGTGTTTAACTCAAAGTAGCTTTGAAGTTCAGCAACTCGTTTAACAGTGTTTAGGGAAAAAATGCTTTCCGCCTTAAAATCCAATTCTACAATTTAATACAAGTAACTACATGGTTTAAAGATGTTACAGATACAGACGCACAATCTGTGTCCTTGAGAAAATGACAGTCTGATGAAGACAGACCACCACAGAGGAGAATTTCCAGGCACTGTGCTGAACGCTGTCATAAAGCACAGGGCACTCCGGGAACACCAGAAAAACACACCAGACTTGGAAGTAACCTTAAAAGTCATTTGGGTCAGACTTGAATCCCTTCTGAACAGTGGTTTTTCAATTTATATTTCCTGCAACAGAATCCTTTCCTAAAGTGAATCTGATGTGAACACCTCCTACATAAACTACACAAAAGAATTGCTTTGGAACATAGGGGAAGCAGAGATGACAGCTGAGGACCACCCTCTCGTGCTTTACCAGCCTTCCCCTGGGCTCCAGGAACATCTCTAAGGAACCGCGTACCTGTAGGGCACCACTAAATATCCTCCTCGCGGAGGGTTTCTTTACCATAAGAGTAATTTGGAATTAGCAAAGAATCAGGCCAAGCATACCCTGCCAGTATTTCTCAAAGTGTAAGAGCTACCAAATTTTCCCAGTGGCTAAAAGGTTCTCTTTTTAATTCTTCTTTTTTTAATTTGCCAAGAATTTTTTGAATATATGTTGCTAGAACTCACTGTCTGCCTTATTTCGCAAGGGACAGAGGATCTGGCTTCTCCCTCACGGAGCAGGATTTTTAGAGCAATGAGTTAAGGAACTTACTTTATAACTGTTCCTTTGGTGCCCCCTGCTGTTGTCAGCATGACTCTTGTGGTTAAACTTACACGAAGATCATCTTGATCCAAACCCAGTAACTCAGCACAATATTCCAATGACTGAGTAGATTTGTTCTTCAGATTACAGCCACCTGATGAAAATATATTTTAATCTGAAATTAGTAAACATTATGTAAACCAGATTTTTAAGATCCATCTCTTAGAAGTACACTTCATGTACATAAAACTATGGAATAAACAAGGCTCATCTGTGACTTTTAAGTTCACCTCACTTGTTCACCACCCTGACTTGTCAGACACTTACACTGCCAAGGTCAATGGAAGACCCTCATTCAGGGTGGCCCCACCATAAAATCCTTTCAGCCCTTCAATTTCAACCCGCCACTGTTTCATTTTTTATGACCCTGCAAGTGAAATAGACTAACAATAGACTATCATCCTTGTTACCATATTACATCTCTGGAATGATAGAGTGCCTTATCACTACAATTCACAGGACTCCAGAAAACCTCAAGGAGTAATTCCAGTGGTAAATGTGAGGCACTTCAGCAGGTCAACATGGGTGTGGACATCTGTCTACATGTGTGCACGCGCGAACATGCACGTGCTCATGACATGTGGGGACAAAGGAAGAGGGTGAGGAGGCAACTGCTATTAACGGTACATTGTATCTACAGATTTGCATTTATGGAGGCTGTTTTATAGAGAGCATCCCACAGTGCCTTAGACTCTGCTGTTACAACTCTGCAACTGATGAGCTGTGTGACCTTGAATGAGTTACTTATTCTCTCTGCACTCAGTTTCCTCATCTGTATAATGAGGATAATAACTGTACTTACCCAATAAGGCTGTGATGAAGATTAATAAGGTTATATAATGTGAAGTTGTGAAGCGCTTGGTACGTAGTAAGCACTGTATAAAGGTTATCCATAATTATTATATTATCATTACTAATATTAAAATAAACATTTTATTAATTTTTTGAAGTTTAATGTTTATAAATAATTCATTTTAAGACTACTCAATTTCAAAACTACAAAGAATGTGTGAAATCATAATGAGAATTTTATCATGACAAATATTTTAAAAAACCAAATTAATACTTAATAGCCTGGTCTCGGGAGAAATAGTCCATGAAATCTTTTATGAATAAGGGGTTGTTAAGACAATTCATTGGGAAAAGAACAGCTTTTCAAACAGATGGCACTGGACAACCAGGCATCTACAAGCAAAAGAATGCAGTTGGACCCCTACTTCACACATCTACAGAAATGAACTCAAAATCAATCAAAGACCTAAATGGAAGAGCTAAAAACCATAAAATTCTTAGAAGAATACAGACATAAATCTTCACGATCTTGGACTAGATAATGGTTTCTTAGATATGACACCAAAACCACAAGCAAGAAAAGAAAAAGCAGACAAACTGGACTTCATCAAAATGAAAAACTTTTGTACTTCAAAGAACACTATGCAAAAACTGAAAAGACAACCCACAGAATGAAAGAAAATATTTGTGAATTATATATCTGATAAGGAACTTGTATCTAGAACATGCTTTTAAAAACTCTTACAACTAGATAATAAAAAGGCAACCTAATTAACAAATAGGTCAAGAATGTAAATGGTCATTTCTCAAAAACAGACATACAAATGGCCAATAAAGTCATGAAAAGATGCTCAACATGAGCTGTCAGGAAAATGCAAATAAAACTACAATGAGGTAGTACCTCTCAGGCACTAGGACCTCATAGGCACTAGGATGGTGAGAATGTAGAAGGGTAGTTACTTGGAAAGTCAGTTCCTCAAAAGGTTAGACATAGAATGGCCGTATGACTAAGCAGTTCCGCTCCTAGGCATATACCCAAGAGAAATGAAAACATATGTCCACACAAAAAGTTGTACACGAATGTTGACCGCAGCATTATTCACAACAGCCAAAGGTGGACACAACTCAAATGTTTATTAAATGACAAATGGGTAAACAAAATGTGGTATAACCATACAATGGAATATTTCTCAGCAAAAAGAAAATGATGTACTGACACACAGGTGAACCTTGACAACATTAAGCCAAGTGAAAGAAGTCAGTCACAAAAGGGCCCACATATTTTGCGATTCCATTTGTATAAAATGGCCTTAATAGGCAAATTGACACAGACAAAGCAGAACGGCAAGTGGTTGCCTAAGGTGGGGGATTTGAGACACAATGGCGGTAACTGATGTAAGGCATGGGGTTTCTTTTTAGAGTGATGAAAATATTCTAAAACTGACTATGGCAACAAGTTCATGCTGTATAGCACAAGGAACTGTATTCAATATTTTACAGTAGCTTATGGGGAAAAGAATATGAAAATGAATACATTGCATGTTCAAGTATGACTGAAACATGCTGTACACCAGAAATGGATGCAACATTGTAAACTGACTGTACTTCAATAAAAATATATATACACAAACATAAATAAAAATAAAATTGCCTATGGTGATTATTGCACAACTCTAAATATGAATTATGTTTCAATAAGGCTGAAAAGAAAGAATAAGGAAAGTAATACTTAGAAGACATATTAAACCTTTAATTCTATGAAAATAAGATTACTACTAATCTCTAGTTTGTACCCTCGATACACATTATCTAAAATAATATAACTCTCAAAAAAAACTGGCCACCATTGATTAATTCATTTGAATACTTTTTTTTTAAAACTATTTTGAAAAGTTTCTTACATACTTTCAGGGATTATGTAAGAATAACATAAGAAAGCATTTATTTTAAAAGTTTTAAAAAGGCAAAATACTGCAAAATAATGTAAGGTTTTTCATGTCATTCCCCTTCCAAAGAAAGAACTTCTTTGAACATTTTTAAAATTTGTTGTTATAATAATGTATATTTTTGTTATGTGAAATTTAAAAAACACAGAACTCTCAATACATATTTTTTGCATTATCATCACAAAAAAAATTTTAAATAGCAGGGGAGCCTTCCAAATATTTACTGAAGAATAAGTTTTCCAATAAAATAATTACAGAAATATCCAGAGCCTTTTCAAATTGCAAAGTCATACCAAAATTGAGTTCTCTGGGGCAGGAAAAATCAATTCTAATTAGAAAGAAACCATTTAGGGGTAGGAGGGTATATAGCTCAGTGGTAGAGTACATGCCTAGCATGCACGAGGTCCTGAGTTCAATCCCCAGTACCTCCATTAATAACAAATAATAAGTAAATAAATAAATAAATCTAATCACCTCCCCCCAAAAAAACTGAAGTTAAAAAAAAATTAAAAAGAAAGAAACCATTTGGTGGGGAGGGTATAGCTCAGTGGTAGAGTGCTTGCTTAGCATGCACGAGGTCCTGAGTTCAATCCCCAGTACCTCCATTAATAACAAATAATAAGTAAATAAATAAATAAATCTAATCACCTCCCCCCCAAAAAACTGAAGTTAAAAAAAAAATTAAAAAGAAAAAAACCATTTGGTGGGGAGGGTATAGCTCAGTGGTAGAGTGCTTGCTTAGCATGCACGAGGTCCTGGGTTCAATTTCTAGTACTGCCATTAAATTAATTAATTAATTAATTATTTTAAAAATTTACCTCCCCCCAAACCCCCGCCCCAAAACAAGAGCTGTTTAAATTAAAAAAAAAAAAAAAAAAAGGTGAGGGTACAGCTCAGTGGTAGAGCACATGCTTAGCATGCACAAGGTCCTGGGTTCAATCCCCAGCACCTCTACTAAAAAAAAAGAAAAAAGAAAAAAAGAAACCATTTGGACCTATATAGGAAGGGTCTCTGGAAGGATGTAGGTTAATAAAATCTTAGCTATTAAAACAGAAAACAACCTAGTTTATTCTCCTGACTCATTGCCTCGTTCCAATCTTCTCTGCTTTCTGCTCATTTCTCTTTCAACAGAAGGAAGTTTGAGAAGAAGAATAAAAGATAATGTAAATATCTGGGATGTGCCTTTTGACCATTTAAATGCTTTTCAACTAACTAGATCATGCCCCGTTTACGACCCTCGTGGACGTCTGCATGTCTGACCACAGGGCCATCACACAAGGTGTGTGAAAATGCTGCCCATCACTTCTCACATTTCCGAAGTGTGCATTAATCACTCTAAGCTACTCTGGGTTAGAACTGCCACCTGCTCCCTTGGTGTAACGATCCTATAGCGGAGGAAACAGCTCAAGTGGTAGAGCGCATGCTCAGCACTTGGGTTCAATCCCCGGTACCTCCCCCAAAAGTAAATAAATAAACCCAACTACCTCCCCCTCAAAAAAAGAACAGCAACAACAAAAATGATGCTACAGAGGAAATGAAGATGTCTTCTAACATTTCTTACACTTTTAAATCCCTCAAAAAAAAAAAAATTTTAATGTAAAGTAAGAACACATCTGATTTTGCTTGGTTTTCTTTTTTTTTTCCATTTTAAACTGAGAGTAATCTGTATTTATTTTACTCATTCCTTGAAAACACTTACGGTGATTACTACATGCCAGACTAAGTACTATTTTGTATCAGTTTGCAAATATTTAACTCGTTTCTTCTTCTTTAAAACATGAGATAGGACCTGTTATTATCCCCAGTTCACAGATGAGGAAACTGAGGCATGGAGAGGTTAGGTTCCTGGCCCAGGGTCGCACAGGCAGGTGACACACAGTGGCACAAAACCTTGTGCTCCTACATACAGCTCCTGATGCTGACTTCATGGCACCGCGGGACGTTCAGTCTGAACGTCATTAAGACTGTCTACCTCAATCTGCTCATTCACAGCTCAGGTCTCTGGGGAAGGCTCAGTGACTGGGGGCAATGAGAGACAGTTACCCCAAGTGCCGGAGTTAGCTAGACATGGGGACAGCACGGCTCTCACACCTACAAGTTCATTCACAACCGTATCACATAAACTACCGCACAGGTCTCACTTGTGTAAAATGGAGATAATGTCCCCTGGCTTGCTATCTTTATTAAGTTCAGATTATGATTATGCCATTCATGATGAAACAGTATATAAAGGATCTTGCACATAGCAGATGCATTTTTTAAATGTTCTTCCTTCCTCTTGTGCCCTTTCCTTATATGCAAAATGTTGCTACGTAACCACACTTTAAAAACACTTCTCACGGATTATTTCTTCATTATTTTACAGGTGAGAAAGCCAAGGCTTAGAGAGCTTCTGGGATCTGACACTAAAGCCTAGGTTGTTGACTGCTATGGTAAACGGTGCTTTTGATTTTTTTTTAAACTCATTCTTAGTGTAAGATTTTTAAAGGCAGAAGCAGGAGTCAACAATCTTTTTCTCCAAAGTGTGAGATTTTAACCTTTGCTGGCCACACAACTACTCAACCCTGCCACGGCCGCACGGACGCTGCCACAGACAGGACACAACAGGCAGGTGTGGCTGTGTTCTAACAACACTTCACTTACAGAAACAGGTCAGAGCTGACCACGGGCCGTAGTCTGCCAACCCTGTATTCATGGATCAAACTTAAGATTACACAGTCTTACTATTTATGCAGAGACTGAAACAAGACAGTTGAAAAACTAATACCATGCAGGCATTTAAATGCTCTTTTCAATTTGCGTCAAGTTTAACCTATTTTCATTTCCCAGTAATAAAGTAGATGGGCTTTTGTGTATTCAACTGTCCTAATTAACTGATCCAAGTTCAGATAAATGAACCAGAAAAATACCAAAATATCTTAACAGATGGTAAAGAATTATTCTGTTCATGTATTGGAAAAGAATAATATCAGTTGAAAACTGTAACCAAGTATGACCCTGGTAGTCAGAGTTAATCATCCTTCATCAAATGAGTTTACTCCTCATCCGTATCACGGATTTGTTCAGGACAGAGCTCATAACAACTGATAATGCAGCATCCTTCAGTTGCAAGGTTCATCACGTAACACAATATATCCTAGAAATACCAGGATAATAACAAACCTGCACATGGAGTCAATTTACATATGACAATTAAATGATAGAACTTCTAACTTTACTCCTCTTCAAAATAAAACAAAACAAAAAGACTGCCAAAAAAAAAAAGAAAAAGAAAAAGAAAAAGAGACCTGATGTGCTGCCGGCTTCCTCAAAATCAATATTTCCAAGGTGCAGGACACCAGCTACTACCCGGAACAGATCGAGCTTTTCTTCGTCATCCAAACCAATCTTTTTCATGGCTGTGCACATTCTAATAAAATCTCCATGGTCATCTAACAAAGGATCTTTCAAGGAGCCTGCCTTAAGACACTACAAAGCAAGAAGATATCAGTTGTCTGCGGTTCACATTATTTAAGTATACTAAAAACAACCACATAAGGTCTTTTAATGCACTCTATAACATGCAAAAGTAAAATGAATATACGTATGTTCATGTATAACTGAAAATTGTTCCCTACACAGGAACTTGACGCAACATTGTAAAATGACTATAACTCAATAAAAAAAAAAGTTTAAAAATAAATAAATAATTTAAAAAATAAAATGTGTGAGAAAACTAGTATTCTAACACATTCAAAAACTGAAATGACTGCACAAAGTGTACACAAGATCGATGTATTATTTCTTCCAACAACATGAGATCTACAGCTATCTCAATAAAAATTTCAGTCAAAAATGGAATGAGATGTTTTCCGATTAAAACTGGAATTTTATCTCTAAAGCATTATAATGCTAGGATATTAGATAAAAATATAAACTGAATGAAAATGAAGGAAATATCAATGGTTGAAATGAATCAACATGAAACCACAGGTCAAAAAAAAAAACAGGTTAAAAAAAACGAATAAAAATTTAAATCTAACATTTAGCATTATACTCCTTCAGGTTAACTACTATCAGCTACACTGATATTCAACAGTAGTGAACAGTGGATAGGCTAACTAAACAATTTTCATGGCCTGAGAATTACTTTTTAAATCTTTCTGATTTGAATATAAATAAGAGGTAAAATGTATCAGTAAGCATTATGTTTACTCTAAAAATTTATGCCATGACTGAAAACATTCCAAAAAAATGAAGAGACATTTTGCTTTCTCTCCTAAAAAAAAAACTTGCATCTAAAGTGCTCATTTATTAGAATCTCTAACACAAACTTGAAGGAAAAAAATAAGTTACTGGACACAGAAAGATTGGACTAGCAATTTTCCAGAACTTGAGAATGAATAAGTAAATTAAAACATTAGGTTAACAGTATCAGAATTAACTGGCCATTAAAGACACCTCTAGGAGATTTGTTTTTCCTCCAGGGTGACGAGTACTTCCCTGCTAAAGTTGTCACTGCCTTTCCACAAAAGTCATTAAAATGTTTAATTAGGCATGTGTGGAATTTCTGGAAAATGTCTAGACAAGGAAATTTAATTCTTAAAGAAAGCACAGGAAACGATCACATGCAGCCACATTGAAAAGAAAACACGTATCATGCAGAATTTTTAGTCTTGCAATTGAATGGTTACTTCATTTAAGAATTGTTTCTAATCAAAGGTCAATGAATATACTGCTGTCACGGCAGACTAAAAATACTGCATTCTCCTAAAAATTACACACAGCTTAAATAAAGACACTCCAATGGAACTACGATTCTAATTAGTCAAAACAATCACCTCATCTTCCTGATAAAGAAGACAATAAAAAGTAATTTAAACATATTAAATCCATTATTCTCTTACAAATTTTATATATAAAATCAATAATATAAATAAGACTCCTAACAAAGTACACTGACTCTAGAATCAGAAAGGGCACACTTTCTTCTTAGGAGCATACAAAGAGTGCTTTTTCTCTTTGGAGAGTAAAATCCAGTTTTCTTTCCTCTCTGCTCAGTCCTTTCCCAAGCCAAAATACCAGATTTTTATACGTATGCATTTTTTCCTTTAGTATAGCTGCCATATTCCACCAGGAACTGTCTCCATTATCTTGGTGGAAATTATACAGTTTCCATATTCTGATGATGCCTTATAAAAAATATAGGCTATCATGACAAAGGAAGATAACCATAACAAATATTAATGTCATTGCTTAAAGTTCCAACCACGGATGTAACATAAAGTTTACAATTTATAATCCAGACATCTGTGTCTAAAATGATAAATAAAATGTCAACTTAAAACAAAAATTAACTAAAGGCTCATCTTCTTAGAATTCAAAACAATGGGGATTTTTAGGTTTCCATTTTTTTTCCATAAATATATTAAATATATAATCCACCTCACCATTTTGAAAGGAGCCAAAAACATCTGACTCACACATGCAGGAGTATTAAAAACCGAGTATAATAAAAGCTTGTTCAATTAAATGCTCAATATAAACCTTTTAGTAAAATTAATAGACAATATGAACTAGTTCCTATAATAAATCCTGACTTAGTGTTTCACAATTTAAGCTCCCTGAGAGGATATAACTTAATACCTCTTATTAGTTAAACATTGTGTATTAAAATTTACAGAGGTGGGAGAAGATTTTTAGATTAAGGACTGAATGTTTTTAAAATAATACTTAATGATATAATCATATCTAATTGCTCTCAGAAATATAATAATTTAGTAAGACCAAAATATAAAACTTTTCATAGTGTTATTACGGAAACATGATGCTCTAAAGAGAAATACAACAATGTATAAACATCAGTTCAGAAGGATGCTTACTCTGTTTATTGTCTGCGTCAAAGCTTACTTCAGCTTTGACGTAGACAGTAAATTATAAAGGACATATTTCATACTCAGTCCCAAGTGGGCAATATGAGAACGAGTTTTGAAAACGTCAGCTGAGGATAATTCTTGGGCAGTATGACACCCTCGTGCTAGGAAAAAGAACAAGAGGAGAGCGGAGCACTGAGCCTCACCAGCAAGAGCCAGAACCTGCAGCTTCTGCAGGTCCCAATAGAGGCATGAAGCACCAAGCCTGCGAGGGGCATGGAGGAATATTTAGTGTTTTTAAGCATAAGCCTAAAAGTAAGAAATCTTCCTTGGGCTTCAAAATAAAGAACAGAATATATCTTTCAGCATGACATTTTTCATATTAAAGATTTTAACTCAGAAAAAAAAAAGTTTACTATACCTCAGGACTTTTTCGATTCTGTAAAATCTGTTTGTCAGTTTCTTTGTTAGCAAAGTATCTAGTGCAGCCTCGGTTTAGATACTGTGACAAAGAAATTTAAAATACAGTTAATAGATATGATCCACAGGAAAATAACACAGCAGAAAATACAGCTTATCAGATAGTGCTAACCATAAAGGATTTCTAAACATAAACTGCATATCATTTAATCTCTCAATTAAAGTCAATACTTCTATATACCATAAGTATTTCACGCCTACTAATCAAACCAGGGATGCTGAAAACCCTAACCTGGAAGTAGGTTAAGTTAAATGATTAACATAAAAATCAGTACCATAAAGCTTTCCTATTTTTAAATCTCCTCAGTGTCAAGTATCCTATGAAAAACATAGAACATAAGGTAGGAACTAAATATGTCAAGTATCTCAAAGACCTGACATTGTGGTTTAATATTTCAAATATTTAATTTCTGAGTAATTAAATATTATTTTTAAGTTTCTTCATTTCTGCTTTTTAGAATCAGTTTAGGAAGGCAAAACATGCCTTTCATAGTAGTTACTGAGAGTTAACACTAACTATACATAACTTACAACACTTGTTTCATGAACCTTCACAGGTACTGAAATAAAAATTTCAGGTTTTAAATTGAAGTACAGTCAATTACAGTGTGTCAATTTCTGGTATACAGTACTATGTTCCAGTCTTGCATATACATATATATTCACTTTCATATTTTTTCTGTTAAAGGTTATTACAAGATATTGAGCATAGTTCCCTGTGCTATACCAATTTCAGCTTTTTATCTCAATGATTTACTTCTCTGCCCAGAAGCCTTTAAAGGATGAGTGCTCTGAAAACACAGAACAAGGGAAGCAGTTGAGAAGAAAATAATATACTGGTCTCAAGGAGGATCTATTACCCACATTTAAAGTGGGGAGGGGAGCGCTGAGGAAGGAAGTGCACAGGAAACAGGATGAGAAAATTTTTTAAACAGCTTTTCTTAAATCAGGTCACTATGATTCCACTCTACCATGGCGTGAATTCCAAGATTAAATATAACACATTACATGGATACCAAGAAGAATTTTACAGTAAATCTTGAATGGTTTAGGGATAAATTATTATTTTAGATGATCAATGCATTTAACTCCCCCAATCATTAAAATGAAATACTAAAATACAATTAAAACTAGAAAATAATATGTAATGAATTCTTCTTTCCAGTCTAGAGTCTTGAGGGGAAAATAAACAAGAAGGGAGGGGGGACAATATGGGTAAGCATTTTCAACTATTTCAAAAAAGAGCTCTTTTTTTTTTTTTAGTAGGATAACAGTGGCTTAAATACATGGAGCCAAAACAAATGCTTTCTTTGCTAGCAGGAGTTTTACCCACTCACCCCAATTGTTTTGTCAAATACTTGGCTTCTCGACAGATGGACTTTGTATTAAAACCTAGGAAAAATACTCATTTCTTCCAACTTTTCTGTAACTAGAAAGCTGTAACTATTCCTGCCACCCATTTTCATATTATTCAAACTTTATCTATATTCAAGCATGACTGTAACAAATGCTTCCACGGAACACGTGTAAAGGTGTTTTAAAAATTTGGATAATGCAAGCATTTTAAATCTTTTGTTTTCTAAAATACATATGTAGTTAATACAAACGTTTTCAAACAGATATATCTCCAAGATTCTTTACTTATTAATTTGTATAGAGTTAAGTGACAAAAAAAAATTTGAGGGGAAAGTGTTCACCCTACTGTAGGGTTTCTCCTTTGTCTTTACAACTTTATCTCCGAGTTATAACTAGAGGCCTAAACTAAACCACAGGAAACCCTGGGGGAGGGTACAGCTCAGCGGTAGAGCACACGCCTACCATGCATGGAGTCCTCAGTTCAGTTCCCAGTACCTCCATTAAAAAATAAATAAATAAACCTATTACCCATCCTCATTCCCCCCAAAACCTGATGACATCGCCAACACACTTTCAGGTCACTCTAAGGCAGACAGGGGAAGAGATACAGAGGTGTGTGTACGTCTGCCTGAGAGGGGTATCCAAAACGGCAGATGTTTTAGGGTGGAAGGTAATGCTGTTCTTTTAATTTCCTCCTACTAAAAGGACTCCCTTGTAGGAGGAAATCACACCTCCCAGTCCACGCTAAAAGAGGCAAGAGACTCTCTGAGCTGATAAAGCCTTTCAGGGGCTGCCCTGTTAGGAAGGCTGCCACTGCGCCAGGGAAGGCTGTGCATTCTGAGACACACACAATGTTCCCAAGTCTCCAAGTGGAAAGAAATGCTACATTAAGGCAAGAATGGTCACATCACTTTATCATTAACTCGGTGTTCACAAAGCATATCATCATTACTAAATTTCATAAATGATTCTTAGTAATTTATGTTCCTTTCCTTAAAGTCATTGTAGGGAAATGCCTCTTCTACTTTCATGAAGATAATGTGGCCAGCTAACTCCAAATTTCAATTAATTTTCAGAATTATACAAATAGATGCAGTTAGAAAGCATTTTAAAACAATAAAGTTTTGAAATTTCCAAATACACTTTAAAAGAAATTGATTGAAGTAATACAGAAATGGTTAGTTGCAAACACACACACACACAGAACAATTCTCTCAAATAGAGGACTCCTGCCCTAAGAGGACTATCAGAGTCACCTGGAGAAATTTACACAAACTACACTCCCTGGGCACATCCCTGCCTCCCATGTATCCCACACAGGGATGCTATTTCCCAGCTGATACTTTGTAACTTAGGTTAACCATCCCCAGTCACCACTGTCTGAACCTCTACTGACTTGTGACTCTCGGACCTCCTGATTTCCCTTGTACTCTTCTCAAAGCTCCACGTGTGCGTGCCTTCTTGGGCAGCTCTTCACCTGCTCATCCTTTTCAGCTCCAGAATCTGGATCCTGGCACATGCTTTTCTGCACTACTCAATCTCTCAGGACAACCTCACCTACTCACTCTCAGGGTTCTAACTACCACCAGAGTACTGACATCTCCCAAACCTGTCACTCCACCGCTTACACTGGCCTACAGATGAGTACACGCCAGTCTTCTGAACAGCTCCATTTACATGACCCACAGGCTCCAGAACTGAGCCCACCCCACATGCCACGAGTCTTCCATCTGGCCCAATATGGTATTGACACCCACCCAGTTATCTGTATCAAATTTTGGAAAATTATTCCAGACTCCTCCTCCTCCTCCTCCTCACCATATTCAGTCTCCAAGTCCTGTCAATTTTACCTCCTCATGTTTCGCATACCCCATCCTCTGCAACCCTGCCATCTCTAAAGTAAATTCAAGCACTGAGTAACTGTTACTTCACCCGGAGCCACAGGTTCCCAACCCACCTACCCATGGTGGCAATTTCTATCCATTCCTCCCCGACTACCCCTTAAAGCTATCCTCCATATTAAATCCAGAGATAAGGATAGACCTGATACCCTACTTTCTACTTAAAGCCCTTCAACAGCTCCTTAATAACCCCAGAATTAAAACCAAACTCTCCAGGCTCACCTCCCACCCCTTCCTGCCCTGCCCTTTAAGCTATCTCTTGCCTTTCTCTGTTCATTTTTTTGCATCTACCAGGAATACCCTTTGCATGATTCTTCCTCAAGTTAATACTTAAAAATCCCTCAGATTCTGATCAAGCATCAATTGTTCCAGTAAAGGTTTTCCAAAATCACCAGTATCCTACACATATCTTACTTATCATTTCACGTATCAGTCAGATTGTGTGTGTGTGTGTGTGTGTGTGTGTGTGTGTGTGTGTGTGTGTGTGTCCCACCAGCTTCTAAGTCGCTCAGAAGCAGGAACTGTGTCTCATTTATCTTTTTAACTCTGGCACAATGCCTTATACCCAATGGGTAAGCAATCAATATTTGTTGACCTGAATTAAGGAAGACAAGCATGTGTCCTTTATTAATATTAATTCAGTGGTCAAACTCTTTTATTACAAGCAAGTCAAAGGTAACTTTAAAGAGCTAGCATTACAGAACTATTATAAATTTCTCATTGACTTCAAATTAATAAGGTGTTTAGCATCTAGCCTTTTACCTATCCCATTACGTACCTCCTCGTCCAGTGTTATGAGCTCAGCAATAAATCTCAGTAGAGATCTACCTAGCACAGAAGTCATTCTATCACATTACACTGAATTTAATGTAAGTTACATGCAACAAGACACCAGGATCCACTGAAATAAGTTTCAGAATGGAAGGCAATTCAATGTGCAAAAACTGTATGAAATTTCTTTTCACCCAACTTACCCGAAAATTATCTGGGGAGCTCAGATGAAGTCTTTCCCTAATATCTTCAGAAGCACCAGCACATAACCTATAAAAGATATGGTAATTCCTTTCCTCTTTGCCTTGAACACAGATTCTAGATTTCTCTAGAAGGTAATGTGAGACAAATCCTCCAACAACTGAACTCTGAAAAACAAAACAGAAAACACATTTTTGCGTTTTAAGTCTTAAAGTATAACCCAACCAACGTTAAATTATCTGTTCTAGTAAACATTTTTTATCTATCAAAGAGGTTGTCATATTTATCAAATAAAGGGGAAAAACACAGGTGATTAAATGTAAACCTTGCAGTATTTACAGAGATCACAGTGAACATATACTGACTAAAGAGAAAACAATTGAAATAGATTTGTCATGAGTTCAAGGGCAGCACCAACTCTATCAAGACCCTTATATTTTCCAAAAACACTCCCCAAACATATCATCTTGAAACTCACTGTCTCTTACCTTTTCATTGAAATGTATTTCTACAAATTTCCCAAATCGACTGCTATTGTTGTTGCGAACAGTCTTTGCATTCCCAAAGGCTTCTAAGAGTGGGTTAGCTATTGGAAAAGAAATGAAAATATTCCATGAAAAAACGAGCATGAAGGAAAGTTACAAAACAATATGCATAGTATGTTTCCGCTTATTAATAGATACACATAACCAGAAAAATACTCTCAGAAGTATTAACATGAAGGAATTCATTTGTAATGGCAAATCCACAAATATTTACTGACTACCACTACGTCCAGGCCCTATTAAAGCACAAGAGATGGAAAAATTACTCAAAATTTATAAAAAAGAAAATTAAGTGTTACGGGAAAGACTGAATTTTCAAAAGTCACTAGGTTACAAAATTTGTAACTCAACTTAAAAAACTACTCCCTACAAATTTTAAGATTTTCACATCAGCCCTACAAGAGTAGTGATTATAGTAAAGGAAACAGCAAAGTTCCTGTGACAAAATACAGGCAACAAATTATTTGCTGACTTACTTTTTTTTAAAATATGTATTTTAAAAAACCTCCATATTTAACATTTTTACATAACATCCAACAAAATCTAACAAGTTAGAGTTCAAAGAATTATCTACAAAAGATACTCAGAATAATTTTTAAAATCCCAACAAATGTAAAACTAATTGTCTTCATTTTATAATCACACACACGCACACACACATCCACACACTCTCTCCACGTGACTGGAGTCTATTCTTGGATTCACCAGTCTCAACTAGGAGCATAGCAGATTACCGCCAATCTTACAGTTTCATCAACAACCTCACAAATTGCTTCGCATGTTTACTGCTAGAATACTTCATATGAAATCTTTTAAAATCCGTTTCTCTTATTCTATCCACAGCAGACAGTTTAACTAGTCTCCAAACCCTTTTAAAGATCACTCTGAGGTTGTTTAACTTGCCAAAAGAAGAAAGTGTTAAAACTAAAAGAAATGTTAACATGTGTATCCCACCAAAAGATTTCTACAGTCCTGCCAGTTAACTATTCTCCCATAAGAGGCTGGAGAAGTGTTTGGAAAAATACTTTCCAACTCTCAACTACAAGTTACAGATCACACAACGCTATCTCATGGACAAAACCAGGCTAATATCCAATTCTCAAGCAAATTTGCACCTCAAGTAAAATCAGAATGCTAATTAGTATTTTACTGAATTAACCCATAATTTGTTCTTATTTATTTATTTATTCAATGTTAAAGGGTGATTCACTTACTAAAAGTAAGGTGCTTTACTGCGACTAAACCTGGGTGTGTCACAGAACCACACTGAGAACTGTAGGTAAAACTAGAAACTCATTTATATCAAGAAACATGAAAACCTTGATGCAAACTTTGAAAATGTTTATTTACATGCACCTACATGCGTATTTTACATAATTCTGCAAAAATGTACATAACATTCGCTAGCTATGATCTAGCAAAATGCGTGGACATAGAAGGCCCCTGAACAAATTTTTGTTCAGTTGAAATTTTTCTTTAAAATGTCAAGAGTGTTAAAATATGCACTTACTGCACACAGTTAAGATGCCTGGATTAATGTCCCATTTCCACAACTGATGAGCTTATTTGCTCTTCAGCAAGTTACTTAAAACCCTTTTTACCTTATTTTCTCATCTATAAAGCAGGGATAAAATAGTACCTAACTCATATTCTGTGAAGATTTAAACTAGGTAATAGATTTTAAGCAAATCAGACAATGCCGAATACATGACACATGTATTAATATATCATCATTATTAAAACACCTACTGAGTGCCTGGTAGGGGAAAGTGAGGAAGGAGGAAAGAGAGTGTCCAAAGGGGCCTAAGACACCTCAGAGAACTACGAGGAGACTAGCGTGGTGGAGGCATTAGGATCCAGGGGGAACATGACTCAATTAGACTCGAGGAGGCTGAGGCCAGGCCACACACAGCACCGTGGGTGATGATGTGAATTCGGGACTTTATCTTGAGAGCAATTTGAAGCCAATAAAGGGTTCAGAGCAAAAAAGATCATTCCAACTTCCATACGGAGAAAAGATTAAAGGGTAGCAAGACTCTAAGAGGGGAGACCAGAGAGGACTCTGTGATGCAGGATGGTGGTGCACATTCAGTGTGACAGCAGCCTAGACCAGGAATCTCCAGACAGGGTTAGAGAAGGCTTTCTAAGGGGTATGCAAACACTGAAGCTTAAGGAAATCAATTTACAAAGTCTTGCTTTCCAAGTGTACTCTTTCATTAAAATGATTTCCCCCCAAAAGCACCTCAATTCCAAATAACCCTCTCTCCCCTTCCCCTTTACAAAAACAAGGTTGACAAAACAAACAGGAGGCCAGAGGGCTTCCTGTATTTCTTCCACTCATCCAGCAGATAATTACGGAGCACACAGTATGTAGCAGGCACTATTCCAGGGGTTTACATGAGGCTGGGGGTGGGGGGGAGCAGAAGACATTAAGTAAATGAGAAGATAATATCTGAGCAAAGATTTGCAGAAGGCAGAATTCTTTTGGATCTCTGGGAGAACATTCCAGACCACTTAGAGGAGTCTTCTAAGTTAATTTCAGTACATATGTAACAATAGAAAATAAGAATTTTAAAAATTAACAATACCTTCAACAATTCTATCATCAATATCTTGACCTGTTCCATAGGATTCAGTCAGGTATCTGTTTAAAATACAGGATAAAAAAAAACTTAGATGACAATGATATTGCATACATCATATTTCTAATTTTAACATTATTTAATACATCTAAAATTTAAACCTGATCATCTACTGGAAATGTTCAATTAAAAATTACAAATCTATATGTAAATTACAAATCTATACTAGCATTCTTGTTATAGCTTTTTAAACATTTAAAATTCTATTTGAGGGGGAGGGTATAGCTCAGTGGTAGAGCGCATGCTTAGCATGCACAAAGTCTTGGGTTCAATCCCCAGTATCTCCTCTAAGAATAAATAAATCAACCTAATTACCTCCCCCCACCAAAAAAAAAAAAAAAAAACCCTAAATAAATAAATCACTCTTCAAAAAAACTTTTTTTTACTCTTTTAATTAAAATAAAATAAAATTCTATTTGGATGTCCTGTAACATCTAAATTGGCATTATTTTTTAAAAACTTTTTAGGAATATACTGATTTTAACCAACTCTTTGGTTTTAAGTATGCCACACATTTCACATGGAAATACTCATCTTGGACATGACATTCCAAGTCTTTTGTGATAGCCTCTTCATTCAATCTTGATGGTTAAAAAAATAAGATAATCTGCCACTGAACAACTAGGAAGTAACCACTCTTAGTGTTGTTTCAGTGAAGGACAAAAGATGATGGAACAGCTCTCTGCCTGGCATGTTTCCAAACAAAAGCAGTTTTTGACTTACAATATAAATTTACAGTTTCTTAATTACCTGTTCATTTTCAAAGGTGTACACTAAGCATAGACTCACCATATGATTATTACATACAGGAAAGAGAATAAGAAATTGAAGCATTTAGAATTCCAAGAGTATTAAGGAAGCATGCATTTTACCAGAACTGCATAAACATATCAAATCAGGCAATGACAAACTCTTAAACTGGTTTCATACAAATAACTCATAGCATGTGTATTTGCACAAAAATAGCTAAACTTTAAAAAAGGACCCACCAAGCAGCAATCCACTAAGACCTGTAATAGAGTGGGAACAACACTGGAGAGAATTCAGCATGCACTAGTCTTAGCAGTAGCTTCAACACTAGACTTAACATCCCTGAGTATGCAGATTGAAAGACAAACTGCGATAAGTACTACGGTTCCTCCCATATATAAAATGTTATCATTCTAAACAAAGCGTAGAGTTTAATTTGACGGCAGCAAAGAGGATACACTGGGAGGAGCACTGTGGTCGGGCAGAAGTAAGAAGGCCAGTCCTCATAACCAGGACTGGTCTCCTCCAGGATCCTCACGAGAATAGCACGTCAGAGCTAGGTTTCTACAGTCTACAGCTTAGCTTCCACACTAGGGTATTTGGTTTTGAAAAAGAGACAGAACCTACCATTCCAAACTATGTCATAAAGCATGCAAAGTCAACCTGTTCCAATCTCAAGGAGATCTTTGTACCTCAGTTCGTAACATGTTCACAGCAATACTACTCACAACAGCCACGAGGTGGAAGCAACCCAAATGCCCACTGACGAACGAACGGGAAAACAAGATGTGATATATACACACAATGGAATATTATTTGGCTTTAAAAAAAAAAAAAAAGGAAGAAAATTCTGAAACATGCTACAGAATGGATGAGCCTTGAGGACATTATGCTAAGTAGAATAAGCCAGTCAGAGAAAGACAAAAACTGTCTGACTCACTTACCTGAGGTACCTAGAGTAGTCAAACCATAGAGGTGAGAAGTGGAACAGTGCTTGCCAGGGGTAGGGACGGGGGGAAACCGGGAGTGGTTTAATGGGTACAGAGTTTTTAGTTTTGCAAGATGAAAGGTTGTGGAGATGGGCTGAGCAACAATGTGAAGCTACTTAACAGTACTGACCTGTACACTGAGAAATGGTTAAGATGGTAAATTTTATGTTTTATATTTTTTACCACAATTCAAAAAAAAATCAACCTGTTTAAAATATTCTAGGTCAACTAAATACTCCTCACCTTAGAACAAACTTCGTATTCTCCGTTTTGCCAGCTCCTGATTCTCCAGATACAATGATGGACTGACTCATCTTGAGCACCTTCATGTCTCGAAAGGCCTTATCAGCTAGGGTCGAAACAACACATCAGTGATGAACGGTGTCTTAGACACAAATTTTGTAAATGATAGAAAGTCCATTTACTACCAAAGTGTACTTGCTCCTAAAGAAATTATAAGTGTGTGTTTACAGTTACCAAAATTTTAAATAAAGTCACCTACAAGTATTCAAAACATCTCTAGAAAGTATAGACATCAAATGTTCTATTTATCCTGACAGCTAAGTGATATGAAACCCAAATAAACAACTCTTTTGTTGGTACTAGAAGGGCTCCATGTTACGAGCTGCGGCTCAGCTTTTCCTAATACCAGAGCAGATCCGCAGGGAGAGAAAAAATGCTCACTACTGCATCACTAGTGACATCCCCAGAGAAAACCCAAAAGTAACGAGCTACCAATTAAGCAAAATGGCAACCAAAATTTCTACTGGAGGAAAAAACTGCATAACTGCAAAATAAATCTGTGTTTTCTTCTGGAATACTGCTATTAAATTTAAACATCTTGTAGACTGTATCAGCATTTCAAAAACAGGCAACAGTAACTGCTTTACATTTTTTAGATTTGCGATTGTTCATATAAATAATTTTAAACTATCTTCATTATACTCCAACATTTAGGCTGTAAATGTCTTTTAAGACTCACAGACAAACTGAGCACAATTTAATTCTGTTAGGGGCCTCATATTAAAACAATTTTAATTAAAAAATAGTTCCTGACCAATTGAGCCCTATAAGGCAACTATTTCTCGCCTCAGATCTGGGCTACCCCTACAAGAGACGAAGGCGCTACAAATGGCTGTTTACTCTAAGGACCGAATGCAAACTATGTGTAAGAGCATTCACATCCTTTGGACCAATTTATCAGCAATCTGTTCTACCCACTTTTGTGGAATCACTGTAAATACTTTTTTTAGCAGTAAATAACTAAAAATAGAAGCCAGTTTATTTACATTTTAAACATGTAACCGCTCTCTAATGACGAGCTCACTCACATCCAGGTTCTAAGGATTCTGCCCTATCTTCCTGGCTGATAGAACACATGCCAGTGCCCATCAGAGCATCATAGAACCAGAAGTCACTCTGCAGTTGCACTGGGCTTGGCTTACCCTGACCAACAGTACACAGCACACAGTCAGCCAAACCTGGGGGCGAAGCCCGGCTAGGCCAGGCACAAAGAGAATGCCCAAAGAGAAACTCCCTGCACTGAGAACCAGCACCAAGACGTCTCATCATTTAACTGCTGGTTACGTCTGGATCCCCAGGCTTAGCTAACTGGTACTGGCAGCCACCAGCCATAGGGGATGCCTGTCCAATGACTCCATCTCTGCTCCCCAGAGCTGAAGCGCTTCAAGATGCAAGACCCCCTGAGAGAGGCAGACACCTGCTGCTGCTTCCCACACGGAGGCCCCAGAGATGTGACACGTGTAGCACTTCCAATCCTTTAAATCCCACAAAGCCCCGATGCAAGATGAAGCACGGAAGACGTCTGCTCTCACAGCTCCCATCCAGCCCAGGCAGCTCGCTCACTGGTGAGGACCCGGGTAACAGCAGCAGGGCTGGGCGCCCTCCCCAAGTGTGGAGGAGGACACTTCTGAGACGGAGTTGAAAAAAAGCATTAGGTCAGCTTTTTTATGACCTATTTTCATCTGGTGGACACACGTAAGAGGACAGTGGCATTTAACAAAGGTAATAACGTACAACCGCCCCATGAGGTGGCTGCACAAGTGTCCTTCCCCGCCCTGTGTGGGATACATGCTCCTAACGATGGGGATACATTCAAAGCACATACAGGCCCTCCAAATTACACAGCCAATTCATGGAATCTTTTATTCATCCAGAAGAAAAACTAAGTAAATCTGGACAATTTAAGGACAAATAAAAATTAGGATACCACTAAATTACTTACCAATTGCAAAGACATGAGGTGGCATTGTCCCAAGAGACTTTCCTTGATACGACTTTATTGTTGCTGAAGAATATATTTTGGGTATGTCAAAGTATGGGTTCACTGCAATCAGAATGTTGGCCACATACGTCTAAGTAGGACAAGCAAAAACAAAATTTTACAATTACTATTTTCGTTTAAAAATAGACAAGGCTCCTAGGAGAAAGAAAATACAGCAAATGGACACCCTTACTTCTCTACATAACTAGAACCCACCAATCTGCATTTCTAGCCCTAAACAGTCCCTGATCTCCAACAGGACTCATATTTTTCTAGCCCTTAATAAATATTTACATCTTCTTATCCCATAGGCATCTAAAACTCAGCACATCCAGAAATCAAAGTTCTCTCTCCCGACCTCCCTTTGCCTCTAAGAAAACACATCCCTCCCACCCGCGCCCCCCCTCCCCAGGTCCACAGCATCACCATCACTTCACCACGGGCAGAGCTGAGTCTCTCAGCCTCTACCTTGGACGTCCTCTGTTGACTCCACCTACAAAGTCCACCCTCCTACTTCCATTCCTACACCCTGGGTTTGGGTTATTTGTATTCCTCACCTAGACTCCTCTATCCACCCTGTTACTGAAGAGGTTAACACAGCTCACAGGACCCCCTACATCTATGCCCATCCCTGAAAGCCAAGGATTGATTCAGCTCTGTGGTGACCACTTGGTCCCAGATTTTTGCAAAACAACATATGCTAACCATTGCCTAGAATACTGACGGGCTAAATGTTTAATGAGCAACTTGGGCTTGCTTTTAAATTTGGAACTTAACTGTGGCTTCAAAAGACCAGCAAAATACCCCCCATAGGATTTATAAAATTCCTTGTGGGTAAAAGGAGAGTTGTGGTTCAGCCATTAGTTGCGGTTTACTGGCCAAATGAGGGCACAGAGGACCACATTTTTTCTCTTTTCTGCTTCTGGTCATGGAAGGGAAATGATACCGAAACCCTGAACTCTCGGACTGCTAATCTAAAATTCAGTGAATGCTCCTGAAGAAGTTTCCTGGCGTGGGGTAAAAATAAGAAATTCCAGGTAATAACCTTTCTATGGGAGACAAAAGGAAAGTAAGAGAGACTTCAGTTACCAATGAAAATGTGAGTGTGAGTCAGATGCTGTTCCACTCAAGTCTAAGGGAGAACCGTGGCACTTCTGGTTAGTGAGAAACATAAAGCTATCAAGTTTACTCTGAACTGCGTCCCTCTCTTACATGTATAATAATAATAATAATAATAATAATAATAATAATAATAATAATAATAATAATAATAATAATAATAATAATAACAACAACAACAATACAATAATAATAGAATAACAATAATAACAATAACAACAACAACTCTATTTATGTATTGGTGACATTTTAATGGTTTTATAAGTAAAAGGCATAACTAGCTAGACAAACACACACACACATCATGACTTTCATTAACTTTGAAAATACTGGTTTTTCTCAAACAGGGGCTGATGATGCCAAATAGTCACTGTCTAATAGAGGTCACGTGCCCAATTTCACACACATCTTTGGAAAAGAGGGACCAAAAAATGCTAGGAATAACCTTAAAATTCTCCAGAGTGACACAGACATTATACATGAGAAACAAAATCTTAAATTTCACAATTAGATAATTATTTCTATCAATCGTGCAATATAACAAAGACTTAGAAGTCAAGCAGACTGCAATGTGGAAAAAAAGATAACTAATTTTTTTTTGAAGGTACAATTAATACTGCTTGTAAACCTTCAGTTATCCATGGTCACAATCACCAAGCGTAGTACCACTGCAGCAAAGGGAGCACTAAAAGACCAATGAAAATCCTGTGGCTGTTAGGCTTCTGTATAAACATCCCAAATTAAAATTTTTCTTCAGTAAGATCATTCTGTAAAGGTGATTTAAAATTTCTCAACTTCAAGAAAAAGAAGCTAATTAAAATTTGCTCAAATAAATAAGATGGCTCCACTACCATCGAGTGATGTTAAACATGCAAAGAAAAAATAGTGGCCAGTTCTACTTGAAAGGGGGTTATATCTAAATCTACTTTTATAGATTTATTAAAATTAAACTGCTTTAACAAACTTAAAAAAAATTTTATATTATTTTGATACCTAACAACGTTTAGCACACATCAGATACTCAACATTAGTCTGCTGACTGAAAGGTGCTGTTCCCTGGTTATGTCTGAATTAGCTTTTGTTGAATTATTGTGAGTTAAACTGCTTTAATAAACAAACATTTTAAATTTGTATTATTTTGGTACCTAAAGCAACATTTAGCACAGATCAGGTACTCAGTGTTAGTCTGCTGAGTAAGTGAATTTTGCTTCTAAATATATTTCTAATCAAGAATAGCCATATACATAGTAACCTAAATATACTATTTAGTTGATTTTGAGGAAAACCAAGGAGGAAAGTAAAGACTCGATACTGTATGTAACCGAAAGACAGCAAGTAAACTCTTTTGGAAGAGACTGCGTTAGTGCTATTTCCCAGCTGTCACTACTTGGACAGATGGCAAAGACTAAAGGTAATTTAGTCAGAATTAAGTAAGTACAATTAGGCAAATTGATAGTGATATAAAAAATTAAGACTGTCATTCGATCTAGAAGTGTCAAAGAAGCCATGTGCTTTCTTCGTTCAAAAATAATGAAGAGCCTCGTCTTTATAACCAGAGAGCTACAGTGGGGTAATTCACCTCCAGCCAACAAGGGAATCTATAACCAGATCATACTAGAATAAAACCTCCCACATGCCCAGTGAATAGCTATAGTTAGAACACACTAGTTAACTATTCATCTGAATGATTTGGTGCAAACCCAACTTACATTAAAAGCACTGTCTTTCATTGTTTAACATCCTGGATTTTTAAGGTAAGTCATCTATTTAGGGTTTCATGAAACGTTCCAACCATTTAGGCTCTACGATCAGCACTTCGGTGTTCCTGACACTTCCTCACGTACTACCTTCTTTTCTAATCTTTTTTTCGTCATCCAAGTTTTTAATTTCAATATATATTCCCTAGAGGCTGCCTTAAATGCTTTGCAGAACGATGTGGAAAGTGAATTAATGAAGCAGATCTACAGATATATACCAAAAATTTAAAAATCAAAACTCAAAACAATTCATGTTTTTTTAAATAGGCAGACTGGAATTTCTTAAGGCTGAAAGATACTAGGAGATGCTCTGAATTCATTACTTAATCTACAAATACTTTAACTGCCTACTATGTACCATGCATGGCCAAAGCCCTGGAGTTAGAGCAGGAAATTAGGAAAAAATCTTTATCCTCACGGAGCTCACACTCTATTCATCTGGCTCAGATCAAGTAAGACTTCCTGTTAGAAAATTTCAAGCTCAACAAAATCAAACAGTAGCACATAAAATAAATTATTCCCACGAAAACTCAGACCACAGGCAAAATACTTACATAAATTCTGTCTTTACTGTATCGAACTTTGATATTATGGAGGAGTGTGGCTTCATTTAAATACATTAATGAACCTGAGATATAAAATTTGTGAATCATTAGATTTTTGAACAAAAAGTAAAATAAAACAAAACTCTCTTAATCTGAATCACTTTGATTCAAGCTAAAATTCACCCGTTAGCTTAGATTTAATTCCATCTTTTCCCTGGTACGTGTAAACCCCAGGGGGGCTGACTGTAAAATATCAAGTTTACGTATATGTTATATATGTTACAGTAATATTTTTAATTTTAAACAATAAATTTCCAATGAGGTGAGTACATCTAGTGAGTACACATTAATGAAGGCTGGTTAAAGAACCAAGTACAGTTCAAGTGGGAAGTAAGTACTGCTTCAGACACTGCGTTTTAATACACTTTTGACACAACAAAGTGACAACACTAATCCCATCTGATGCTCAGAATTTTACAGAAGAAAACACAAAAGATAAAATTTTAGAACGGGACAGGCAGCGCCTCACAACTGATAAGACAAAGTAAGACTGCTGAAGAAATTATGTATGCCTAAATCCAGGATGTGCAGCTAACTGACAGCAGAATCAGGGTAGAAATCCTGTTTTTCCTACCGCTCCTTTACTAACAGTCTGACACTTTCTATTCTGCCAGCCCTGAATCCGGGGCTCCGTTTCCACGTTGGCACCGCACACTCCAGCAGACAGACCCCACTCCTCCCCCAGCCACTCTGCTTCCATTATCAGCACCACCATCTCATCAGTCATCTTCTCTGCAGACCTTAGTCAACAAAGGATCATCTTCCCTCTCCCTCCTTGCTCTAGACCTGTTTCCAAGTCTTTACACCGTGGAATCCAGGGTAACCCAGCACCAGATTCACCGTAGGCACCAAAATGAGCACACTCTGAGTCTCTGAAATGTCTCTCCTGTCCTTCCATCTCTCCGGCCCCAATCCCAGTCTAGGACTCATGACCTTTTCTGTAATCACAGTTAGCCTCTTCCTTGTCTGCTGCCTCAGTCTCTCTCCCTCTCTAATGCAGACTCCTCAGCACATTAACCTAACTAGAGCCCTAATTAAAACTCTCTCCTCCTCAAAAACAAAAACCAGTGGGTCTCTGTCACTACCAAAGTCCATATTCAAGTCTGATATTCACAGCCCTTAGTAAGCCTGCATTCAGCTGACCTCTTCATACAATTTTTCGTAACTCCCTTTGATGTGGTCTAACTTGTAGGCGGACTAAACTATTCATCAAACTCAAATGTCATTCATGCATCTACATCTCTGGGTGTCAAAAATCTACCCATCCTTTGAGGTCAGTTCAAAGACTATCCCACAAATGATACTTCCCCATTCTTACCACCACCACCACCACCAGAACTACTTTCTTCTTTGTCCTTTATGTTTGAGTACCAGCATTGTGATTTTAAGTTTGTGTATCTGATTTTGGCTACTAAACCAGATCCCCGAGGGCAGGGCCCTGCCTCAGCCATTTGCTTACTTGCTTGATCCCTCACTGAAGTTGTGCGTGTGTCCACACTGTACGTATGTCTAGCCTACACATCAACACCCAGCCGAGTCTGTCAGACGAGAGCCCCCTGCTTTTCCTGTCTCAGCGAAGACTGTCCCTGCCTCTACACTCACACAGCGCAGCCAGCTCACTGTGCAAGGACGCGAGCCTCACTGCTTTCTGATGCCACTCAAGCAGGAAAAAAACAGACTAAGAAGTAGGTGGAGCCTCCTAACAGTTGAATGGCAGCTCTCCTTTGACGGAGGCAAGATCTGGAGAAGGCAGGTAGCAGAGGGTTATGCAGTCTGGCTTTTGGTCGCCACCTCTCTTTCTCTACCCCTGCTCTCCCTCCACCCTCGTCCCCCAGGAGTTTGGTCTCTGTATTCTCTTTTCTTATCTGAAGCACAACACTGAACCACTCCCCCATCTCTCCCCTTCCTCTGGACCACCTGGTTCTATGATACTCCCTCTGCTTCCTTTCAGTAAGAATTCCTCATCCCACAACACGGTTCCCCTGAAAAGCTAATCACATACACCTACATGACATGTGAACGATCTCTTGCTCTCGCTTCTTTACCTCCCTCCACCCTCACCGCCGAGCCTTCTCAGGGAGATCTGTTACTTAAACCAAATAAATCCCTACCTGTTGAAATACCTGCCAGTGACAATAAAAATTTGGATGGGATGGTCTTCCTCTTAAATGGTACTACTCAGACTACTCCACTTAAATGAAGACATGTTAAAGGAAAGACCGAAAGAAAATATCTATGACCCTCAGTGTGGCAGAATGGGAAACGCTAAGTCTCAGTTGCCTTTGCATTTGAGGGTATGGCCTACGAATGTTCATAAGGGTCTCAGAAATAGCCTTCCACTGCCCGGAACTCCCTCCTACTCTCCCCTTCTAGTGGTCAACCCCAAGACTGCTTGGCTTGGCTACTTACATGCTATTCTGTATGTGATCTGCTTGTCTTTTATGCCTAACTATTCATAGATTTAACTACACTTTATATTAAAGTTTTAAAAACAAAGATATATAATAAAAGAATAACTATATTTCTTTATAAATTCCGTAAGAAGAATTTTAGTATAATTAATATATACCAAGCACACCAAAAGCTGCTGTTGAAGACTGGGTATGACTTAATTATTAAATTTAGGGATCTGAGTAGGGAGTTAGCTGAGCATTTAAAATCCTGCTTATCTGCCACGGTTCTGATTCACTGAAAGAAAAAAACAAAAAAAAAAGAGCCCACGAACAACTTCAACATAGTAGATGTCAACCAGGTCTACAGTTACCCTGTTGTAGAAGTCGTTCCATTACTGAAGAAGGGATGGAACCAGGCAACACTGGGGATTCTTTCCAATATTATAGTCTACATTATTTTCTAACTGATCATTCACGGAGATCATTACATGCCATGTAAATAACAGTAGTTTAAAAATCAGCACAAAAAATGCTTATTTTAATTACTGACGTCACATCCCTGAATTATTTTCCTATTCTGGCATTAATACCCAAGAGTCAAGTAAAAAGGCAAAATTAACATACTAAACTCCACATATAAAACCATTCACATAAAAAACCTAGAGCTAAGACTAGATAATAAATTCTGCAATATTGTTAGGGCGTCATCGAAATCCTCTCCTGTCTCTGTTTCAACAGAACCTTTATCTCATAGTTCAGAACGCTCTACAGACATCGGAACTACATGCCACTTTCACAGCCTCCACAGACATCACGCTGTGAACCATGACAGAGAGAAGAGGAAGGATTCTAAAAGCGTGCAGGTGAGACCCTAGGAAACAATGCCATGTGTCATCTGGCAGAGGACGGTGGTGCGGTGGGCAAAGAACAAGTAAGCGATGGAACCCTTTAGCTGGAAAACCTGCATTCTAAACTCAACAACCAAAGATGCATTAATGCTGTGGTTTCAGAAAGGGGACTTCAAGTGGGGCTGGACCACCAGAGGACAAGGACAGTTAACACCCTCATTAACATTCCTGCCGTCTGGCATCACCAAAGGAACACCTGCAAGAGACAGAAATCTACACTACATCAGGAAAGTTAAATGGTTAGACAAGTACATCAAGATGAAATAACCAAAGGGAAAATGTTTTTAAATATTTAAGAAGTAGATTAAAAAATAATTCAAAACCATTCATTAGGTTTTACTACATGTGAACATATAAACCAAAAAATTTTTTGACATATGAAAAGGACTGATTCCAATTCCGAATACCCTAGCAAGTTTTAACAGAATAGAATTTTCTCTCTTATTCTGGATATAGTAGAATCTCATTCCTTTTTTTGGTTTGTTTGCTCTAATTGTTGTTCAGAAAAATATTATCCCATCAGATGAATTTTCCAGCAATCCTGGGAAGGAAGGGAGGTTCCACATTTTTTCTCAATCTCTCACACCTAATAATAACAGCTACCATTTATTGAGAGATTGTTAGAGGTCAGGGACCACGCCAAGCATTTTAACTCCATCACTTCTAAGCATGAAACATAAACATTATTACTCCCATATGACAGAGTAGAAGCTCAGAGAGCATACGTGAATCATCCCCAGGCACACAGCTTCCTAACAGCAGGGTCAGAATCTGAACTCAGGCTCTCCCATGACTCCTGGATTCCACGCTGCCCCGTCACATGTGGGATCTTACCCACTTACCCAAATGTGAAGTCCATAGAAAATCAACAAGGACAAAATATATTCCTTTCTCTTATTTCTGTTCTTTAAATGGAGACTTTTTAATGCCAGATACCTTTAATGAAAACTATGCACAACTGGACATGATTCTTAGATACTGACAAATAAAAAAATGAAATAGGATTACCACTTAATCTTGACAATGCAAAACTAAACATGGCCTGAGGCTCTGGATATAGTATTTTCTCACCAAAAATTCTAAGATAATTATAAGTCAAATTAATGTTGCACTTTAATGTTCTGAAATCAATTTTTTAGTAAGTACTTATAACATGGTATTTTTTTAATGTTTCCTTCAAACAGTAACATTAAATGGATCCTCCTGACTCAACCTCCAAATTATTGAACCACATATATGACTATAAAAATCATCTGATTCCAAATGAGGTTCAAAAGAACTCTTTTAAAACAAAAACAAGAGGTCTTTAGTTCAGGCTTCAGAGTAAATTATTACTATTCCTCAAATTTACATAACTAAGATAACACAACTAAGACATTCAAGAGACTCTCACCAAAGTGCAAACATGAGGCAATAACGCATCTGGGACTCTGGGGCTCCTGCATACACATGAACCTTCGTGTCAAAAGGCTACATTTCTTCTAAACCAGTATAATGTGCCCAGGAATACAACCACTCATTGATTTTTTGAAGCAACAGTTTCCTTTTCTATGATGAGAACTGTTTTTTAAGTTGACACTTACAGTTATCTTCCACATCTTTTTTACTGTCCTCTTCTGCAGGGAACACTTGGTTTATGAGAGCCAAAAACGTCTAAAAAACAAAACAAGAACTCATTAAAATAGAAGCCTATAAACAGTAAGAAAAATGAAGGAGCTTAATTGGTTGCACACATTGTAATAATGGCAACAATATGCTCTTCATTAAAATATAATACAAGATCTTACTATTTAACAAGTCACTAACCCCAAATAGAATAACTTTACTCGAATATACTATCCACTATTACCATGAACATGAAATCAATGGAAATCAATTTTAAAAAAATCCTGTGCTCTAACACTTAAAGTGGGACAAAACAAGAAGTATATTAATAGTAAATTTACATACGTATGCTATTTAGCAACTTTTTAAAAAATAAAAAATTTACTGTTTGTATATACAGCAATTTTATTGTTTCGAAAAGGAAAAAGTAACGTTCAATCAGATATACCAACAGACTACTATTTAATTAAAGCTACCGTCTGAGCAAAACATATTACACACAAAATTCCTGTACAGGGATGTGTCAAAAAATATCTACAGTATCCAGAACTATTTGGTCCATAAAATTACAGATATCCATGAATAAGTCTGTATTTATTATATCGCTTAAATGCTACAGCAGAAATTCTAGAATTAAGATAGTATCTTGTAAGAAAGAAGAAATGATCTCAAATTACATCTAAAGAGAATTAAATGTTATCCATGCTGTTCTGGCAGTTATCCATACATTTGTATTTCTCAAACAATAACAATTACTCCTGTGAAGTTTCCATCCATATGAAATAAATCTCTACGGAAAAACTGTTTGATTATTTTAGAATAGTATCTGTAGGTCTATACACATACATATACATGCAAGAGTATAAGACAAGGCTACTGCTATAGTTTACCTAGTAAAATAAAATCCAGGCTGCTAGTGCCAACTCAATTCAAAGTCATACCTGAATTAGAAAACTTTATGCCCTGAACACCCTACAAGTTAATTATCTGGAGCCCAGTACACATGTTCTTAATGTTATAAATAAGGAAAGGCTTAGAGGATAAATCACAAAATTGGAACCAATCCATAATGTACAATGAAATATATTAATGGTAATAAAAAACCACCCACAATTTATAACAATGATCCTACAGGAAAATACGTTCAGAAATAATCACTAACAGCACAGATCTATGTGTCAGTTTCACAGCCTTGGCAACGGGGCTGCGGATGCCCCAGACTCCAGGCGTTGGTTCTATCCTGTTTGGAGCCTCCAGGGGGTCAGACCTGGGGGAGAGGAGGGGGACGAAGAGTGCCGACAATGGGAAGGTTAAGCCCAGGACTGATAGGCCTGTAATAAGTCCTAAAGATGCTTCTCTCCCTCCTTCCTCATCCTCCAAGTTACCACCAGCCCCCATCTTCTTCTGCCCTTTACCACCTACTCAGTGAGAAAGAGGAAATTTGTCTCCTTAAGGCAACTGTTTTCTCTCAGAGGGAGGAGGCTGCTTCTCCTAGCAGGAGAAGACCACTGACGAAGCCCAGTGACATCCCCCACGCAGTAAACCCGGGGCACCGAGCCCCACGACCACGACCACGGGGACAGACACACTCGCCCCTGCTCTGGAGCCGGTTACAGCCAGTGGGGACAGGGGAGAAACATAAACAAAGGTCTTCAATGCAATAGCACAGGGGGCTAAGACCTTACACCGCTCCTCAAAGGGACTGAGCCATCAACAGTAAACTCTATTGCCTGGGAGGAGGAGGAGGAGGGGACTGGGCGGAAACTTTCATAAAGGAGATGACCTCAGTCAGGCTTGAGGGGTAAATCAGTATTTGCTAAATAAGCACAGGGCTGTGGGGAGTGGCACTCCGGGCAGAAAGAGTATTGTGAGCGATGACACCCAGCACCCAGTACCACCTGGTTCCCGGTGAGGGCCGGGTAAACACCAGGGAGGAAGGACTGAAGGGGAGACAGACACACGAGACTAAGCGTGTGGCAACCATACGAGGGGCGACTGTCAGCTGACAAGAGGCAAGTGCCAACAGGGAAGAGAAAACGTAGCCCCCTAAACGCCACGTGTTTAGGGCTTAAGCCTGCAGGCCAGGCAGCTGCCAGCATGGGATGTGAAATCAACTGAGAAGTTCAAGATGGCATTGTTCACAGAACAAAAAATACTGGAAAATATCAAGATGCATCACACACAATAAGGATGTTTCATTTGACCAACCCTGTCTCATTTACAAATATACACATACACACAATACATATACGTGCTGACGTGTAAAATCCATTTGCGTTCAATACACCCACAAATAATTACACATACCTAATGCAATGCAAAATCTGTTTATTGAATACACATGACAACTAATGCAATACAAAATCTACCTCTTATAAATACACACACAATACCTAATCCGATGCAAAAATCTATTTCTTATGAATACACACACGATCCCTAATGCAATGCAAAATATTTTCTTATAAATAAACATATACACCCACACACAAACCATACACATTCCTAATGCGATGTAAAATCTATTTCTCACCATGGGCCACAACTGAAAAACTATATAATATATATTCTGGGGAGGGGTAATTAAGTTTTTTATTTTTTTTCAGAGGAGGAACTGGGAATTGAACCCAGGACTTCATGCATGCTAAGAATGCACTCTACCACCTGAGCTATACCTCCCCCTGAAAAACTTGAAGAGGCATTGCTTCTTCAAAGACATGCTCCCAATGAGAGCTAATCAGTCCCTCCTCTGTGCTTCTACTGTATCAGCAAACAGATCAGCCTGACTGGTCCACTGCTGATTTCCTTATGATTTAAATGCTGCTGATCTCAAGACCATGAATTATCGAGGCAAAAGACTGCTTCTCTTACAGATCTTTTTAACCACATGGTTCAAAAAAATATGTTGGGGGGGGCAGGGAATTAAGACTCAACGAAATCCCTGAGAATTTGTTAACTTTCCAAAAAATTTTGTGAAAAGAAGTTTCAACTTTAGTTTATGCATAATCTACAGACGTATCAGTTTTCGTGACTCTACAATTTAAATTTTAGGTGCTTTTATTGGTTCTATGTGTGGACCTGATTAAAACTAAAAACGCACAGTTGTAAGCACATAAAATATTTAAGATGTAAAAAAAAAAAAGCATATACCCATAAATCAAGTGTCTTCTATGTCTGAACTGAACTGAATTATTTTGTCACTTACGGATACACTTCTAGTCCTGTGTAACAGACTAGAACTAGGAAATAATACTTTTCATTTTAGGCTTTTGATTTACTGAGCTTATGAAATATGTTAAACAAAAATGCAAAAAGACTCTGAAGGAGAATGAAAGGCTCACTGGATTTCTGTCACCTCAAAACATGCTACTCTGGCACGTTGATTATCAGAGTTAAAGGCCCCTGAGAAACAGCAGATGTAAGAAGGGCGCTCTGACCCTTTTTATTTCTGAGAGCAGGAGATAAAACTCCCACGTGGAAGGTGCCCTCCCTGTACCAGGAGGAAAGAGAACGTTCTTATCGCCAGAGGCCAGGACAAATCTGGACAAACGAACCCTGTCCTGCCACACTAACCCTTATCTTCCTAACCACGTCTCCACAATTTACCACCCCTAGCCCAAGCCCCTTTGTCTTATCAATTTTTCACGAACGTATTGTTTCTCTGTCCAAAAGATAGAAAAAACTTCCTGCTCTGATCACTTCTTCAACTCTTCATTCTCTTGTGAAGGCTGCTGTGTACATGGAGAGATTTATTAAAAGTCGTATGCTTTCCTACTGTGAATCTGCCTCGTGTCAATTTAATTTGCAGGCTGAGCCAGAGACTCAAAAGAGGAGAGGGAAATTTTTCCTCCCCACAACCTCAAATACATAAAAATAACTTAGCTCCTTTTTTTTTCTTTTTTTTTCTTTTAACATGTACTGAATTGTAAGTACAAAGAGATCCTTGTTAATAAAAGGAACAACTAGAGACACTTTGTCTTTTCTTTCCTGAGGGTATCTTTAATTGGCCTCCTCTAACATGGCACATTATATATTATGCATTTAGGTTCCTGGGTTGTTTACAGTAACAGAATAGTTTCTCTGTGAAAAGGCCTCATGAGAGATCCACCTTGTTTTTCTAAGGTCCCCAGAAGGACGGCAGTCATGTGGCATTAGTTAACCATGTATCACTAGGATGCAAATTATTCATGAACGTTTGCAGAGTCTAAAGTAAACAGAAATGACATCAACAAATTTCATCTAGTCAGAAGACCTGTTTCACAGGAGTGTTTATTATACTGAAAGTTGTGAAGCTCTCCCACAAAAACAGACCTGACAGTCCCCATGAAGCCTGAAAAGAGTCCAGGTCCCTTTCTCCCTAAACTCCCACTTTGTTATACTGTCTAGTCTATGTCTAAGCATAAAAAGAAATAGACAGCATGTGTACAAAACTAAAGTATGCTTTTACGTCTTAAAAAGGTACCATTATAACAAAAATAATAATAGATGGCTATGTTTAAGACTTAAGTATCTTTACTTAAATATATTTATTCTAATAACATACTAATAAATTTAAGTAAATAAAAAGCTTTTAAAAAAAGAATTAGCTAGAAGCTAAAGCAAAAAGCCAAACTTGATGACAGAGCCCCATTCACTTTTCATATTTTTACTTTGTAACACGTTGAATGCACCACAGATACACATTCGTAACTTCAGTAATATGGCATAAGGAATAAAAATGTTAGTTTATATTCTGTCACATAGCTGTTTCTTAAGAACATGGTAATGAAAGGCTCACTAAATTTGTCTGATTTTATGACAGGACACCATTTTCCCCCTAGGCTATGCACTTCTGATTTACTCAAACAACTCAGTAGAAAACTAAGATTCACTTACCAGAAAACTGCTTCCCCCTACTTCATTAAGAAGGGAGACACTTACAGGAAGAAGTCAAATTTTGAAATCTTTCTGAGAAGCTCACCTTGCCTTTCTGGTTCAAGGGTTCAATTGTTAAGCTGTCAGGGCCAATGTCCACAATATTGCCCATCTGAAACCCCTCCGTAGGGTGCGGCGCCCAGACGGGCTTTCCATCCTCCATTTTTGAAGGGAGCGATCCACTGTCACCTGTTTCAAAGGCACCAACAGAGCAACGTGAATAACTTGGGAAACAAAAAAGAAATAACACACCTTTTTCTTAAGGGAACATGAAAATCACAGTTCACAGAAACACACCTGTAGCCCTGCACAGGAAATCCAGCCCCTGCCATCCTGCTGCATCTGCCCCCCTTTACTGCCTTCAGGGAAGAACCAAGCAGAGGCTGCTCCCCCGGCAGGTGACACCTGCTCTGCCACTGCTTCCTTCAGTCATGAAAGCTGTGGACCGCACACTGAGCGGCACAGAAATAGAGGGCAACCTGTTGCCCACTGTAATTTACAACAGCGCTCCTTTTTACTACCTAAAGAATTCTGGATTGCACAATAAAATTAAACAGTCTTCTCAGGAACAGATGTTACTGTGTGGAGCTAGCCAAGAGCTGAACAATAAGTCTATTTTAGACCTGAAGGATAAAAATGAGAGATGTGGGAGGTTACTTCCTCTGGGAAATTCTCCCTGAGGATCTGAGACTACAGGGATGCCTCGCCCACATGTTCCCTACAGGGATCCCCACAGAACCACTCAGCACACTGTTTTTGTTGTTTTCTTTCTTACAGAGGTAAAACGCATCTACAGTGAAATGCACAAGCTGACGAGTTTCCACAAATAGGTATGCCCATGTAACAAACACCCCAGTCAACATGCAGAACGTTCCCATTGCACCAGAAAGTTCCCTCCTCTGGTCAATCCCTGCCCCACCGCAGGCATCCACTGCTCTGGTTTCTATCATCAAGTAGTCTCTGCCTTTTCTTCAACTTTATATAAATGGAGTCACATGGAACGTATGCTTTTGCGTCTGGCTTATCTCACTCAACAAAATGTTTTGATGTTCAACCATGCTGCTGTGTATACCAGCCCACTGAGTGACACGCCACAGCTGTCCACCTACTGTCCTGCAGACAATCATCTGGGTTGTTTCCAGCTTTTGCCCATTGTGAATTCTAGTCTTGTATTCAAATATTCCTAGAAAGCTGCTTTCATGCTTGGCATTCTCAGATCTAACATTTACAACTCTGTCTTTTGATAGCATCCCAGAGGGTTCATAACATATAAAATATTTAATAAGCTTGGATTCTGTGAGACTAACATGTAACAATGAATCTGCTAATGGGTGACCCCAGGTGTCCTACTTTCAGCACCATGGAGGGAAGTTATTTTTCCTCACTCATCTACACTTCAAGAAGATGCATGGGCCATGACTCTCCTCTTGTGTGGCATTCTCAAGTCTGGGATTTCCCACATGGATGTTTCATCCAGTCTAGTCTCTCATCAAAGACAAGGACGTTGGGTATGTAGTTCAATCAAAAAGCTGCAACTGCTGGTATGCCTGTAGTGTGCTTGCTGGCTGAAGTCTTCCACACCGTAGTTACATGATGGGATCTGCTTTTCCCCAAGGAGCAAATGCTATGATGTTTAAGTGCAATTCCGAGTTAAGAAGTTAACGGAGGATCCTTCGTAGAAGTGAATCAGTAACACTGCTTCAGATTTCATTACTGCACCTACATGTACACACTGTCCCTGAATAATTATATTTAGTCCTGTGGCTCGAAACAGAATCTCTATGTAAGTGATGCCCACGTTTATTTCTCCAGCCTGTAACACCACAGAGTTCCCAGATGTTTACTTGCATACTGGACACCCCCTCCTGGAGATATTCAACAGATGTCACAGTGTTGTTATTATATTATTACTCTGTTCCACCACATTCCTTCTATCAGTAAAGGCCCCGAGAACACTCAGTTCAAATCAAACCTGGAGTCATCCTCAATTCTTCCAGCTCCTTCCAAATCCCCACCACCCCTCAAACCTGTCAGCTCTACCTCCCAGAGGTATTCCAAATCCACCCACTTCTCTGAATCTCCTCTGCCATCCCAGTCAAAACCAACATGACCTTTGACCAGGACTCCTGTAATTAACTTAGCTGCCTGCTCCTACTCTTGCTGATATGCACAGATCACCAGAAATCCTACTGAAAGGTACTCTGATCGTGACATCAGGGCATGGACTAGTCCTCTTTGTGTCTCCCAGGCCCAGCACGGAGCAGGCAACTCAACATTCACTGAGGGAATGAATGAACTGTTAACAGTTTGGGAAAACAAAAAGGAGACGGCAGCCTAGAAAGAGCTGAAAAGTCTTAAAAACCAGGCTTGAAACGAAGCTCCACCACTGTCTGACTAGCTCTTAAGCAAGTTACTTAATCTCTCTGATCACTATCTTTACCCTTCCCCATAAGTGATAATATCACTTACCTTACAGAATTGCTACTGAGGATTAGGTGACATAAAATTGAGATCCCCATTCTAATGGCACCCAACGGATGCCAGTGACACCTCTTCCCCTTGTATTCCCCCATATCCCTTGTTTGAAGCCACCAGTAATTCCCAGAAAATGGTCTTGTGGTCATTCTAAATACAAAGGGAAATTATAGAACAGTTATGAAGGATTATTTAGGAATAATTAAGTATCTGGGGAAAAAAATATCACAGTAAAGCAAAACCCCCTAAGTCCAAAAAAGAATGGCAAATTTCCTCGAACTATCTAAATTGTTTTCCAATTTTGAATCATTTGACGCAGCCTCCTAGTTAGGATAACAGATTTAAAGGCACGTGTCGAATTTGCTCATTCCAACCCCTAGATCTACAGTATGAAGATTCTTTAAAAAGAGATCAGTCCACCAGGATGGGGGGAACCCGAGAAGAGAAAACAGCAAACACATTCTGGAAGCTGGGAAGCAACCAGCTGGGAGGCAACTGACTTAGCAAATCCAAGAGCCGAATCCCAGTCGGGAATGGAGAAGATGGAAAATAACCCACATTTTACCACTGACTCTCAGAAGACATAAGAACTAGAGCACACAGTTCTCCTAGAAGCAAGGTGTACAGAGGGGTCCAACGTAAGGAAGACCAGGTGAACGTTGCTTAAGACATTTCCTCACACCAACCACACACACTCCATACCGCTGGGCGTGCACACACCTCCTCCCTCAGCACCACCCTCACAGGAGCCTGGACGTCACTCTCTGAAGATGACAGAGGGTCTCTGGAGTAAGACGTGCCAGGAACAGCTGAGGGTATGCATCCCAGAAGCGCCACATGTAGACAAACACCCTCTTCTTGACCAAACGTTACGCGGCTCCTCTGAGCCTTCTTGGCCTTCCATGTCCATCCTGTCCTGCAGGTGGGCCTGCAACAAGCCAGTTTTAGCAAGAATCCTGCTAAGCTAGTTTACAGAAATTCTCTCACCCTTGATACTGATCGAGTTCCATGTCCTCTACCTCTGATGTATAAATCTCTTATCAGCCTTCAGCAAGAATCCCATTAAGTCAGTTTAGCAAGAATCCTCTACCCTTGCTGTTTCCTTAAGTTACTGTGCATCCACTGACCACCCCCCCTACCGCCTTCCAACTCTGCTCACTGGCTATAAATCCCCAGCTGTCTTTTCTGTATTCACAGTGGAGCCCAATCTCTACCCCTGACTGTAATGCCCCTTGTTACAGACTGAATGCATGTGTCTGCGAGGGATGAATTGTGTCCCCCTAAATATTCGTACGTTGAAGCCGTAACCACTCCTGCTCAAGTGACTGTATTGGGAGAGGGGGCCTTTAGGAGGTAATTAAGGTTAAATGACATCATAAAGGTGGGATCCCAATCCAACAGGATGGTAGCCTTACAAAAAGGGAGAGAGAGACACCTCTCCACTTGCACACACACACTGTGAGGACAGGCCAGGTGAGCAGACAGCAACACTGCAGCATCTGAAAGCCAGAGAGTTCTCACCAGAATCCGCCCCTGCGGGCACCCTGACTGCACACTTCCGGTCCCCTAGAACTGTGAGAAGTGCCTGTTGGCTAAGCCACCCGCTCTATGGTATTTTATTACGGCCACCCAAGCCAAATACACTCCTACGGCAACAGTCCTGAATATAAAGTTCTCTTTGTCATTTTAACAAGAGTCAGAATAATTTTCCTTTAAGAACATAACAGCAGAAGTGAAATATTCACTAGAAGGCATAGAAAAAAAACCAAGGCAATTTTTCAGAAAGTCAAGGAAAAAAAAAAAGAGACAGAAAGCAGGGGGCGAAAAAAGAAGAAACAGAAGGAAAAAAGATATAAAAATGATACAAGAAAAAAGATTCAGCATCAAAATACCGAGAAAAACAGACATCCTGCCACGTCAAAGCATAGAGGGGAGAAAGCTCTGACATATACAAAAAAAATTCACCAGAACTGAAAGGCATGATTTTCTCGAGTCCTAGTCAAAATGCCAAGTCCTCAACACAGCACCCGGAAAAACACAGACAGGAAGACACCATGTCAAATTTCAGAACACCAGAAATAAAGATGCTGCACATTTCCAGAGAAATGAGAGAAAAAAGGAGGAAAAAACATGACTCTTACACAAAGGATCATGAATCAAAATGGCTTCAACAACACTAATCGCAGGAAATCAAAAGAAAAATGCCTCTTACTAAAATTCTGAAGGAAAATGATTTCCAACCTAGAACTCGGTGCTTAGGCAAATTACCAGCCCGGACTGGAGCAGCATTACCCCAGGGAGAGCCACGTTGAGCGCTGTTACTAAACACAGCCACTGCCTTTGAACCAGGTCGATCCGGCCCAGGTTCTGGTCTGAATCTATTTTACTGTAGCTCGGTGCTGACGATGTGACTTGTGCCCGGAGAAACTGCAGACACTCACTCCTCCCCTCTATTGAATTAAATATTATTTCCTATTGAGTGTAAGGTTTTCACTAGAATCACATTTCTTTTTAATAAGGCTTCATTTGATTATTTTTGCAATCCTAATTATTCATAACATAAATTGCCTTTCATTAACGAAGTCTAATTTATTCATTCCACAAAAGAACATTGTTTTAGACATGTTACTATTTGTTTCCAGAAGATCATTCAGAAAACCCACACAATTAACACTCAGACACATTAAGCATCTCTGCACACAAAGAACCCTCAAGCAGGTGCCACTGTCCTAGAAACCATAAACACACTAAAGGCCGACTACACATGCCTTGCAGGGACATGCGAAAAAAAAAAAGAATAAGAAAGCACTGAAGCTGGCTGAGCAGATTTAAAATGCTTGGCATTCCTTAAGTTATTCAAGAAAATAGAGGGGATGCTCTACAATGCCCCATCATCAACTGAAAATGACCTAATTTTTAGGACGTAACTGACAGCTGGTATTTTTCTAAGAAAGCAGTACAGTAATCAACAGAAACAAGCTGCAGAAGGCAAGCTGCAACCTCTCAGAGGGGCTGTGCTAACTTCTCATCTAGTCTTTGTTGAAAAGCAAGCAGCACATCACCAAGAGGCTCCCCCGGGAGCAAATACTGGAGGCGAGAGTGACAAGTACACACACGTCCAGACTTCCTTTTTCTCTGCAACTCCAGTGATGATCCCAGCAGCGACCGTGTGCCACGAGCACAGCGTGTGGGTCCACGAAACGGGGGCCATCACCCGCTATGTCACCATCGCCTTCCAAGATTACCCCTTTAACATAGTAACTGTGATATATAACCATGCCTTACACTTTACAGGCAAGGGCATTAGAAATGGAGCTCTAGCTCAAAGTAATTTAGAGTCGGGCTGAAAGAGCTGGAATAAGATACCAAAAAAGAAGGAAGCAGCATTAACAGGGTAAGGAGAACCCTCACGAGACTGCCTTCCACAGTCATTCATTCTGTAAACTATTATTTATTTAACCTCCTATTATACAGCACATACTGCGAGGTGCTAGGCATAGAACAGTAAACCAAAAAACAGTCTGGCCTCATCAGGCTCTTACAGGAGAACGATCACTTGGAATAAAGCAGTAAACAAAAACTGGCAAAAAAAAAAAAACCCCGCCCTCCAGAATCTTAAATTCTAGCTGGGGTACGGGAGTGGTGCCGAGGTATCAAATTTGCCTTTTAAAAAGACTACTCTTTCATCTGGCCGGGCCCTGGCCCTGCTTATCAAAAGAATGTCATGGGCACCTTTGGCACACAAGCTTTAAACTGGCAGCTTCTCTCCTCCGTATCAGTGTGTCCTGAACACTATTACCTTCCCTGGTGTCCAGACACTGTGAGAAAACTGGGTGCCAGGTAATAGCTGGCCATGGCTGGTGTGTTTTGTGTGTACCTCACACAATCCTTTCTTGGGCATTTCAGTTCCGTAAGAACCTACCGGTACACCAAAATTCTCCAAAATATTTCGGCAGGTTTCCCCTTAGCCACTAAACTACTCTTTAAAACATCTTCCAAGAAAACATTTCCAAGTGAGTCTCGGAACTACTAGTTGTAAAGGATGGGTATTATTTAATGGCTATAATATTGTATTGTGCATTCATTAAACATTCGTATTAAAATTTATTGCAAATGTCTTGGTTTTGTTAGCAATAAACATCCATTAAGAATGGGGAGAAAATACCTACCACTAAATCCAAACTCCTGACAAAGAAAGAAAATAAGAAAACATCTCAAGATAAAATCTAAAAGTTGACTACCTCAATTCAATTAAGAAGTAATTTCGGTATTCTCTCATTTATTTTTTTCAATGGTTATTTATTTATCGAGCACCTACTAAGTGCCAGCTACTGTTCTAGGTGCTGATACTGGTGAGAAACTACAGAGCTCTAATGGTTTTCAGTCTAAGACTTAAAAAAGGAGGAGCGTCTAGGCTGCCTGTGACAGTCCTTCTCATCTTAATGACAGTAGGTCCAGCTGATCACAGCCATGGTCCTAGTGAAGGACAGCTTTTACGAAGGTTATACTGTACTTTGAAAGATAAAATCTTGGAAGGACCAACGTATCCACTGATGTTTAAAGCTAAGCCCATGACCACTTGATACTCAGAAACAGCCTCCGAACACCATGGCTAACTTTAAAATTAACTTGCTAACAAAAAAGAGGGTAAAAAATAAAAGCAAGTACTTCATTAATAAGTTTATTATATGGTTACTAAATATTTCAGATATTGTAATAAGATGATCTGAAAACTGATACAGTCAAATGACAGCAAAATACATATAATCTGAATTATAAGAATCAGTTATATGATTTTCTTATAGACTTTCAGAGAAGAAATCAAACTATATTTAAGATATAAACTCCTACTTCAATTACAATTACAATTACTATTTGAAATTAGATATAATTCAAATAACACATGCAGGCAACCTATACTAAGATAATCCGGCCAAAATGTAGGCCGTTCTACAGAAAACAGTGTTCTTCAGAGACTAAACATCCCAGTTCACTTCAGAAGCTTCAAAATTTCTTTCACAGATGTTAAAATACCAGGATATAATAGCCAGGAATTAATTTATGCCAGGCGATTTACATTTTCCACACCCTGTGACTAACCCTACGTACCATCCGACGGTTACATCCAGAACTTCCCTGGATAATTAGTCCTGGATTTAAAAGTTACTTCTTAAAAGTTGTTGCTGGTCTTTCAAAAAAAGGAGTTTGTAAAAGACTGAAGACTTTTTCATTTTCTCCACCAAGGGATGATGTTAGTCTCCCAGTAAGTGGCTACTGAAAAGAACAACCAAATTTCAAGAAACCAAGTTGGTCTTCAAACCAAAGAAATGCCTTTTTTGCAGGGGGACCCTGCCTGTCCAAAATGGCCCCATCTGCTCACACTGAAATACGGCAGGCCTTGGTCCAATGCTGCTCAGATTTTTCAGGAGCTTAAAGATCTGCATGTGAGCAAAACCACAAACCAGACTGTACACTATCATTAATCAAGGTGACAAGAAGTCTGAACAATCCTTAGTCCTTCAAACAATTCTGTGACATCTCTGGCATTTGAACTCTCCTAAAATGTCCCAAGGTAGAAGCTGAATATTGGGGAGGAGGGTATGGCTCAGTGGTAGGGGGCATACCTAGTATGCGCGAAGTCCTGGGTTCAATCTCCAGTGCCTCCTTATAAAAAAAATTATTTAAAATAAAAAAGCATGCTAAAAAAAAATAATAAAACTCTTAAAAAGTTGAGTATTTTCACCTACGAGCAGCATTTTAAGAGGTGACCCTAAGTCCAGTCCAATTCAGGCCACACAGTTCTGAGGAAGAACTCAAAGAAACAAAATTCCCAACTGCTATGATCAGGAGGAATAAACTCGGAAAGACACAAATTAAAAAGGATGGGTGGGAGGTCTTGTTCCACTGTAATTTCTATCATCCTTTCATAAATGAGCCAGCATTGCCTAGGATATTCAATGAAGCTCTCATGTCATTATAAGACTAAGGGGGTTTTTTTTAGCTCTACTAAGTTGGGTCGTGTGTGCGTGTGTGGGCACATACATCACACAAAACGGGAACGAAGACAAAGTGACTTTTCTCCTCACAGCTGGTACAGAGCTCAGTTCAGCCGGTCAAAGGAAACCACAAAATCCCGTTTCACAGACCTTCGCCATGTACCTGGCATTGAACTAAAACACTCTAACATGCTATCTCAGTTAATTTTAACAACTCCAAGAGGTAGCTACCATCTCCGTTTTGAAATTGAAGTTCAGAAGTCTGGGCAAGTTGCCCAAGAAGATATGACTAAGAAATGAGTGCAGAGGCAGGATTCGAACCTGTGTGACCCCAGTCCAAACCCATCCCACTGCGCTGCGTAGCTCTGCCCGATCAAGCTGCGGGTGCACACTGGTGGTCCATGTCTGTCACCAGGTCAGGAGAAACCCCTCGCTGGATGCTACCATGTTGTCCTAACCTATTTATTTCATGGCATCAGAAATAAATGAAGTCTAAAAGACATGTAAAGGTTTTATGAAAACCCTCTTATTCCTTCTTTCATAAACATTCAAACGTTAATTATTTCTTATTTCTTAAGTCCTGATTTGGATTGGGATTTAAATTCTTTAATGGGTAGAGATTACAAGGAAGCACAAACTAGAGCTTCCTGGCTCGGGTGAACATGACGATGCGTGGAGTTGATTCTGTCTTCCAGTTAGTACTGCATTTAAAGGACTAGCTGAGTGTCAGAGAGATAGTCAAGAGCACTGGAGGTTTTCATTGGAATTTTTCATTTTATCGATTCAGTTCTAAGATATTTTTATATCATTGTTTCTTTTCTGTCTTGACAAATCAATTAAAATATGCAATAAGAGTGTTCAGATAGTCTACAAAATGAGAAACAATCTTTTCAAATTTCAAGTTCAATTTACTTTACTTTCAACCCCACTCTGCAACATGCTTGAAGATGGTATCTACCAAACTACCCAGTAAAAATTCAAATATTCCTCCAGCTTTCACCACCACATCTACTTCCCAATCGGCATCTGTGCCCATATATTCTGCTTTCCCGTCCATTACAAAGGCCCAATGATCCTGACTCATACCTCCGACCAATCCCCGCACGTACCCACCAGACACTGTCCCCTGAGGCCACGCAGGCAGTGCTGGAGCAATGTCTATACCCCTACTTCTTCCTCTCCTGGTCCTTCTCTCATCACTGACTTTTCCCTTCACAACTGGACTACTCCCACTCACTGTCCACACTCACTGCCTCTCTTCTCATCCTCTCTCAAAGCCATTCCCATCAGACCTACACCCTCCCCCTGCAGGATTACCAGAGACCTCCTCCACACAGTCAAACCCCAGGGTCAGTCTTCTGTCCTCATCTCACTCAAATACAAAGCACCATGCAGCCGTCTAATGGAGCTGGGTACCCCCTCCTGGAGGCGTGCTCCGTCACAGACTTCAGGACCCCTCCCGCTCCCAGTTTGCTCCCCGCATTGCCTCGACTCCTTTCTGGGCTCCTTTGGCTGGACTCTCCTTACCTTTTCAACATCATAAATCCTTGAGGAATCGATCCTGGAGCCTCTTCTCTGTCTACTCTCATCTCCTTGCTTGTCTCATCTAGTCTGAAAGCTTTAAATTAACCAAATGCCCAAATTTCTATCTCCAGCTGACTCCTTTCCCCTGAACTCCAGACCCCTAGAGCTCAGGGCGTACTCAACCTCACATCTTAGGAGACCGACAGCCATCTCCAACTTAGATCCTAAAATGGCCTCCTACCTCCCCTTGCACATGTCTTCCTCTCTTGGCCCTCCTCAGTGAGTGACAATTTCACCCTTATTCTTGTCCATGTCAAAAATTCTGAAGTCATTCTCAACTCTCCTCTTCCTCTCCCATTCTACAGCCAGGGCTTCAGCAAATCCTGTTGGCTCTATCTTCGAACCATGTCCAGAAACTGAACAGGTCTCACCATTTTCATCTCAGCCCTAGTCCGCGTGGCTTCTCACTGAGATGACTGTGGAGGCTTCTGATGGCTTCCCTTCCTCCCGCCTTGCCTGCACAGAGTCAGTTTCTCAGTACAGCAGCCAATCTGACACCTGTATGACTTAAGTCATGTCATGTCTCTGCTTAACACTCTCCAAATGCCTCCCGTGTCACTCACGTAAAAGCCTAACTCTTCCCAGTAGCCGGCAAGACCCCTCACAAACTGCCTCCCCTGCCCCTAACCCCACTGACGCTGTCCCCGCCTCCTCTCTTCCTCTGACTCTACTTGATTGGTGATAGTCTCTGTGCTGTTCCTTGAACACACCTGCATTTATTTCAGGTCTCTGGCATTTATGGATGCAATTCCTCTGCCTGAAAGAGAATTAAAAGAATTCAAACTAATTTTGGGTGGGGTGGTGCAGAGAATCACTAAAGTGATACCCAAATGCCAGGGTGGGGTGGGGTGGGGCGGGGCGTAGTCAGAAAACCAGTGCTGTAAGGCTGCCCCGAAGCGCAGTCAAGTGGGTAAGGTTAGTCTACACCACCTTCTCTTCCCTCATCTTTTCCCCATCTGAGAATACTAACGTAGGTCCCAAAAATAGGCAAAAATCAAGACACAGTGACTGTCTTAATTCCTTGAGATGAAGAGTCAAACCCCAAGCTACACAAACCTTACCTGTTAGTAAGTAAATTCGAGATAAAGAAAAAAACCAAAGCGAGTATTTTCTTGCCTTATAAACAAGTCTACATTTGCTTCCCTTATTAACTGCCTAGGGCTAACATTTTTTTAAAATATTAATTTGAAAATTTCAAACACTGATGATATTCACGATGGTCACATTGCGCCTCTGGATCTATCATCCTTGTCCGTCTCCCGCCTACAAACATCTCTGTTCTTCCCTGGCCATGGTGTTCCATGTAAATAAGAGACCAAAGTAAAACACCCTTACATGGAGCATTATAACAGGACTACTTTGACAGGCTGGCTGAAGTCAACCGGGGGCCTAGACTTTCGGGAGAGAGGGCAACTTAAGTTGGATCTTGAAGGTCCAAGAATTTCAACAAATAGGGAATTACGGAGAGGTAGTCTAGACAAATGACACAGCTAAAGGAGAAATTCAAAAATGTGAAACTGAAACTGGAGGGTGTTATTGAGAAGGAGAAGAAAAAGAAGATGGAAAGGCAAGTCCATGCCGAAGCATAAAGGGCCTTATCTCTTAATTCTTTAGTCTACAGGCAATAGAGAGCCATCAAATTAGATCTGTGTATTAGAAAGGTCACTGTGTTCTGGTAGAAGAGACCGTATGTAAGAATCCAATATGACGGGGGGGGGGGATGAAAATTAGGGCAGTATCAGAGAGAATGACAAAATGGGACAGATACCAGAGAGCAGTAAATAATTAGTGAATGCGTGAACAAGCAGACGGAACAGGTTTGGTAACTGACTGGGTGTTTCAAACAAAATTAAAAGAAAAATTAATATCATGAGAAATGTAATCCCTTGTGTATAAAGACTGTTAATTGGCCACTAACTGTATGAGACTTTGTCTCATGAATCTACTAAATAACACATTTGGTGCAGCAATCATCTTTTAAAGTCACTGTTCAGCAATTCGGTTTTTCTGGTTGTTTCCATCTGTGGGACTGTAAATATCCACAGATCAGAAATATTCACGACCTGCCATCCAATTCAGCACTGCACACGAATGTGCTGGAGAAATAAAACCAAGGAAACAGAGTAACATAATAGACTCTCAAAACATGGATGAAAATACAAAGCTTTACCAAACAGCCGGCAACATTTAGGTGAGAGTTAGGTTTCTTAAAGGTAGACTTTGATAAAAAGCATAAATAGTCAAATAAATCAAACATTGTAATGGGGATTTCTCTGAGTAGAAAAGTCTACCTGGACTTCTGATTTTTCAGAGCAAGATTTGAGACGAACACAGTTTATGTGTTACCATGATCTCTCATAAAAACTGTTTCATGAAACTACAATGGTTTTGTCAAAGCACTTAAAAAGTTAATCAAAAGGAAGCTTTTCAAAAATGTTAGAAAAAAGAAACAAACATTTAGGTCTTCACAAACAGAAATAATCACTGTAAAATGTGAAATAGTGATCTTATGATCCAAAGACTCACACACTTTCCCAGTTCAAAAGACACGACAACATCTCAAAGAAACACTATTTACACAGGGTTAAAAGGCTTCAGTTTTCCTACACAGAGTTAAAAGTAAGCAAGCCGTCTTGTTTTTTAATTAGATCTCACAGTGAAAACCCTCTCCTCCCCTGCACTTTGGGCATCTTGCCTTTACTCCAACAGAGCGATGAATGGTTTCCTTTAAAGCTGCTGCTTTCCACCTACACCAAAATTCAATCTTGAACTTTCACAGTATCAACTTTATTTGTAAAGTCCCTATTTATTAAGGTCAACTGAGTCCAAAAACTTTTACATCAAAGTAGTTCTTGTATTCGGTTAGTATTTTTGTGATCTCATACATCTTGTGGACATAATTACACAGTAATTATTCAACAATTGAAATTCAACTCAGCTACAATTTAGTCTCAATTCACAAGAATTACCATCCTCGAATAGAATTCGTTAGAACCACTGAGTACTCTTCCTGAAAAAAGAATTTCTTCCCACCCTGCTTTCAGCCTGCTTTTTTTCCTTCCTTTCCTTTCCTTTGGTTGTTCACATCAAGTTGTATTAATTACAATCTTCTCAGGAGTCCTACTTAATACTGACAGCAGTTCATGAAGAGGCACTTCACAGTAAATTTATTAAAGTGATAAAAGAACAGGGTTTTTGGGGTTTTTTTAAAGCCAAATATACTATTTTAAAATGCTTATATAACCCACACCAGGGCCCTGCCCCCCTCCCTGGGCCCCGCTTGCCTGGCTGCTCAGTAGGCCTGCCGCCCAGCCAGCACCCTGAGCGGACACCTCCCTCCATGGCTCCCTCCTGGGCACACACTGGAGTCCTTTCATGTCCACAATCGTACTTAACGACAGACTGAAACAAACACGCAAAACTGAATTCTAGGCTGAAAAGGTATTGTTCTCCTAGGTGTTAAAGGTATAACCATTAGCATCCAGAACTGCTCTGCCTCTCAGATTCCCCATCATTTTACACTCCTCCTTTTCCTCCCCTCTGAACTGCAAGCTTAAAGGATCTTGTCTTGACAGCTGCCCCAAACTTCCACGAGTGCAATTAACTGCGCGCTGCTTGAATTCACCGAGAGCACATTCAGTCTCCAGGCACAAGTCACACAAAGCTGACGAAAGTCCCGAAATTATTTCTTTAAAATGCCTTTCCCTGTTTTTTTTTCCCCTCTTCCTGAAAGTCTTATAATTTGAAGCTGTACCCCTATGAGATTGCTACTCCTTCTCTTTTCTACTGTGTATTTCTTTACTTCTTTATTCCACCTTCTTGGAAATGCCCCCCACTCAGCTTTCTAATCCTTCTATTGAAAATTTTATCTCTACAATCCCATTTGTAATTTCCCTCCTTTGTCTTTGTTTCCTTCTTGCTTTTTTTCTGTTGCTTCTATTCTTTCTTTTTCATGAACAGGCTTTCCTCAGTGTATCTGTTTTCCATTCACATTGAGAAAACATAAAAAAGCTGGCCAGAAGCTCTGTAAAGTAGACTGAACCTATTAAGTAGATAGACTTCTTTTTAAAGTAACTGGGCAATGAACTTATCTACAAAACAGAAATAGATTCACAGACAGTAAATAAACTTATGGCTACCGGGAAGAAAGGGGGTGGGAAGGAACAAACTGGGAGTTTGAGATTTGCAAACATTAACTTTTGTACATAAAGTAGATTAAAAAAACAAATTTCTTCTGTATGGCACAGGAAATTATATTCAATATCTTGCAATAACCTTTAATGACAAAGAATATGAAAACAAATATATGTATGTGTATGCATGACCGGGACATTGTGCTGTACACCAGACACTGACACACTGTAACTAACTACACTTCAATAAAAAAACAGTAAGTAAGAATAAATAAAGTAACTGAGCAGTATCCTTTTTGCGGGGATGTTCCCACTGTTAGTATCTGTTCATCCTACTCTGGTAAAGTTCCATTTTGCAGAGAACAAGGGTCTGGTCTCTGAAGACAGTTACCAGACTGGAGACCTAATCTGTTCAAATACAGCCTTTCAACAAACCTCACTGTTTTCCACCCCGAGTCTTCACCTTCTGTAGTAACTGAAACCTCTAAACCCTAAAACTTTCAGGGACTCTTCAGTTTGATGTGATCTCCTCTTGTTGGTTTCTCTCTGTGCAACAACTTAGACTATAGATTCCTCCTCTTAACTAAGACAGATCATATTCTTTATCCAAATTTGCTGAAATCCCTCATCTATTCTTGCCTTCTTCTAATCTCTTTGCCCTTAGAGATTTTTATCTTTTTAAAAAATTCCTGTGCTATCATTTTAATGAAGTCTCAGGAGAGAAAGAAGGGAGAAATGGATGCAAACAAGAAATTCATGTTTAATAAAGAAAAAAAATCTTTTTAGAATAATTCACTGTTAATCATTTTCATCATTGCACTGGGGATGATTAAAACAAAGCCTCTTAATCTGACAGTCTCACAACATCTGAGATTGTAATTATTGTTTTTTAAAAGCCCCTATATTTTATTAACACAATTATTCATTGCCTAAGAGGTTTTTTCACTTGATTTTTAAAAGTCTGCCATAAACTGCATTTCAGGTAAATGGATTATGGTCTCACTGGTTTGCATTCTCACTAACATTCACTATAAAACTGGGAATGTGTTCCCTAAGGGGAAGGAGTAGAGTAAAATCATTTAGTATCTTTGAAAGGTGAAAATCATGGAAAGAAAATAAGTTTCATAGAAATGTTAACAAAAATACTCACATGCATACAAACAATGAAAAAGCACAGAAGAGGACAAGTGCAACAGAGCCAACGAGCCATCGCTCCTCCTCATTCGTCCTCAGGCTGTACCCACCACATGGCAGTAACCCCATAAAAGGCCCAACTTTTGTATTTTTGCTTTATCTCAGTATTCTCAAATGCTACATCCTAAGATTCAATAGTTGGATAAAAAGAGATGTAGAAATATTCCGGAAACTTCAAAGAAGCTCCACCCCTCTGACTAAGCTTGAGAGAAAACACTGTAGTTATTTTTTGGCATGACAAAAATACATGCTTCGGATCTTAATTTCTTTGGCACAAATTCTCCTTTTTTAACTTCGTAAAAATAATTATACAGTCCAACATATCTCCTAGAGAATAATCTAATCTTATCTTGTTAACAAGATAGTGATAACCCATATTGGGGTACCCCACTAATATCAAGAAAGCAAAATCATTTAAAATATGCTGGATTGCATCAAGCCATGAAATAAATTCATCTTAACCCAAAATTTAAAAAAAAACTTAGAACCAAATAACAACAGTGACTGGTGGACCAACTCTTCAGCAGAGTATCATAATTTGACTGTTTCTACACTATGAACAATCGATGACCTATGTTATTGTGTTCATTTCCAAATACAAAAACAACAGCAGAGAAAAGTTAAGTGACTCATCCAGAGACACATCACACAAGGCACTGGGACAAGGCTCCTCTTTGTCCATCCATTTGTCCTCTTTCCATTAAACTGTGCCAACCCTTCGACTTTCTTTCAAAAATCTGTTTCTATCAGAGCCCACTAGTAGAAACATTATGCCACAAGAAAATTCTGCACTTTAATACATATTACCTAACATTCAATTTTCTGTTCCCCCAAAAAAGTATTCAAGTATATGTTCAATATATATAGCTGAAAGCCATTTAAAAACAGCAGGTAGTGTGGCTCAAGAGAAATCTTTTTAAATGTTCAACCAAATGCTTCTACTTCACAGGTATTCAAACATCCTTCTAAGAGATCAAGCTGAAAAAAAATATTTTTTCATTCTTGTATCAGCTGAAAACTCAGTCTCCTTGATGAAGTACTTTTTACCAATGGAATAAAATCAGGAGGAAAAGATTTTACCAGAATCTTTGTACTATCACTGAAGTCCCATTTTTTTTTTTTTACCACTTGGTATAGCACCTCTTATTACATTTTAAGTGCATACTATTATAATGTTAATAATTTTCAGATACTTAATCAGGTTTCACAGCAATTACAATTTTATCCCAGCATTAACAGGGTCATAAACATTATACATATTAAGTTCATTAATTCTTTAAAATATGAGTTCTCATATCGAAAATCCACAACTTAGCAGCAGGTCAAAATAAGAAATTCAACAGAGCTCCAAAAATTTTCTAATTGTACCAATTATTTTTTTACAATTAAAAATCTAGTGGTATAGCTCATAGGCAGAGCATATGCTTAGCATGCACAAGGTCCTGGGTTCAATCCCCCCAGGAGCTCCATTAAAAACATAAATAAACCTAATTACCTCCCCCCAAAAAAGAGAATAGAAAAAAACTTGCAAATTCATACCACAGAATATAAAAATCTAACTACTGTGCTACTATAGAGGAAAAATATATCTAGTAATTAAAAATGCCAAGACAGCTGCATAATTACATCTGTACTTTATTTACAGTTTATTCATAACCACAAAAAAAATCCAGAAACTTACACATCAGTGATAAAACCCTATAAAAATTAACATAAACAAGTCTTCAATCTAGTAATCCAAAAAAAATGCAAATTAAAATGAGAAGCCATTTTTACCTACAAAATTAGAAAAAAATTTTTATTGTAGTAACCAACGTTAAAGAAGTTATGGTAAAACATTTCAACATTATTGCAGAAAACATAAACTGGTACTAGAGTTTTGAAAAGCAACATGGCTATATGAATATATCAAGTTTTAAGAATGTTTAGACTTTTTGATCTAGTATTCTTATTTCTAGGCATCTGTACTTAAAATAATCAGAACTTTAGCTACAAAGGTATCCTCTGAAGTAGTACTTAAAAAGAAAATCTGAAGAGAAAAAGAAAACAGAAAAAGAAAAATCTTAGAACTAGGCTGAATGTTTAATAACAAAGGGCAATTAACTAAATTATAGTACTGTGTAACTCAGCATTTGCGTCAACCACAGGTTTGAATATCCAACAAGAGCTACTCTGAAAAACCATGACACAGTGATTTATAAGGGGGCAATACCTACCTAAAACTGTTATTGTGAGGATTAAATGAAATACCACATACCTCAACAATTCCAATATGTACTTTTTTCATGTGCTAACATGTTCAGAACTAAGATGCATTTAGCGATCAATGATGTGTCATTACTTAATTGTCAGGGTTTTTTTTTTTAGCAGTACATAAAGTAATTGCACATCTTAGAACTGATGGTTATTAGAACAGAATTCAGATTCGATGAAACCTGGCAATGGACTGAAGAGCCCAGCACAAATCTGAAAGGCATAATGCACTCTGAGATTGGCGACCTGAACTAGGCATCTAGATAGCAAGGTGCGTCTGCAGGCGTCCTGCCATCTTCCCTCAGCTCTTCAGCTGTACCTGTTACACCATACAGAGGAGCTCTCATTATTGTTTTGTTTTATCTTTAGAGGAGGTACTGGGGATTGAACCTGGGACCTCATGCATGCTAAGCATGTGCTCTACCACTTGAGCTATACCCTCCCCCCACAATGTTTTTAGTTAAAGTACACACTGCATAGGAAGGAATATCATATAGCCCTAATTTTTTCCACTTGTTTAATAGCATGGCAAATGCTTATTTCTCTAGGTAACAACTTTCTCTCACCTCCTTCCTCCAGCCATTCTCCACGCAAGTACTCCAAGCTGAGCCAATGCCCACACCTTTTCTCAAAAGGCTTCCTCTGGCACAATCATTCCAGAACCATAGTTCTGGCATCACCTTTCTCTGAAGCTTCTCCAGTATCAGTCCAATCTCTTCCCACTACTCTTTCTCATCTTTGTTCCCACTATATCCCACATACAATTTTTCAACAGAGCATGAGAAAATGCTCTTACTAGTATTTACTTACGTTCTTCCTCCTAAACTGAAGTACCCTGATGATGGAGACATCTGATTCACATATGTGCATCCTCAAGCCAAGGACACAATAAACCTTCTATAAACGTTGCACACAGAGGTGTTTAGAGTGCACCACACGTAACTTGCAGAACTAACTGTATCCTGGATACTCCAGAAATATTTAAGTTGGCATCAGAAACAAATTTTTAGTCCTACCTGTTTATGCCACAAAATGTGAACACAGTTCAACTTTTCATACATACTTCATTTACTCAATATTTTCTCAAAAGAAAATAGTCAAGGAATTAATACAACACATCTATACAGCCCTCATGCAAAGAATTCCACAACTCAGCCTGAGGGCAGAGTTACCTTAATGATAAAATTCACTAATGAAGATACGAAAATCCTAAACAAAATATCATAAACCAAATACAGTAATAAATAAAAAGTACAATATAGCACAATTATATCTGGTTTACTCCAAGATGGCAACTTTGTTAACATTAAAAAAAAAAAATCAGTGAAAATCTACTCAAAATTATAATGGGTGGCAAAGAATCACAGGAAAAGATGTTCTATACTGTAATCATTACAGAAATGCACCTTAAAACCCCAATAAGGTATCACTATCCATCTACCAGAAAGGCTAAAATTTCAAAAACTGACAATACTAAATGTTAACAAGGATGCAGAACAACTGGATTCTCGAGTATTGTTTACCACACTACCTGAAATCCTACTCCTAGGGATTTTACCCTAAAGAAATATCCACACAAAGACCTATATCCAAATGTTTATAGCAGCCTTTATGGTAATTGCTCTAATCTGGAAAATTCCAATATCCATCAACAGATGAACAGATAAACAAAAATCCAAATAATGGAAAACTACTCAACAATAAATAGGACTGAAGTGCTGAAAGCCGTAACAACATGGATGAAACTCAAAAGCATTATGCTGAGAGAAAGACACAAGACACCAGGAATATACAGTGTTAGACTCCATGTATATGAAATGCCAGAAACCAACCTCAAGTAACAGAAATCAGATTGGTGGGGGGGGGGGTCAGGAGATGCGGAAGGGGGACGGGACCAACCACAAAGAGGAATTAGGGAGCTTTGAGAGGAAATGGAACTATTCTAAATCCCAAACTGTATTCCCAAAGAAGTGAATTTTATTGTATGTAAACCATACCTCCATAAACTTGAATTTTAAAAAACATCAATTATTAGAATTCATTAACTCTGCAAACGTCTGATAAAATTCAACAAACAATTGTGATTTTTTTAAAAAGACCCTCAGAAAACCACGAATAAAAGGTATATTCCTTAATTGGATCTGTCTATGGAAAAACAATGATACTTATCAGTTAAGCACAAAAAGCTTCTTCCCTAAAAACAGAAACTAAGTAAGGATGCCTGCTACCATCACTTCTGGTCAACATTTTAGCTTAGGTCTCAGTATGTTCAATAAGACAAAGAAAAGCAAAAGATATCAGGATTGGAAAGGAAGCAAGAAAACCTTTATTGAAAGATGTGATTGTATACAAAGGAAATATTTTTCAAATCTACAGATAAGTTATAACAACAATAAGTGCATTTAGTAAATTTGTGGACTGTAAGATCAATGTACTGAATGAATTACGCTTCTATATTCCAACAATAAAGAGTTTAAAAATATTTTTAAAAGATACTGTTTACAATAGCATCGAATAATAGCAAATATACCTAGGAATAAATCTAATTTAAAAATATGTGCATCTCCCCAAAGATACTCAATTACAAACCAGAAAACAGTAACTCTCTATGTAAAGCGGCAGACATCACTTTAACCAATGACCAAAGTTCTGCTCAGTGCATCAAAACACTTCAGTGGGTACTTCTGCTGAAAATGTACAGCCTAATTTCACCATGAGGAAACATGAGACAAGCTCAAATTGAGACGCTTTGTACAAAACAACTAGCTTGAATTATTCAAAGATGTCAAGGCCATGAAACTTATCTTCATTACCTCAGAACAGGGAAAAACTCAGAACAGAGGAAAAAACTAACCGCAAAGAAAAAGATGCGTAAGTCTGACAAATTAAAAATTTGTGATCTTAATTACTATGCAATAGTATCTTCTCTACTCCCACTCACCCAAAGAAGGCACTGTAGCAGAATTTTTAGTATTTCTTATGGCTTTATATTTGACTATGACTTTCTTCTTCAGTAAGAGAAAGGTTGCTATCCTGTGCTTCACACGATTAACTCACAAAAAAATCACACAGTTGGTGCTCAATAAAATAGTCATCGGGTAAACTACTACATAAATAAATGAAAACTGACATTTACTTATTGAAAAATGTTATACATAGGACAAATCCTTAATCGGATCTGTCTATGGGAAAAAAATTATATTTATCAGTTAAGCACAAAAAGTGAGCAGAAAAACTGAGTACTGATACAAAATGAACTACAAAGTGACACCTTACAGGATGACACCTGTGCCTCCTCTACCAGTTCCGGGAGCAACAAAATGAACTGCGAACAGCTTTCACTTTTCCTATGATGGTTTCAAACCAGAGCAACACTCTTCCACCTCCAGCAGGCTGGCACTTTATTCTTCTGCTCCATCGTCGTCTTTTTCTTTGCCTCCGTGAAGTACAAACTTTTCTCTCATTCTGCTCTGCTCCTTACTGCCACACCCTGTGGTCCGCTGGTTCTCCCCAGCCTGATTTTATTACACTCCTAATTCTGGCTTTCAACTTCACCACTTTCTGTGCCCAACCCTAGTTACTTCAAACTTCCCTCCCTCAAATAGAGTCACCCCCTCGGGATCTCTTAATCCGTTCAAACAGACATCCCTCCACCAGGTTCCTAGCATGAGCAAGCTCTGAGAACAAGAGCTATCTTCCAACTTCTCCTGTCTATTCCTTCACCTTACGGCAGAAACCTGACTTCCCCCTTCAACACAGCCTGCCTTTCTGCTCTACCCCATGTAGAAGATTTACAAATATAAATTCATGTAGCTGCATTTCAATCTAGATAAATGTCTAACTCTTTCAAAGCTGCTAGTAAACACTAAAGGATAATAAAAAATGACCATAGACAGACACCAGATTTTAGTAGAGGAGGCTTGTTGTTACTGTTAATCAATTTTATTGACTTCTTGACACAGCCCAAGGCCTTGTCTAATTAGGGTACATGTGGTACATGTCAGTATTACCGAGGCACGTAGGAATGTCTACAACGGTAATAACAAAGGAGGTACCAAATGTCATCTCAGAGGTGGAAACTACCCGCTCTGTAAAGTAGTTCATTATTAAAATAAAGAGCCCTACCAAAGCACAGGAAGAGACAGAGGGAACAGCGCTGAAAGGCCCATTAACCAGCGCTACTTCGATGTCCTAATTTCACAAGTGGGGTCACCGGCTCAGTGCACCCAATCACGTAATCCAGTCAGTACTCCTCATTTGAAATCAAATCAAGACCTTGTGACAGCAGGCGACTTCCCAAAGGACAGAGAAAACAAAAGCTTTGGGAGAAAACTAGAGACACTCTGAGAAAGGAGGGACTAAAACGCCCTCTGAGGATATCAAAACTATGGTCAAAACTATGACTTGTTCTTTTGTGACAAGCTACGTTTGCAGCAAGTACATTTCAGGGAGGTTCATGGGGACAGCCTGAACCTCTGGTCAGACAGACAGAGAACCTCTTTTCAGCTTAAAAGATAGGAAGCCCAGAAATAATAGCTACAGGGCAAGGAAACAAGGACAGATGGAAAACAGGCTGAAAATGGAAAAGGGAAAGAAGAGAAAGGAAACATGAATCTAGGGATAGGGTATCAGAGCGAGGATGAAAAGTGAACCAGAGCAACACACTCGGTAAGAAAGCAGCAACTCGCTTAGCACAGTAAACTAAATGAATGGCAGGCAAAGGGGGAATCAGAGATGGGTAATAACCACCGTATCAAATGACAAGTCATAAATCATCTTGCCACTTTTCTTTTTAACCAATATAGAGAGAAGATGTAAAAAAAAAAATTCTGTAGAAGTAGTGGCTATAATAAGAGACCAAGATACTGTCATCTTGAATATAAGGGTGAGAAAGGGACAGAAACCAAGATAAATTCACAACATAAAGCTACCTTAAACTGGTATGAATTAAGGTAGTTAATGAACATTGTGTTTCACCTTGTCACTAACTTCCAACAAAATGCCCAGCACACATTCAGATTCAAAATGCAAAGGGGAAAAAAAAAAGTTTCTTCTGTATAGCACAGGGAACTATATTCAGTATCTTGTAATAACCTTTAATGAAAAAGAACATGAAAACGAAGATGTGTACGTATATGCATGACTGGGACGTTGTGCTGTACACCAGAAATTGACACACTATAACTGACTGTACTTAAATAAAAACTTTTTAATAAAATAAAATAAACAAAATGCACAGGAAATGCGTTTCTGAAAATTCCATTAAGCCGAAGAACTGTGAAACCCATTCCAGAGTTATCTCCCTCATCTGCCCTGCACTTTGTAGGACTCGCCTCACCTCAATATTTGGAGTAAGGTTACTCAGAATAATAAGTTTCGCTCTGAACGCCGGCACAGCTGTTCATCTATTCCTGTGCGGTTTAGGTGACACCCCACCCCTCCCGGGCCTTTGTCTTATCTTATCTTGAAGAGAAACAGTTTCTCCAAGTGACATGAGAGGAAACACATGCAATCCTGAAAACCTGGGAAGCCAGTTATCGGGCAGCACAGATGGACGTGCCCTGACTCCATCTGGAGATGAAGGCCCTCGGGTGTCCCCCTCTCAGCAGCCTGAAAGGGACAATTTCTCCTGGGGCAGCTTCTGCACGTCGTCACATGCATTCTGTGCCCCAGACACACTGAAGAGCTGCCCTTCCACACACAATCTGCACGCCTCCTGCCAGAAGGACCTCTCCCCTGCATTTCTACCCCTTGCTTCAAAAATCAAGCAAGTCCCTCCTCCCTGAAGTCTCCCACCAGAACCTTCTGAGAATTCGGTGCTTCTCCCTCTATATCTGCTTTCAACTTCACAGAGAACAGCATTAATTTCTCTCTGCTTTGTTTGGTACTTTGCTGTCAAATTTTAATCTCCTTAAAGGACAAGAATCATGTCCTGCCTACTCACATACTGCCAGCACTTGATACAGCAGATCGTATACAGGGAATTATTAAATATGTGTTGACTGAGAGGTGTCTGGTGAACAGCCCTCCTCAATTCAAATGACTGAAAACAAGGCTGTAGGTTAGGCTGGAATCTGTTAGACACAAACAATAGTGTCAGATGCTGAGATTAAAGTTCCCAGGAGCAGACGTGCACCTTTACTAGTTCATCCGTACAGAACTTCAAATTTAGCACATACCCCACCTGGTCCCTGTAAAGAACAAAAAAACAGTAATATGCATAAGAAGAATTTTTAGCAACACATATTTAAAGTGCCCCTGTTTAACAATGGTTTTTGCCATTACCCAGAAATGTTTATTTTTGGAGGAGGTACTAGGGATGGAACCCGGGACCTTATGCATGCTAAGCATGCTCTCTACCACTTGAGCTATACCCTCCTCTACCCAGAAATGTTGATGAACACAACATATAGTTCCTAAAGTAAAAATGACACATTATAATAAAGTATTACAAACGGAAGGCAACTTTGTGAATGAAAACACTTAAATACACTGTCTTTAATAAAAGTGCATATGTTTTTTAAAAATACCATTTTTAGTAAGGATTTAATTCACAAAGTTAAATGACAGTAGGAATAGTCAGGGGAATGATCACCTTATGTTCTGGGTCACTTTTGGAAGCATTCTGTTCCCACCAGGAAATAGGAAAAGCACAGGCAGAGCTATTCCTATTCCTTAGTTTCACCAAACCACACAGACATATACAACTAAAGACCTTAAGAAACAGTTAAACAAAACTGTTCATCTGCTGCTCAATTCTCAACAAGCCATAAAATACAGAAGAAAAGATACTATATTGTACAGTGTTTGTAAGGTGCTTTAGGCTTTGACTGTTCTACGTAACTTGATCAAAATGGAGATAGGAAAACACCAACAAAAGTGAAATTTATGTCAGAGGGAACTAGTTACAAACTTAGCTGGGTATTTTATGGTCAGTCCCTTTGAACACCACATTCGTATTTGTTTCAGCTTGATTATCATATAGATCATGCCAGTATTAACCATTAAACACTGATGCAAGTACAAAATACTTAAATTTAACACTGCAAACACTACACTCTAAGTGTATATGAATATTTGAATCCTAATATTAACCCAGTACTTACCTATTTTCTAAACTATTTTAAAATTTATCCTTATTTCTCCATTCCTGTAAATCAGAATATAATATGGTATCTTGGTTCCTTATTTTATTAAACAAACTGTGTTTTGTCACATGTAAGAATGTTTCCCAAGGTCTTAGACTTTAAAATATCTGATTCTAGAAATTGAAAAGCAAAGAAAGCAAGAAATACTTTTTTCCCTGTGTTACAGCATGAGTCGAGTGAAAATTAAACTAACTAAAATGAACTGGGGGGAGGGAGATAAGTGCTTCTTTATATAAAATCACAAATTTAAATTTTTTTTACCTTTTAAACACAGTCTCTATTTCAAACAGCTAGCCATGACTCCACAAAGATTTATGCCAGAAAATCATATCATATCCACCTTTCTCATGAAATTCTTGATATTTCCCTTTATATATAATTAAAACAACGAGATACTTTTTTCACCCATCACAGTGATTAAAAATTAAAATTCCATAACCAGTTGTTCTGTTGGTGAGACTACAGACGGGTAAGCCCTCTGAACCATCACTTCTTAGGATACACCAAGGATATTCACTGTAGCATGGCAGGTAAGAGAGAAAAACTGCAAACAAGCTAAGTGTCTAGCAAAAAAGAAAACGGTTTACCAATCATGCAGGCTCTGGACTACGAAAATTACGCACAATTAAAAGCAATACAGTGGATCTCAACCTTCCAATGTGGACACCTAAGGCCTGTTACCTGAAAAAAACCAAAGTTTTGAAACATTCTGCAGAGTACTCTATTAGGTCAAAAAAGATATACAAACTACATATGCAAGCCTAAAACTGTAACTAATAGTAAAAACATAGAGAAGTACACACAGCAGAATGAAAACTGTGCTTAGTTCCTAGATGGAGGCCAGGCAGAGTCTAGGGGAACACCAACTCCAACTGTACTGTTTGATTTGTTGTGGCAAAAGAATGCAGTCACATATTAGCTGATTAAAATGAATACAATGTAAAGGAAATTACTCAAAAAAATTCATGAAGCTTAAAAAAGAATCTGAAGGAATTTAAAAATAAAACTTCCCTAATAACAATCCAAAAGATCAGATTTTTCTTTCTTAATGATAAAAAGGAAAACGATTAAATACTATAATTTTAAAATCACTTTTCAACCATGCTCCAAAATAAATTCCAGATAAAGTACAGTTAATTAGGAAGAAAGGAAAAAACCATGAAGTAGAGCATAATACTTACCTAATTTCACAATAAAAATTAATTTTAAATGGTTTTAAAAACATTGTAAATGATTTTTCTTTTCTCCTTTACACATTTCATATTTTTCAAATTTTCTGAAAGGTAAGTATTGCTTTCATAATCAGGGAAAAAGTTATCTTTAAAGTAACTTCCATCCAAATATATAATAAATTATATGAAAACTCTAACTGGTCAAATGTGTATGTGTTTACAAGTGTAACAGTCTTTCTTAGACTATTGGACTTGCTCAATCCTGAGGCCAAAGAAACAGGACCCAAAACTTCAGCCTGGAGATTAAAAATGGGAATATGCACAAGTTACTAAATTTAGCTTTCTAATTTTTCAAAATGATCAATGTAACCCTAACAGTTATGCAAAGAAGCACATCCTGTCTCAGCCCTGTATCCTGGACCACGTTCTCCCTAATTATCTAAGAAAGGGTTCTTTCAGCTGTAGTTTCATCTTCCTTAAAAAATCCTTCTGATCTTTGCGACTAGTTTGGGGGCCTTTTGGGGTTTTTTTTTGGGGGGGTAGCAATATTCTAGGTACCTGAGCTTGACTATTCCAATCTCACCTCCTCTAAGAGATTTTATGTTGGCGAGATGACCTAGAATTTACATTTAGAGAAAACAAAAATGTTAAAAGAAGTAGACAATATATTCACAATTCAAGTGTGTGATTATTCAATAAATAGACACTTACTGAGCATCTATTATAACAGGGAAAAGGACCAGGCCCTGAACACAAGAATAAAACCAGAATGTATACAACCTACTGAAGGAGGAGCACAAGGAAACTGCATTGCACAGCAACACTTAAGGTGCCGACACAAAGTACTCACAGGTGCAGGGACGGAGGTGGGGGGCAGTGAAGGACAAGGACGAGGACAGTGGAGATCCATTCTGAAGAGTATTAAAAGATGAGCAATGTATTTATATGTATGTATACATATGTATACATATGGGACACTGTGCTGTACACCAGAAATTGACACACTGTAACTGACTATACTTCAATTTAAAAAAAAAAAAAAGATGAGCAGAATTAAATCTTAAAGCAGTGATATGCTACACATTCCAGGAAAACAAAACAAAACTCCAATGTGCTCTACATGTCAGGATTCAACCTACCTGTAAATGTTACTAACTCCTGTCCCTAGGAATGCATTAGTTAACTCCACTAAAAGGCCACTTTCCACAACTCTATAAGGGTAGCATTATGAATTTCTGACACCAGTATATTCCCTCAAATAAAGGTATTACTAAACATCAAAACAGTTAACCACTAACAAAACAACATTAATAAACAACCAGCAAATAAAGCTCAAGCCTTGAACAGGCTAACTGGAAAAAGGGAGAGGATCTGTATCTGGCAAACCGCTCCCAGACGGTCCACAGATAAGCAGCCCAGCTCTCAAGGCAGGAGACTGATCTCTGGCAATGCTGGGAGTCCACTGGGTGCTGCTATCCCCATAAGCTGCCCTCAGACGAGCCCAGGTAGGCCTGCAACCTGAGAAGGTATACTTCCAATCTGGACAGTTGCCAAGGTGTCTCATGTGAAGTATCCAGGGACAAGGGCCAGCCCAGCCCCCCACGCCAGGAGCCAAAGCAGCAGCACCTTCTGGTCATCTTCCTGGCCTGGAGCTGACCTGCATACGTTCTTCCACGCATGCTAACAGCCACACAGGAATTTCTCAATCCAGTAACTATGCAGCTTCCAGCCTGACCACTGGCAACCCAGCAACCACAAAATTCAGGTCCCAGGAGGGCCATACTTACTGAAGGGAGCACCTTGGTCTCCTGGGACACAACTAAGGACTGCAAAAACAGCACCTTCTATACAATGTATAAATGACAATATCAAAGCAGAATCTTGCACATACTACAGCAAAATAATTCCCCAAGTTTTTAAGCACCACCTTACAGAAGTCAGGAAGGGGGAATACTAAAAGCTAAGGGGAAAACTCCATTTAAACTCTAAAAAACTCTAAACTATTTAAAGATCTCAGTTTCCACCTAAAACACTGAATCACATTCATTCTCTAACAGTGGCAAAAAAAGATCCAACAGAATATAAAAGGATATCAGCAATCTGGTGGTGGAAAGAGACACATATATAAAGAACGTGTCAAAAATAAAAGGTAAATTTATTCAAACTACTGGATTACAGGAGGGAAATCTAATAATTCTTTAAATTTGTACAGGACTATAATTAATATAAATTCATAAATTCATTAATCCTAGCCAGTACAAAAATATTGAACTGTCAAGCTTTAAATAGCATTCTTAGAAAAATAAATACATAATTCAGAACCATTTTACTATGCAAAAATTAAAAAACAAAAAACATTTATATCACATGATATATACAAAACCTCAATAAGAATATATTTGCTTTGAGCCATAAACGAACATTCATCTACATTAAGTTCTCCAGGAGTTATTAAGGGGGACTATAGCGAAGTGTTACAACACTTTGATATCTAAGGGTAGTTAACTTTTCTTTACACAGCAGCAATAGTCTAAGAACCTAAGAATCATAATTTCCAGATGTAGACATGATATTTCCCAAGTCACTTTATAGAAATAAAAATGTATTTAAGACCTTCCCAAAAGAGGGGGGTTACTTTAATTTCAATTTTGTAAAGAATATACAGGTATACACATATAGATGCACTAAAAATACTAAAATATCATTCACCAAAACGCCAACAATAGTGATCATCTCTACATGGTGGAAAGATCAAAGATTCTCATTCACTTCATTTTGGTCATGTGGATTCTGCACAATGAACAAACGGTGAGATAATTTTGTAGGGGGAGGAGAGCTTAAAAGAGGATAGATTCGTCCACAAAGGTACTGATAACCATACTGATGTTTCCCCACCACCTTACACTGTTCTTTCTTACACATTTCCCCTATCACGTACTCTGACAGCATACACAGAATCTATCCATTCAAGTCCAGCCATTCGAGAAACAGTTGTTTAACATTTTCTCCCTGCTAGAACTGAATGACAGTAAGATCGTGTCTATGTGGATGAGAAATGCATCTCTGAGACTTGGCACAGTGCCTCTACACAGCAGGCAGACGAGTGACTTTAAATAAATGAACCAAACTGGTCTAAATGCCTCAGGATGCAACTGAAGATCAAACTTTCCTCTCTTTTCACTAAAAAACACTGAGTGATAAGCCTTCCATATTTGAAAACATGTCGGAATCACCTCATTAGTCTTCTTTTTGCAATTTAATCAGTTCCAGTTCCCTAAAATGTTCTCCAATTACGTGGCTTTTTCTGAACCTTAGTTTCTCCACAACGGTTCAGCTGTGAAGTTTAGCATTAAGCCAAACATTCCAATTCTAATTTACTACTTCTTATAATTGGAAGAATAGGTATAATTTTATATAAAATTTGGATAAACTCAATCAAGTGTTTACAATGCCCTTCATATGTAGACATCCTGCCCTCCCAGAACATAAAATTTCATTCTCTTTCATTCTCCTCTTTTGCCACCATCACTAGCACATATTTGCACCAACACTATTATTTCACTTTTTACAGATTCTATGTCATAATTATGACAATTACTTCGTCGGTTTTTAAGAGACTATCGAAAACACATAGAGAGAAATATATAGTCATTTTCCAGCCTCACAGAATCAACTTAAATGTTTTCTGCAGTCAAGTAAATATAATTTATAATTACAATCCAAATCTTTGAGCAAGATAATTAAACACTCCAAACTTCAGCACTTCAATAAGGCCCCAATATTACCTCCACGCTATAAAAACTCGTGATGACTTAATGTTTCAAAAAAAAAAAAAAACAATGCAATAAGGTACAAAGTCCACCAATACTCTGCCTCTCCCATCGCAAACACATCAACCTGTAACTTCATCCCTACCTGAACACGACCCTGCTCTTTGCAGAGCTGAGCTCACACGTGCTCTCGAGCCCACGTGTCCACAGCCCTTCCAGAGCCTAGGTGCTCCCTCCTGTCTCTGAACTGGGCTCACTCATTTCCTCATCACTACCTTCTCTTTGTCAGCAAGATTAGAAAAACAATCATTTCTAATGTAAAATGTTTCCTTTACATGAAAACTTAAAACAGTAGTCAAAATGGAGAATTTTTCTAATTGAACGATGAAGGAGCTTTACCTACCTTAGGCTATTTAAGACTAAAAAAATAATAATTTCAGTCTTCAAGTATGTGAATAAGGATGAAAAAATGTGGCTACATGGGTGAATGGGTGTGTACACACAGGAACCGTGATCGAATGGCCTTCATCTCCAGAAGGTAAACTATCAAGACAGAGCGACTTAGGCAAGACATGAAGAACCTTCACAAAGAACAGGGGACAAAAAGAGGGTCTTCACCTCAGGAGCTCTTCAAGAAAAAGATAAAACTGGAGGAGGATTAGCTCAAGTGGTAGAGCACTTGCTGAGCATGCACAAGGTCCTGGGTTCAATCCCCAGTACCTCCTCTAAAAATAAATAAACCTAATTACCTCTCCAGATAAACTGATAGTAACAAAATAAGAATAAAATGTAGCTTCTTAGAACAAAGTTTTTAAAAAAGATAAAACTATCAATGACCTCTTTTGAGTGCTTGAAATACGGTCCTGCCAGGAAACAAAAAACTAGATTCAACAGGATTAACTTCTACTTCCAAATTTTGTATGAGTAACAAGTGTACTGTTCTAATAATTTTCAAGAATTCTTAAATCTCCAACACAGAATGTGATCCATTTTTTTTAACTTCTCCATAAGACAATGAACGTTAATTACTGTACAAAAACTGAATTTTTAAAATACTTTGGTCACCAAGTTTCCTCAGTTTTTGACAGGAAGTTTTATTTATACAAACTTAATATAAAAAAAGAAACTGAGCTACACACTGGAATCACCTGCAGACCTTTGGAAAAGCACCAACACCTAGGTCTCACCCTCCAAGATCTGGGGTTTAATGGGGCCAGGCTGTGGTCCGGGCATTCGGATTTTGAGAGTAACCACAGAATTTATTCTTTCACTTCTAACAGTAACAAATGAAAATTCAATCATTTTCATGTTGATACAATAACTTGGAAAGTCACCCCCAACTTTCATTCATAATGCAGAGAGAAATAAGGGGGAAATTTCCCATTGTCTTACACAATTTGGGGAGATTTTTAATGTTCAGGTTGTAACTTTGACTAGCTGATTGCTTCCCCTTGAATTTTATTCACAGAGAAATCCATTTAGCATCTGGTGTCCAAATACAAATACTGTAGCTTTGATGAGGAACAATTACAGATCAGTGTATCCTGAGTTAAAATGCATTTATTTCTTTTCCCTTTTGTTCATTAATCCGTTTCTTGGAGAAATATATACACCTTAGCAGATGCCAGTAAAAGGGCACTCTGCCAAATCTTTTTTCAAAGAAAACCCGTGAGGAAAAGCACTGCTAACTTGTGTGTGTGTGTCATAAATTTGAAGTTTATATTTCTATACATTTCTTGGGCAAAGCCAACTACACTACCCTTATTTACAACACTATGACTCTTTATGTTGTTATCCATCAAGGTTCAGCTAATCTGTCAATTTGACATTTTAAAAAAATCAGGAAAGATAAATCAATAAAGACATCTAGCATTAATTACACAAATAACAGTCACTAGAAAATGTCTATAAAACTAAAGTATCTAAAGGTGAGTAGTTCAAGTATTAAACAGAGCACAACAGATACTTAACTTTATAATAATAAACACTATGAGAAAAGTATTTCTGGCCATATTTTCAAATAGATATCTCTTTAGGTATCTTTATGACAATCTCTCTCTAGTATTTCTGGCAAAATAATTAACATATTTTATGGCAATAGTTTACTTCTAAACTTTGTTCATTCTCAGACTCACAATTTCCTTAAAAGTAAAAAATAGATTATTTACATCTGGTGCAAATCTCTCTTGTAAAATAAAGAAAAATTCTTGTATTTAAATTCAGACCAAAATAGACCAGATTACTGGCACCCCAATATTCTAAAACTGTAAGTTAAAAGTTACTTATGCAATTTCTAACAGAGATGGCCTTTAAAAAGCTGATAGTAAAATACTTGGGGAGGCAAAAAAAAAAAATTGCTATTAATCTGTTTGAGTGGAAACAATGAATCATGTTTTATTTTTAAAAAGAACTACATGTATACTATTCACAAGTATCATATTTGTTAATTTACATCAGAATAAATGTTTTTATTATTTCACTAATTCTTTGTATTCTCTACTAAATTTCAAAGTTTCAGTGTCTCACTTGAAGACACTTACACATCACTCAAGAATGAATTGAAGAAAATGACCCAAAAAACCTACTGCAGCCCAAACAAGTATCTAGGAACAGTCCAAACTGGTATGGCTCCTGTAGAAAAGAGTATAAAGAGATTCTTACTTCAAATTATTCTGATGCCATTAACGATATATATAAAGCAAAATAGCAAACTTAGAGAAGACAGCAAAGCCTAGAATCGAATCTAAAATATTTTCACACTGTTTTAATACACACTGAGTTTTCCAGAAATAAAATACCACATAAGAGAGAAGGCTGTCTTTAATTGGAACCTTGACAAAAGGTGTTTATCATTCTGGAGAAAACCATTACAGAGCAATGCTGATCGTGGTACTTTAGCCACCAGTATACAATACCCATGCGAGTCTGCATTCATGACTAGTCTACATATGGATGTCAGCAACTGACTGCTCTGTTCTGTCTTACAGTGTAGCAGTGTCCAAGACTTCCCATACTGAAATACAGGTATTAACATATAATTAATATCAATACATTTATGTTTCACTTTTATCTATAATGTAAATATTACCCTATTTTAATATAAATATTGATATATTTAATTGTTGTGATAAATATACACCATTTAATGACTGCTTGCTCTCATGTTAGATCATTGTATTAATTTTTAATTGCATACGTATTTACATGCACACACATATGTGTAGGTTATAATGTTTAATTTCAGTGTAGGAAAGGGTACCCCCTTGACAAACAATTGTTTTGAAAAGGGGGTCCCAAGTCTGACAGAATAGAGCCTCACTAGTGTTAACGGTCAAAGAGAATGGGACTGAGGCCAGAAACATGACATTTTAAAGGAAGAATGAGGGACAGTGGGAAAAAGGAGACAGAAAGGCAGCAGGCACCAGGGGAGAGAGTCCGCTGCCAGAGGAGAATGAAGTCTGCACAAGACGGGGTTGTCAACCTCATTAAGTGGTTCAGAAGAGGCTGACAACTGGAAAGGAGCCAGTGGATCTGAAGATGGGAAGGGCACTGGCAACCTCGGAGCAGCTTCCAAACGAAGCAGCTGAGGCAGAAACGAGTACCCTGCACTGAGTACAAGAGTGAACAGGGCAAAAACCCCAACAGATTACGGAGACTTCCCAAGAAGTTTACAGTAAGGGGGAAAGAAACAAGGCAAAGGAACAGGGAGATGACAGGATATAAAGAGGAAGCCTTTGTTTGCTTCTGGTTTTGTTGGTTAGGCTAGAAAAGACCTCTGGGAAGTTCATTCAAACTTATTTTAGATACCAAGTCCCCTAATTACAAGTTTTAAGAAATACTCTCTCCTACAAACTGAAATGTTTATAGATGATGAATTAAATGTTATCTGGAATCCGATTCAAAATAATCTAGGAGGAGGGGGGAAAATTACAGATTTTTTTTTTGAAAGGTAAAATAAGATTAGCCATGAGTTGTTAACCGTTGAATCTGCTGGGTGACTGGTACAAGGTGGTTTATATGCTCTCCTTTTCTGAATATGCTTAAAACATTCCACAAAAAAATAATTTTTAAAAGAATTACTCTCCAAAAGATGCTCAATTATTTTTCAAGTTTCTACATAATCATAAGCTGCTCTCTTAAATGTCAAACTGATGATACTGAATTTTACCAAGGTATATAATGAGCTTTTTCTTAGCTATGATTATACATTAATTGCTGAATTATCTCAATTTCTCACTTCCGATCCCAGCAAGCCATTTCATAGTCAACTAGATGAAAAAAAGAGGTAAAAAAAATTGATGCAAGCTGATCCTAGAGTTCTGGGTTACAAAGTCCAAAAATGTGTCCCCTAAGAATTCTATTTGACAGTTTCTTATTATAGCTTAAAAAGAAATGTTTATTTTCTAGCCAGAGCTTTATATAAAAATGTCTCTGAAATAACCTCTAAATTTTTAAATGGCATGATACTGATAAAAAAAAAAGAACTCTGAGTTAAGAGCCATATGAATAATCTTTACAGTTCTGCCACTAATTTGGATGAATGACCTTCATCAAGTCCCTTAACCTCTCTAAACCTCAGTTTCCTCAACTTCTTGATAAAAAACTGGAATTAAACCAACTTGGGGGTAATGTCTAACTCTCTAGAGTTCTACCATCTGGTCTACAGAAAACCTGAACACATTCTCAACTCCAGCAGAAAACAATCTAGACCAGGAGTTCTCCAAGTGTGGTCAACATACCCCTGGAGATCCCTGAGACCGTCTCAAACAGTCAACAATGTCAGAACTATTTTAAAAATAATACTAAGACATTTGCCTTTTTCACTATGGTTGCATTTGCCCTAATAATGCAGAACCAATGATGTCAGAATCAAGGAAGGGGCACCACACCGTACCAGTGGTCACTGCGCCCACAGTAAAAAGGAAGCTGTCTCATGTAAGACACCTTTGACGGAGCAGTAAAAATTTATTAATAATACTACATCTTGACCCTCTAATATGCATCTTTTTAATACTCTATTTGACGAAACGGCAATCGCGCATAAAGTACTTCTGCTGTAACATGTATGATGGTTGCCTTAAGGAAAATATCCGTCTGAGTGTCTGAGTGGTAATCTTCAGGAACTACTTTTTTTTTCATGAAACTATTTTTACCAGAGAGAATGACTAACAAACCTTGGTTATTCAAACTTGGGTTTTTAGCAAACAAGTTTTTGTTTGCTTTTTGAGTGAAGCCTGTCACATTAAGGAAAGCAAGTGACAGTATTTGCTGACAACGATAAAATTCAAGTGAAAGCAGAATCTGGGAAAAATTGTATCTGCCACCTTGAACTTAAAATAGCTTATACTGTTTATGTAAAAGACTTTTCTTATGAGATCAAAATATATTACATAAATTTGGAAGATCTGCATAACTCAACACCACAGTACGTTCCACATGACCATTACAATTTTGTAAAATTACGTTTGGGTAAAAGATCCAATCAAAGCACAAAACTGAACAACGGATTGTAACAGGGTAGAAACACTTCACTGATATGGTTTAAAATTTCACTTTGGGGTTTTGAGAAATTACTACTTGGTTAGTTGTGGTGAAGGATCAAAGAATACATACAATTAACTGAAAAGGTCAAAGAAATACTTCCTCCCCCAACAATATATCCACGTGAGGCCAAATTTTCTTCACACACAGTTCAACTAAAAAAAAGAAAAACAGAAAAAATACAAACTGAATTCATGAGCAGATATGACAACCCAGCTATCTTCTATTAAGTTAGACATTAAAGAGATTTACAAAAATATAAAACAGTGGCACCCTTTTCACCAATTTTTGTTTGGAAGATAATTACTCTTCATAAAATATGTCATTTCTGTTAACATGCATTTATTAATTATCATTTTTAAGTGGATCAAATAATTTTTTAATTTCTAAGTTTTAATTTCTAATACAGTAACTACTGATAGCTATAACCAAATGCATGAGCAAAATCTTCAGAGTCTTCCGTAACTAAGCGTGTAAAGGAGTCCTAAGACCGAAAACCTACTGATCTACGTAAAACCTTACCAAATCTTTAGCTAGGCAGGTCCCACTGTCTAGTCACTCACAACCTAGCGAGAGGAGCAGAGAATGAAAGAAGATGCACATTTATCACATAACCTGTGATGGACACTACGGTACAGGTGTACTTCCAAATAGCGAATTTGGGAAAGCTATCTTGAAAGACTTAGCAGGATCTTTCAAAGGTCCTGAGGATGGGTTAAGACTGACTAAAGGAAAGTGTATTCCAGACAAAGTCTGGCTTGAATGAGAATAAGATGAGAGAACAGGGGATAGGAGGGGACATGTCTGGGGAACAGGTCAATGGGCCACTCCCGTATGACAGCAGAAGCGTCACAAGTGCCTTAGTGGAAAAGCGGGCCAAGAGATTAAGCCACAAAGGGTTTCAAATCCCACAATAAAAGTCTGGACTCCCAAAAGGATTACTAAAGGGCTAACAGGGATTCTTACTGAACAAAAGAATATTCCAATCAGACCCCTACTTTGAAACAGAACTTAATGGCAATGCACAGGACAGACTGTACACAGAGGAAGAGGGCCAAACACAGGGAGATCTGTATGGAGGAAGAGGAATGAGGCCTCAGTCGGAGGGGGAAGAAAGTGATGGCCAACCTTCCAGAAGCAGAGCAGGGTTTGGCAGCTGACAGACATGACAAGTGAAGTGGGGAAAGACGAGGGAAAGCTCTGAGCACGGATAATTGGGGTAATGAGGGTGTCATAAGGGAAACAGGAGGAGACGCAGTTTCTGAAAGGAGGTGACTTTGATGGGAATACGTGAAACTTCACGCTGTCTGTGGAGCATCAGTTTGGAAATACTGGTCAAGATAATACAGACCCTTAAAACACTAAAAACAGGTTTACCATTTGATCCAGCAACTTCAAAGGGAATCTTAATTCAAAAAGATACATGCACCCCAATGTTCACGGTAGCACTATTTACAATAGCTAAGACATGGAAACAACCTAAATGTCCATCGACAGATGACCAAATAAAGAAGTTGTGGTATATTTATACAATTGAATACTATTTAGTCATAAAAAAAGAATAAAATAATGCCATTTGCAGCAACATGGATGGACCTAGAGATTATTATACTAAGTGAAGTAAGTCAGACAGAAAGACAGTATCAAAATGATATCACTTATAGGTGGAATTCAAAAAAAAAAAAAACCAACAGATACAAATTTTATTTACAAACCAAACACAGACAGACTCACAGACACAGAAAACAAACTATGGTTATGGGGGGGAGCAGAGAGATGGATAAATTGGGGGCTTAAGATTAGCAGATTACAAACTACTATACACAAAATAGATAAACAATAAGATTCTACTGTATAGCACAGGGAACTATATTCAATATCTTGCAATAGCCTGTAATGAAGAATATAAAAAATAACTGTGTGTGGGTGTGTATAACTGAATCACTATACTGTACACCAGCGACTAATGCAACATTGTAAATTGACTATACTCCAATTTTAAAAAAAAAGATAACATAGAAAGAAATTTGGGGGAGAAACCTACATAAAAATGAGCCAGAACCATGGGGCTGATATAATCATCAAAAATAAGAACGGAGTGAGCAGAGCAAAGTGCCAAGCACAGGATTTTATGACACACGAACAGTAAAGGCCTGGGCAGAGAAACTGAAGCAGGAAGAACAAAACAGGGAAGTCGGAGCCCTGGGAGCGCGCACGGCCACAGAAACCAACAAGAAAGAGTTCAAGGAAGATTAGTTGGTCAATAGCTGAAGAGGCTGGAAACGAATAATGATCTAAATGAGGCCACTGGACCTATTAATTAGGAGGTTACAGAGTAGTCTCTGTTGAGTGTTCAGGGACAGAACACAGATTACAATGAAACTGGGTTCACGGCCTCATTAGCAAGGTATTAGGTACAGGAAATAAACACTCCACCCAGGGCTACAGGAAAGTATGTTTTCCAAACAACAGTTTGTCTGCTTTTCAACCATAACAATTTTTTAATAAAACACTCTTATTTTCAGAGAATGTATTTCAGAGTCTTATAAAACACTGACTTAAGCATTTAAACAGGACGTTAACATTTACCTAGTAAACTTTAAGACACAAAGGGAATTTACTGTTGTGCTATACACTGAACCTCAATCTACTGCTTAAAAGAACATCATTCTTAGTCTAGATAAGACTACTGAAATACAGTTCAGTACCAATCGAACAAACAGCATTTAAGAAAAAGAAACCTATTATCTGATCTCTTTTTATTAATAGTATCAGGCACAATATGAGCTCAGACTTGATTTAGGCACATTTATATGAAATGTGTATTCAGCCAGACCAATGTTTATGCAAAGGTAACATGTGAAAGACCTATGCTTACAAGTACAATAGAGAAAACAATCATTTGTTTCACAGAAAGATTCTTCTCTTTACAAAAGTCACTACTGCGCTCCTTTAAACAAGACGCTCTCCAAGGATAATTTTAAATTATAGTTTAATTATTTATTCAATTTACACAAGACTTCACAGCAATACATTCATTCGTTAGGAGCAAATTCACAAAGTACGTAGGTAAAAGGGGTAGCTGATGAGGGGTTTAATACCCCTCGGAATGGCTTGGACTTCACAAGTCCATAAGGTCCCCCCTTCTCAACAGCTGCGGGGCGGCTGGAGACTGTGACCAGCAGGAACCGGAGGGTGAGGACACAGGAGGGCATCACAGAGGACCTGTCTGCCTGGGACGCGAAATCAAGCAACAGCTACCTGGGTGTCGGAATGTTACTACCCCTTGTTTAGAGACAGACAGAACAGATTCATTCTGAAGGGATTGTCAAAGCTTTGAGTTTTTACAAGAACACACAGAAAAAGGTAACCTAAAATTCTAAATGAGGCAAAGGCTCTGGAACTAGACCACCTGAGACCTCCCTCAGCTCTGCCCATCTCCACTCGCATAATCTAACAAGTTACTTAGAGCTCCATTCGCTCAGCTGCAAAAGGGGGCAAGAAGAGCCACCTCACAGGATCAGCGTGAGAATTAAACGAGCAAATGGCTGGAAAATATCCAAAGTGGAGGCATATCATTGTACCTCAAGAATTATTAGAATTGTACTGTTCTAGGGTCATTTTGGACCAGTCATTCAACACTCTCCCCGCTTTCACTGTCCAATCCTGCTGATGCACTCCGGTGGCTACATGTCCTGAAAATAATCCATGTCAATGTTGGATGCTAAACAGGAGGAACTCTAGGGAAGAGGACCCAAGGGCACGAGACACTGGACCAGTTCCAGAAGCACACTTTTCATAAATGAGAGCCCACTTTCTGACACAGGAACATCCTTGCATGCAGCCATTTGTGCTAATAACTCATCAAAAACACCCAATTAAACTGGCTTATAAATTCCTAATTTATACTGCATCCCTCCCCACTTCAAAAAAGCAAACTTATCAGTAGCATCTATCTCTATAAAATACAAAATTCTGACTGCAGTCTTTTTTTTTATGGCTTCTAAAACATCTGAAGTGCACCTGGTCACATGGTCAAATTCATTCACTTCCCTTCCTCCTCTCCCCTCCCCACCACACCTGATAGAAAATCTCTCTCAAGCTAATATAAACCTCGTTAATTGGCCAGTGACTGCATGATGACTACTTTTACCCCCTACAATCATCTGTTTCTACATCAACCCAATGGCCAACACAAGCCATAGTTTTATTTGAAACATCAGGCACCAAGATACATAAATCATCTTGCTCTTTCCATCAGCTCAACAATGATGGACTAGAAAAGCAGAGAAATGAATTCATTGCTTTTTGAAACACATACACATGCACGCTGTGTTCTTCCCCCAAATGCCAAAAGGATCACAGACAGCAAATCATGCCCACAAACCAAAACACAGCTGTTTGATCTAATTTTAGAAGAAAAATAACAAGGAACCAGGGAAAAGTTCTCTCTGGAATAACTCAATCCTCAAATCAGAGAAATTCAAAGAGCGTAACAAGGAAAAACCAACAGCCTCAACTCTTTCCTGCGGGATTCTAATTCTATCAGTGTCAAGTCAAAATAAACAATACGTTTTTAGAAGATCCCACAAAAGTTTGAAGTCTCTCCTTTAAAAAAGAAAAGATAAAGAAAAACACCCATTGACAGAAAAAAAATCTAAATGATTTCTAAGCACATGAGCTACTCTGTTTACTCCAAATCTGTTTTTTCCCCACCATATTCTTTTAAAGACAAGCTGAGAAAGCTATTGGTTCACAAAAAAAAAAAAAAAAGACCCAATTATAACATTTCACAGAAATATCCTTTATTAATATGTTAAAGTCTCACTGCCAGGCATTGATTATCGATTAGTTTGTTCTCATTTTCTGGAAGCTGGGAGTATGATCCAGCCTAGCTGATGCTTAATCTAAAATCTTGTGCTGTTTTTCCCTGGAACCCTCAAGAGAAGAAATAGAAATTATTCTAATCGTTCTAGGGGGAGTAATACTCATGGACTAGGGACCTTCATACCATCTCTGTAAGGTGAGAAACCTTTTTCTTTAAGACAGCTGAGTAACAGCAAATTATAACAAGTTTATACAGAAATTTAAGGTGCCTTTCAAAGGACTTGGGGGGAAGAAACAATTATTTCGTAACTAGTCTTAGTTCTATGAACTGTCAGTATATCAAGTCTGTGTTCTGGTGTTTTTTTCTATCAAGAGTTCAGGTGAAGAGGAAGTATAAATTTCAGAAGGCAAAGACTTTTCTTGCCAAAATATTTTAAACTTAATCATTAGATTTTTTTTTCAATGAAAACCTTTTATGCTATCAAACCAAGACGACCTAATGAAGGCAATTTCAGAAAACCTCATTAAGGCATAACAACGTATTAATAAAAGTACAGTATGTTAACAGACCTAGATTATGTTTCTCATTGGGTTCTACGGGTCACCAAAAGTTCCTAAAATAACTGATTAAACGAGAAAGCGAATCAACTATTTTTCAAAAGCGTGTACAAGACAGGTAGTCTCAATCACTCTGCAGGTGTATCACGATGCTACACGTTACTTAAAATGCACCAAGGAAATGCTACCAGTTCCCAAAGGTTCCAATCAATGCCTGACTTATTCTCCTTTTGCTCTACTGCACCCCCAACCCCTTCTCTGCTCTGCTGCTGCCCTGGGAGGATGAGCCTGCACAGAGCGATGTGAGGCTCCCGAGCTGGGTGCTGGGTGCTAGCAATGTGAATCACCGGCCCAGACCTGGAGGACAGAGGGACTGGAGGTCAGGGAACGTCCCCTCGCTCCCCTCTGGCCAGGCGCTAAGCCACAGCTCCCTGCACCCTGCTCCACAGGGCCAGCTCTCCTCTCTGGGACTCTCTGGAGAACTGAGGGCTTCTCACTGTTGCTATTCCCTGGGGGCCTCACCACCGTGTTTGTTCCCCAACCCCGGGAGTCTCTTCACTGGCACCATCAAGGGTAAATCTTGCCTGATGTGGCTGACAATACCAAGTCTGCTTACTCAGAGTACATTATCTACAGAAATCCAACGAAAATGTTTAAAAAGGTCTTAAGATCTAAACAAGCATTATTTACATATTACTATTTGCATAAATGCTTAAAAATTAAATGTAACTAACTCACTTTCCAATGAAGTTGACTAATAAGCTAAAATTCTCACTACAATTAAATTTAGGTGTGAAATTTAACACTGCGTTGTCCTCTCAAGATAAATGCTATAAGCTTAAAAGAAAAAAAAACATTAATGAAGAGATTCTGGTAACCGACATTTCACTTCCTTCTGCCATACGATGCCAGTTAACTAACCTAAGTAATTTTTTGTTGTTATTGCCAACACCTTGCCCCAAAGCATAGGATGAAGAAAAGGTTTAAACCTGTGGTTCTCAAACTTTGGTGCACAAATAAATCAACGGAGAAGCTTGTTAAAATGCTGCTGCCCAGGCCGCACCCACACAGCTCTGACCTGTTTTTACTAGCTCCCCAGATAATTCTGGTGCACACCTAAATTTCAGAACTACTTAAAACTGGCCAACTTCAAGACTCCAACCAAATCTCCGATACATAGCTTTTTCTCCTTCTGGACAAACATTCCCCATTAAACATGGAGGGGGGACCAACATAGTAACAATGATAATGGATGCCACAGGCCAGTGCGACATGGGCTTCACAAATACTACTGTCTAATTCGGTCCTCACAAGAACCAGGTACGTAGGACTGCTGTCTTCGTTTTACAGCTGAGAAAACCGAAGCCCAGAGAAATGAAGTAACCTGACCAAGGTCATGAGTGGCAAAACTAGGATCCCCTCACCCGTGTCTGTCCCCTTACCCTGGAGCTGGACAAGCAGGCCCTTATGCACAAGTGCAACTCTAGAACCTGGGGGCTGTAACAGGAGGGTAAGCCTGAGGGCCAGCAGCTAGGCAGGCAGTGATCCCGCCTGTCCCCGCTAACTCCCACCCCTCACCCAACAAGCTCTCTTGACTCTCCCCACCCACCACACTCACCGAGATCTTCCCTCCACCCGCAGGGCGCGCCATCACACCCCGGCGGACCAGTACCAGTGCATCAGCACTCTTCCCACAGGAGTAGCTACTGCTATGTGCAACGTACTCCACAGGACCCAAATTCCAGCTCCACCACGTAAGCACTGGCTGGGAGTTTGAGCAGGTTTAACCTCTCTGTGCCTCAGTTTCCCAATCCATAACGTGAGAGAAATAATGCCAAGGGCACTGAGGTGACCTAGTGATTAACTGAGCTAATGTATGTAAGACACGTGGCAAGAGCTCAATGAACAATAGCTCCTATTAAAATTATACTTTGCCAACACCCTTCTTACAAAAGCCAACACAGCAGTCCTGGCGCCTTGTTTTCTGAAACTGTGATAAAAGACAGAACGTATCCTTATTTATCAGGAGCAGACTGGTAACAGTGCTCTAACTCGGTCGGACTGAAGGCCAGGAGGAGAAATATTTTAGAGCAGATGAGGCTTTAGCAGCCCTCAAATTGCACCCCTTTGACAACTATTTCCCAACTTGAGGGTCAGCCCTGTTAATCACATACAGGGAACGACGAGTCTATAATTAACTTAATTCAAAACAACAGTAACATGCCGCTCTGCACAGGGACTTGGTCCTAACTTATCACCTTAGAACAATGCCTGGCCCGTAGTAGACACTCAGATATTTGTGAAATGAATGAAGGCATAAAGACACCAATGCAGACACACCTTAGCTCCTTAATGAATCCTTACAAAAACAAGCATAATCATCAGATCAATACCACTGTGCCAAGCAATTAAACTTATTTTCAAAATTCCCCCAGAATATTTTTCTTCTTTCTTTTTTAACTAATTGTTGGCTTCTAAGTACTCTACAACTAAAAAAGTGAACGTCGGCTCCATTCATCTATTAAAACTATTAAAGCAGTTCCATCAAAAAAAAAAAAAAAAAAGCAAAAGCTCACCTTCTGCCTTACATTTAAAAGGGGGGGGGGCTTGTAACTACATATTTAACAAGGATCACTTGAGTGACTGTGATCATTCAGAATTTCCTGAACCCTCTGAATTAAATCCATAAAATGAAATGAGTCACTGCTCAGAAGGGAATCCTAACCAGCATCTAGGAGTCAGAGACCCAGGGAGGGGGAGGAATCTATTAAGGGAACCCACAGACAGGCGTTCCAGTCTCAGCTGTGCTTCTAAAGCAGCCGCATACAGCAGCCTTGGACAAAGCTCTTAATTTTTTGTCTCCATTTCCTTATCCACAGAACAGGAATAAATTTACCACATCTACCTCATCAAGCTGCTTTCGGACTAAATGCACATAAAATGATTTCAAAACAGTGAAGTGCCATAGTGTGACGTGTTAACTTCTGACACAAAGTCTTTGGATTCTAAACGGATGTTACCATTCGTCTTTCTTTTCATGTCTCTGCCATTCTTCCTGTTTCCTAGATCCAAAGATCTGCCAGAACAGGGAAGAACCAGTTCCTACCTACGGTTGTATTTCAAACAGAGTGGGCCCTCAGTAAACAGTTGCTGAAAAAGATGCTCATCCACATACAATAGACATTTTTTAATTCTACTTGATGCAAAATCCTTCCTTGCAGAGGTTAAGCAGCAGGTGACTTTCAAATAAAATCACGAGTGACACAACATCTATAAAGATGCCTACGGTTTGGCCAGGAGCACCACCTGCCTTTGTGCACATTACTTACGAGCCATGTGAATATTCACCTGTGTGAGTATCACCCAAGGAATGTGCTTTCGTATTTTGGTTTCACTGAACAGAAAAGGACTTCCCCTCCCTTTAACACCAGCAAGATTTCTAAAGGTGCCAGATCTGTTCTTCCGGTTTTACTTCCCATGCTTCAGTTCTCACAGGGAGAGAGCATTTGCCGGACTTGTGGTCATTTCTCAAACCATTATGTCATTCTCACACTACTCAGTAAAGAAAAAAAAACTTTATTTTTGAAAACCATAAATAGGAAGATATTCTAATACTTAAATTTTAAGATTAGTAACAGTCCACTAAATTTGTCAAATAAAAGGATAACTGTTTTAAATGCAAAACATCCTGGTTCCTCTGAACATTATATAATGCCTCAAAAGCAGAATTAAGCTTATTTAACTTTAGTTAGTTCTTGATTATCTACAGACACACACACACACACACAAAAGCAGATGTGTTACAGATCACCCATTAATAATTTACATTAAACCCCTGGATGATGGTTTCACGTTTACTGTTGCATTTGAGTATCCTTAAGATGCAAAATTCCTTCCAATTCAAACCAAATAATAAAACACCTGTAATTAATAGTAGTCACCCAACTCAGCCTATTATTTTTCTGTTCTTTTACCCAACCACATTCTACTGCTGAAATGACTCCCTGTTTGTTATAAAAGATGGACTCTATGTGCTCGTTTTTGTTCTTTATGTCTATTACAGCTCAAGGGACACTCCTGAAATAAACACGGCCATTTTAAAAAAAAATGCCCCAATACTACCGGTCACAATTTAATCATAAGTGAAAACCATTTTCCCCCCTAGAGTTAATTATGTATTATTTAAAAGACAGCGGCTACTGCATTTATAGGCAATAATCCATATCATCTGAGGAAAAATTTTAAGTTCTATCCTAACCAGCAACATTACACTTTTCATTTCAGCTATGATGAAAACCAGTGTTACATTACAGCCTAATTCTAGTTCCTGTGAACCCATCAAAATAAAGTGTGCAACACATGTAACACTCTGGGACTTCCCGCAGAATTCATATAGCAACATCATATCGCTGTTCAAGGCCATCCACCTTAGAGGGAAGAAACAAACGCAGAACTCAAAAATTGGTTCCAGAGCCCCATTCCTGGCCTTTCTCAACCTCACTCCTATGTACCTTCTTCAGGGTTATATTTAACACATTACCAGTTCTGCAGGTTTACCTGAACAGTCTCCCAAATGAAATGACATCAAGGCAACAGGCTCTGGTGGAAGGACCGGGACCTCAGGGTCAGAAGAGCTGGGTGTGAATCCAGACTCTCCTTCTGGCGCTACAGGACCTTGAGCAAATATTTAATTCTATGAACCTAAACTTCCTCATGTGTAAAAAGATGTGACCACTAACCTTGAAAATTATTTAGATCAAGTTCCTCAGATAGTGTTCCCATTGTGGCAGAGATCTAAGAAATGGGTGACAATCTTACCCTACTAAAGGTCCAGTCACAAATTACTACCAAAGATCTCATAATGGGGATCACAATCAAACTGTGAGATTTACTGAAGTTGTCATATTTTTTCAACCTTTTACTTAAAATGTTTTAATATACAGAAAAGAAAAATTCACAGAAGTTAGACATCTTTTCAAAACTGGCATTTTACACATCAAAGATGGAGCTTCAATTATCAACACAGTGAAAATTAATTTTTTTAAAGTGTTTGGGGTACTTATATTTATTCAAATCTGACATAGTCAAAAAAATCTTTTTTTTAATTTTCTTAAGAAAGTTGTATTTTAGAACCCAGAGACAGCCGGGTTATCTAAACAATGAGCTACATGATACACCATAGTCTCCAGGCAAAGTCACAACAGGATGAGAAAAAAGCCTTCAGCTTCTCTCAGATTTCCTGGCCGCTGTTATTTTAAAACTTCATCACACAAACATAAACAGAGGAAAAAATCCATTTCAGATGAGCCCCATGGGTTCCAATTTATGATGTTTTCAAGACCTTGCATTACCTTACAGTAAATATTGCAACAACACATTACATTTTTTCTTGTTTGTGTTTCCAGGCACTAATAAAGAATACATGTGCATTATATGTAGTTTCATATATTACAAATATTTAGAGTTTTTAATCATAATCTTTTCTTAAGGTTGCTCATCACCGCTGTTTGTCCCCTTTTAAACTAGTTTTGGAAAACTAAAAGGTAACTTAAAAAGCCAACAATAAACAGCATGTCACACAGAACATACAAATGCAACGGGCAAATCTGCATTAGACGAAAACGACTTCTGTTTACCACTATGCAAGTAATTCTGCACAACTGAACATACTCAAAATGAGCTGGATATTTAAAAGTCAATGAGTTATTTTAAAAGGTTGCTTTGTTTCAAGCTCTGGCTATAGACCAATTCGTAGGGTTTCTAAAATTAATAATAAAACACACCAAGGTAATTTTCTCACCAAACAATTTCCAGTGGAAAACCACAACCCAAGACATCTAAGAAGTTTAGTTAATTTGTAGAGAAATGTCGTTTTGCTGCCAACCTTTGTACCATGACCATTACCAGCCTAAGTTCAAGATTCACATTTTACAGTGTGACTAGTGTTCAGCTAAATCTTAACAATATTAATGTTTAAAACTCTCAAACCCTGACGATATTTAGCTATATTGCATCTACACCACCAGAGTATCACAGCAAATGAAACTTTTAGTTAGCGTGTACATCAGCCCATTAAATTGGGCCATGTTCCTAGCTCCTTGTAACTGTAGATTAGGATTTAAGCATTCCTCCACACAAACTTTACGCGGATAAAATGTAACATGTTTTCTGAAACTGTATGGAAATATTTCTGACATGGATGTTCTAGTAATAACCCTATAAAATTATTTCCTATTGAAAATCTCAGAGTTCGAGCATTTTAATCGTTTTAATGAGTTTTGGAAATTAACAAAAAGGAAAAGCTCTTGCTCAGGAGCAGATATATAAATTAACATACCCAAGGCACGAGACCACCTAAAGTCTACGAACACAGCTTCAGATAGTCCCAACCTGGGTTCCTACATGATTAAACTACTAGTGGGAGCGGCTGATCCTCACATCTCAGAACAAACAGCACTGTTCCTGCACTGAATTTTAAGCTTGTTTAAGAAAGAGAAAACTATCACGGGGCGTCCAAGGCAGAGCTGGACACCTGAGTGCTCTGCTTCCACCTGGGAGCTAGAGAAGGCACACAAAGGTACCTCGGTGATGATAAGCCCATGAAAGGAGACTCCCATTGTCCCGTGGAAATGAGAGCCAGCCCCGCGCTACCGTGAGCCGCCGCCGCCGCCCCGGCCCACTCATCACCTGCTTCACCCACCGGCGTCCCGAGGAGATGAGACCAGCCGTCGGCCCGGGGCGGCGCAAGGAGGCCCCGAAGCAAGGCCGGGCTCGCGGGAGCGAGGCTCCGGGAAGCGAGGCCCCGGCGCTGACGCCCCGCCGCGGGCACCCCGGGACACTCACCGGCGCGGGCGCGAGGGCAGGTGCGCGCTGGCGGAGCTACCTGTCGCCGGTGAGGCTGGGGGCGGGGCGAGGGGTGTTGAGGGCGAGGAAAGAGGGCGACGACGCGCACCGGCACAGGGACGGGGCGGCGGCGGCGGCGGCGACCGGTCTGCTGCTCGCTTCCTGCTCGGACAGATCCCGGGTCCGTCTCCGCCTGCCGGCCGGCGCCCCGCCGAGTCCCCGGCCCCGCCGCGCGCACGTCACGGCTACGGAGCGCCCGAGGGGGCGGAGGCGCCGCGGGCCGGGCCGGGCGGGGCGCGCGGGCGCTTCGGGAGGGGGCGCTCGGCGCCCGGGGCCGCCCCGCCCCTGCGCTCGCCCGGCCCGCGGCTCACAGCCCCCGGGGCCGGGTGGGCGCGCGAGGGCGCGGGGAGGGCGCGGGGAGGGCGCGGGGAGGGGCAGCCCCCGGCCTGGCCGACGGTCCTTGTTCCTTCCCCTATGAAACGGCCTCCTTCGCGGCGGTTATTGTTTCCAGCGCCTGCAACGCACCGCTCTGGACAGGATGCCGTGACTGTTCCAGGAGGCAGAACTTTGTTCAGGGAAGGGTCGAGGACCCCGCGTTGTTGGCGGGGGCGGGCGGGAGCGAGGCCGCGCTGTGGCGGAGGGAGGGAGCACGACGAATTTGGCTCCGGTCCGCGCCGGCTGGGGCTGGGCTGCCCTGGGAAGGTCGTACCCTTCCTGTGCAACAGACTTGTTTGCTGTTCTGCTTTTGGAAGCAGGGGGTCTGAGATGGAAATTTTTCATTTCTTTGGCCTTCCCTACGCCGCCGCGCTATTTACTTATTAGAGCTCCGATCTTCTCTGTCCTTTAAATTGTACTGCTTTTATCAATGGCATACCTGTGAGTCATATTTGAAAGTTAAGGAAGTAGCTACGCAAAGTTGAATTATATGATGAAAACAATGGCTTTACGACAAAAAAAAGCTTCTTTTAAGAAAATGAAGTGGTAATTATAATGCTGAAAGTCTCCGCTGAAAAAAGCTAGTCGATCCTACAGCGAAGAACTGCCTCCGCCCCACCCCGTAACATTCCAAGTTCACAACTAGAAAACTTAAGGAAGTATACAAGATTCTGACAGGAGACAAATTCCAGTTATTGAGATGTTCCACAGTTCTCTTGGAGAAGCTAAATTATGATGAGGTATTTCATGTTAGCATATAATTAAAACAATAAAATATTAAGAATAAAGTAGGGAAGTAAGAATGAGGAAGAGGAACCAAGAAAGGAAATAATTTACAGCAATCTCAGAGATTTAATTCCAGATTGCCAGGAGGTAAATCTTAAGTATGTAGAACTAGATTTCAAAACGGTTTCGAAAAAAGAGAAAAGGAGGAAAGGATGAATTCAGCGGAGACTTTAAGCAATTCACTGCTTTGGCTTCATTTTGTATTTAAGATTAAAAGGCTTTGACAGACCAATAGAAGTCCATATAGCTTATTCTGAGTAATAACTTATTTTTTTCTCTCTCTCTCCTTCGTCCTCCACTTCCAATCCATTACTGAGTCTCTTTTTTATTTCTTTATCTCTCTGATGTATCCAATTCCTCTTCGTAGCAACTACTATTATCTTGTATCAGGCCACCATCATTTCAGGTCTTGCATACTGCTTTAGCCACCTAACCAGTTTCCCAGGCTGCAGTCTTGTCCCCTGCTAATCCAGTGTCTACAGTACCGTCAGGTTTATGTTTTATAAAATACAAGCCTGATTTATGTACTCGTCTTTTTAAGCTCCTATAGTGGCACGCCACTACCATTAGTATAAAGTCCAGGCTCCTTAAGATGTCTTATATGAGCCTTCAACTGTTTTTGTTTGGCTAGTACGGTGGGAATCTCTTTTGCTTTTACTTTTAATTGAATTTGAATGCCTTTTCATTCTTCCCCAGTTCATCACAGTCCTTATCTCCTTAAAGCTGTCCTAAACCAGACTTCCTCACACAGGGTCACCTTTGAAATCACTTGCATTTTGGACCACTGTCTTAGCCCTGCTTACCTATCCAATTGCATTTCCACCCATTGCCTTTCTCCATTTCTTGCACTTTACATTCAAGCCATTCTGAAGTGCTGGCTGTCCAGAACAGACAAGCTATGCTATTATTTATTACCCTGGAGTATTGCCAGATTAAATCCAATTAATCCTTCAGAACAAAGACCATGTATTCCCTCCAAGAAGTCTTCCCTAACCCCCTTATTCCAATACTTAGGTGCAGTTTAGTCCCCTGTCACATCCCTCTCCTACCACCCATTGCACACATCTCTTCCGACACTTACTTCGCTGTTGCTACCTTAGTGCACTTATAACTACCTCCCACCTGGACCTAAGCTCCTTGAGGGCAGAATAGGGGACTTGTTTGTCTTTGTGTCCCTGGGGCCAAGCATAGTGGCTTTCACACCCCATTAAACAGTGGCTACCATTATTGTTATTTTTTTTTAATATGTAACACGTCACGAATTTGTGTGACATCCTTGCACAGGAGCCATGCTAATCTCTGTATTGTTCGAATTTTAGTATATGTGCTGCCGAAGTGAGCACAGTGTTAACTATTGAATAAATGGGACAGATGGATGAACAAACAGCAAGAGAACAGACGATTCTAGGAAACTGCATATGCGTTATTAAGCATGGTGGATGTAACTGTGTCATATCTGGTGCCAAAACTCAACAATGTATTCCATGTTTGTAAACTTTTCAACTTCGCTCTTACCCACTAAATATTTGTAAGACTCTTCCCAGAGTCTCTGTGTTCCATCTTACGAATTCCTGAACTAAGATGCATGGATCTCCTATCATAGATGGGGGCTCCAAGAACGCTCTCTGAAACCATATGCAAATGTCTTAATTTATTAAAATTGGGGAGGGTTAGGTTTATTTATTTATTTACTTAAATGAAGGTACTGGGGTTTGAACCCAGAACCTTGTGCATGCTAAGCATGTGCTCTACTGCTGAGCTATACCTTCCCCCCACCACTATATGCAAAATTTTGTGGTTTTTATGGGAATCAATTTCACAGGTATTTACAGAATCTCTGCACCTTCCCTGACTGATACCCACTTTAATAGCTTCAGCTGCATCTTCATTGCCAACTCCCAGAGTAAGGCAGGCTGAAAATCACACAGAAACTCACACTCTTTCCTCTCCCAACTGCTTCAGATGTTCCCCTTGCCAACAGACAATTATGGTATCAGCATCCACTCATCTCAAAAAAATTGTGGTTTTTTAAGTCACGCAGGGCTCCTTGCCTTCCTCACCCTTCCTGTTGGAGTCACTGAATGCAGTTCATTCTATGTCATAAATTACTTCTAAGCTGTTGTCTTACTCCCCATCTTCTCTTAGAACATCCATCATCTTCTTATCTGAGCTCTGGACATGGCCTCTGCTCATTCCCACCCATTCTCTCACCACTCCTCCTCCACACCCTGATTATGTCACCTCTTTTACCAAATCCTGGTGACCTTCAGATCAATGAAAACTCATCTAGATGGCATACAAAATCCTTCACAATCCTGAGCCTGCCCTGGTCATAGGCATTCAAACATGCCAAGCCCTTTTGTGATTCTTCTCTCAGTATTCGAAACTCAGACTGACTATTTTCTCTGTCCTGCCTCTGGCCAAACTGGTTTTTCATTTCCCTGTTTTCCAGAGACCCACCTCATACCTATACTGTAGCACTTATTAATGGTATTAGAATTATGTTTTTATATTTGTTTCCCCATCTAACAGCTCTCCAAAATATTGAACTTTTAATTAGAAAGTCTCCCCCACTACTCTGGTTTCTCTCCAGATTGAATAAATCTTTTGCCTTTTACTAAAGAAAATTTCCCCTATTACTTTTTCATCCCTAGAGATTAGCACACTGCCTGTCTCACTGAATTAATACCAATGCAGAAATTTATTGAATGCCTACTGTGTGCCTGCACTGTGCACTTTATATAGATCATCCCATTTAATCTTTGCAGCCCTTGGAGGAGGGTATAGCTCGGGGGTAGAGTGTGTGCCTAGCATGCACGAGGTCCTGGGTTCAATCCCCAGTACCCTCATTTAAATAAGTAAGTAAAAGCCTATACCTCCCCCCAAAACAAAATAAATAATCTTCTTCGTCCTACGAGGCAGTATGGCAAGCGTTTGCCTTTTGCCTGCCTAGTTTCTGAACTCCCATCCTATTTGTGGAGAATCCTTAATTTTGAGTGTGGGTGGGAGCAGGGCCCACTTCACAGTTTGGAAACTGAGTTTGGCCAATGTCCTTCTCTCTACTACGTGGCAACTAGAGCGTAATCATGGCAGGGGACCCTAGGTAAGTCAACTGGACACTCTCACGTGAAACTTGGATTCTGCACAAAGTGACCCAAAGACGCAGAGATAATTCACAGTGGTGTGGATAATTATGCTGACCTGGGTCTGAGTGTTAACAGTGCCAACAGTGACATTCAAAATGGATGGCCCGGCGCATTTTACGCACCTAGATCACCACCATCCCGGATGATTTTGTGAGCTACTGGGTAATTTTCTTCCAGTACTTTCTGTTGCCTTCAACCAGAGACCCTAACTGATACAGAAAAGTTCTGTTGTTATCCCCATCTTACAAAAGAGGAATGAGGAAGTACTCAAGTGTTTACTTAAGGAATAAATACGTGAGATATTTACAGCATTATAACTTCTAAAAGAAGGTTTAATTATTGCTTTAGTTATTAGTAAGTTTGCACTAATGGTAATCATCTGGAATTTATAGGAAAATGAAGTATGGAAATAAGCAGGTCCCAAAAGAGGTAGTCTTGTGATTTTTTTTCCTTTGAGTATATATATATTTTTTTTTAATTATTAAAGTATAGTCAGTTTACAATGATGTGTCAATTTTTGGTGGACAGCATAATGTTTCTGTTATACACATACATACATTCCTTTATGTATGTAATACCTATATTCTTTTCATATTCTTTATCATTATAGGTTATTACAAGATACTGAATATAGTTCCCTGTGCTATACAGGAGAAACTTGTTGTGTATCTATTTTATACATAATAGTTATTACCTGAAAATCTGAAACTCATTAGGGTGTATTTTAGTGCATCTTTATATACCATCAACATCTGCATGTCCATAATTTTTCATGAAAAAAATGCTTAATGTAATCACTATAAAATCATAAGTTATCTCTTCAAAAAGATTAAATGGTATTTGCAGCATCATTCCTGAACTTACTCTCCAGAAAGAAAGTAGGCTAGTACATTTTAGAAATATTTTCTATATAAAGGACAAAAATTAAGGCAAAAATATTTACCAATAGATGCTTAAAAAGAAAAACTTGCTTAACCCGATCAACACCCGATCTCATCATTCTAACTCTCAGAAATGTCTGTATCTATAGTGTCTCTCTTACTTAAACTCCCAGCTAGTTTTTCCTGAGTTGTTACAGTGGTATTATAATTAAAACTGAAACAATAGCACAAGTCTAATAGCACAAAGATCATCACCTCAAGCACTTTAATGGATCTGTCACATGCCTTAAAAGTAATCTTTCATCTAATTTGCTGTATCCTGTGATCTCTAGCTCGAGTATGGTAATTTGAAGAAAAGCAGAGGAGAATCAATTTTTTTTCCCCAGACTTAAATGGGTCAAATGTAACCTAACCAAGTTAAATTTTTAAAAAAAATGATTAAGTGACAGCCATTCTGGAGGTGCAGTATTATATTAAAACTTATTTAACATGAAGTGAGTAGTGGGTAGAGGGACCAGATTCCAGGCCTGTGACCTGTAAAGTCACTTAATCTCCCTGAGGCTCAATTTACTCATCAATAAAATAGCAATGATGATAATACCTCCTCCTCAGGGAAAGAACTAAATAAGATAATACAAAAATGAAAGTGTTTTGCAAACTAAAGAGAGGTTTACAAATGGCATATTACCAATCCTGTGTATACATCATATAAACAATAATTAGTGCATTTAAAAGAATCCATTCCCACATAAGCTGGAACTTGTTACTTGCTAGAAGAGTTTGAAATACATTTGAGCAAGAAAAAAGTAAATCTTTAAAAATAAAACCAGTGCTAAACGTATTTGAAATTAGCTTTGTTTTAAACATAGAAATTAATATGTGAAATTAGAGAATTTCTTTTAGATGCAGCTTTGATGAAACCTGAATGTTAAAAAAAATGCACAGAAATTTATGCAAAATATATAACTTCTAAAAATTTTCCCAGTCTAGAGAAGCCTTCCTGCTATAACTATATTCCTTTCAGTAATATAATGAGAAAAGTAGTTGATTATCTTTTGGGTTGTGTATTATGAATAAATGATTACAGTTGAATTTATGGGTATTATTTAATTTCAAAAAGAAAATGTACCATTTAAAGAAGCTCTGAGAAGATATAAAAACAAGCTTGCAATAAATTTTGAAAAAGGAAACCATAAGAATGTATTTGTTATAAATAAATAATCTACATAAAGAATTTAGTGACACAGTTTGGAAAGGTCAGTTGTCCACAGACTGCATAAATAGTCCAGAAAATACACCAAAAAATGAATGGTGTTTAAAATCTTCAAGATTGTAATTTTTACAAATTAATCCCAATCTGATTACAAGTTAATCATTTTCAGTGTCTGGTTGCTCCTTATTTAAATAGTAATATCATCAATACGTTGCAACCCTCAGGTTGGATTTAATGCCCACTGAAATATCCTGTGAGATCTCGGTGTTAGCACACTTCCTAACGTGTAAATATGTGTTCACGTGTCTGTGAGCTCGCTGAGATCTTATCTGTCTTTGGACATCTGGAGCCAGCTGGGACGTAAAAGGTGTTCACTGACTAAACCTTTGTAAAATGGAATTGATCTGAATGAACTTGAGCAGGTCCATAGTCTTGACAGTGGAAGTCCTTCAGAAATGAATATTTCTAAAACATTTTAGAGCTTTGTTGCAGAAGAGAAGGATTATGGTACTTTAAATTTGTCACTATTCCACACTTGATTCAATACATATGGAGTTGTCACAATACTTATTTCTATTTTTAACAACTCTTCTTCATTTTCATATGGGGGTTAAACATTGTGATGCTGCTATCTTATAAAAATATAAAAATGAAAATAAATTGTAGGGTAGGGGTATAGGTCAGTTGGTAGAGTGCATGCTTAGCATAAAATCCCCAGTACATTAAAAAAAAAAAAGAAATCAGAAAAAAAAATTTATCTTCTCTCAAGGTTATGAATGAAATATTCAAAGCTGATAGCATGTAATGCAAAAATTTACCAAGTACACAATATTAAAAAACGGGAAAAGACTGGCTGTGGGGAGTACCATTTAAAGAAATCAGTGATACACAGTGTTATTCTGAAAACAGTATTTGTTAAATAAATGAAAACATCGGTTGTGGCTGGTTTCCTTGCTTTAAAATTGTGGTATCTTGAAATAGATCAAGGAACTATCAAGTAAGCACTGACCAGGAAGTATCCAATTAAGTATGTGTCAGAGTTAAATATTGTCCTACAGTTAATAATAAACGTAAGTATGAAGTGAACAAAGCATTAAATGGATGCACAGAGTAATAACCTGAGTTCATTCACTTACGCTTTATCAAGTTTGCCAAATGTTTATTACATCAATCAGCCTTTGCTGTGTACCCAACAAAATCTCAGTGGCATCTAACGAAAAGCATTCATTTTCCTCTCTGGCAAGTATGTAGTTCCCCTAGGACAGCTCTAATTCAGGCCGCTGGTAAGTGCAGTTCTGTTCCATGTGTCTCGTTTTGGGGTTCAGGATGAAGACCCAGTGGCTACCTGGGATATGTTCTCCTTGTGTCAGAAATCAGAAACCTGCTGTCTCTTAAAGCCTAGACTCAGAACTGGCACACTGCTGCTTCTGCCCACATCCCATTAGTCAAAGAAAGGTGACCAAGCCTAGCACCAGGGGGAGAGGATGAAAAGCCTTAACATGGATGTGTAGGCAGGGAATGTTTGCTGAACAAAAATCTAATAATCTAAATAATCTATTGCATGTATTAATTTTGCAAAATTATACATTGCAGAGGGTTGGTAGATTAAGAAGAGGGATGTGGAAGGCTTCTGAGATGCTGGTCATCTTCAATTTTTAAAAAAAATTTTTTGGGGGATAATCAGGTTTATTTATTTGGTTTTTTAATGGACTTATTGAGGACTGAACCCAGGACCTCGTGTATGCTAAGCACCCGCTCTACCACTGAGCTAGATCCTCCCTGGCAGTGTTCTGTTTTTCAGCTGGTTGGTGGTTACACAGGTGGGTTCACTAGGTGAAAATTCTTTAAGCTATACATTCATTTATTCATGATCTGTCTTTCCCTATAAATGTGTAGTACTTCAAATAGAAGCTTATGTTTAAAAAAAGAAAAATACTCTGAGACATTTTTAGTATTTTTTTAGTTTTCTGAATTTTTAGTTACTTTCTCTTGAAGAGTCAGATTAAAGTGAATGGCGTGATGCTTGAATCATGAGTCTTTTTAAAAAGTTGCTGTGAGAAAGTTTATCTTTCCAAAGAAATAATATATATTCCTGAGATGAAATAAATGTTATATTTGCATATTTATTAGTAATGTGAAGATAACCAGGTTAAGTTCATTACCTAAAGCAAATTCATATAAATGTCTACGGTCATTTCTGGGTACAATGAAAATTTTTAATTTTGCTTTTGGATATTTGAAAACAAATGTTTGTAGAAAAATGCATTGATCGTGCCAGTAATAAAGATAATGAACAGAATTAGAAAACAGTCTGCCTTATATACACCCATCAAACTTCCAAAGTTCAATGTCACCTTCAAATAAGTTTTAAAACAAAATTTGAGAATTTAAAAAATAGTTTTCATAATTTATGCAGCAAGAGTATATCAATGTATCCAAATTATCACTAGATAAAATTTTACTCTTGTGTCTTTAAATCTTTTGAAGCGCAAAAGGTTAAAACGTTGGTGTTATTCAAACTGTGGATGATAATATCAATGTAGTGGCTTTTAAGAAGCATTTCAAAAAAAGAATAAAACAGAAATGATCTCTTAAGAAAGTGTAAGGTTGTTTCCTCCTGAAACTTTTCAGTTGTGTGTGTGTGTGTGAGAGAGAGAAAAGCAGGTGGCTGGAGGGGGAATGGGGGTGGGTGTGGACAGTGGGGGAGGGGTGTATAGAGAACTAGATTTAATATAGGGGCAAAAATCTAAAATATATTAATCAGTGGTGTCACTGTCCGAAAGCCTGGCAAAGAAAGGAAAAGTCTGACAGCCGTTGCTTGTCACAGAAAGGAGGGTCTCTAGTCCCCGCAACTAGTCTTGCCCTGGGCTTTGAGGGTTACTTGGCAACCTGAGGAAATCATGACTAGTGCGGTGTCTAGAAAATAATTTCTCCCCAGGAGTCCTGTGGTTATCCTATTTATAGCCAAGTCTCTAATGATTTAAGGATAAAAACAACTGAAGGACTGTTATTATCATGTGCTACTTAGTACTTCAAACACTGCTGATGACAGCAGCCGTTCATTCTAAAGCCCACAACCTAAATGAACAGGTAGACAGAAGGGTGGCAACAGTGAACACCTGGATTACTGACTCCTGACTCACTTCAGCATTTGCTGTGTTCTTTTCACCCTTTGTGTGTTGACGGTGTCTCTTTTGCCTATGGTCTCTTCTGTCGTCCTCTGCTTTGGTCTGTTTCTCTGAACATGCTTCATTTTACTGTCTTCCTCCCCAGATTCCAGATTGATTTTTATAGTGCATTTGTCATACATTCTGCTGCCTCTTTTCCTGGCTTCTCTTGGGCATTTTTCCTTATATATAAGCTTTGAGACTTTAAATCTAAAATGCCACTACTGGTTCTATATAAAATTGAATTATAGTTATATAATGTTAGGAGGGAATCAATGTTTTTATATTATACCTTCCCACCCAAGAACATGATTATCTATGTTTTCCATTCCTGAAGGTCTTATTCTATGCCCAACAATGAAATTGTGTAGTTTTCTCATTCAGGTCATATGCTTTACTGACTAAATTTATTCCTAAGTATTTTATAGTTCTTGGTAATTATTGTAATAATTCCCTCCTACGTTTCTTTTCCAGATTCTCATTGTGTATTTATGCATGCAATGCAACAAAAAAATTTTTTTAAACATGTTTCCTTAATGTTCCAGTTATATAATCACCCACTCAACAAAAAAAAATTCATCTCTTACTTTCCAAGGTTTATACCAGTTATTTAATTTTCTTGTCTTAGAAAACACTTGTTTTAAGTGCAAAAACAGTGTTGGAAAGTATGAGAGCCTATCTAGTTCTCGGTATCACTTTAATTGGTTTTAAGTGTTTCACCATCTAATGTATTATTTGTTACTAGGAACTTACAAGTCTGTATTTTAACAGATTCCCTGTTCTCATTTAAAGATTGTGTTTTTATACAATCATATAAATTTCTCCCTTCACTCTTTGACATAACAATTAAGTTGATATCTTTTCTGATATTGAACAGCTTTGAACTTGATCATAGGCCATCACTTGTTTACTATTACTGGATTCTAAGGAGCAGCATTTTATTTAGATTTTGACAATCTTTTTTTTTTTTTAATTTTTGGGGTTTTTTTGGGGGGGGTAATTAGGTTTATTTATTTTTATTTGTTTATTTTATTGAAACATAGTATTTTTATTTGTTTATTTTTAAACAGAGGTACTGGGGATTGAACCCAGGACCTCATGCATGCTAAGCACATGCTCTACCACTGAGCTATATACCCTCCCCAATAGATTTTGTCAATCTTGAACCATAAATTACTTCCTTAGTTTTCCTTTTTAACACTATCTGCATTAGAATTTTTTGTTAAAGGTATGCTGGTCTCATAAATGAATTGAGCGTTTTCCACCCATCTTTATGGCTTGGAATAGTTTAAATAACCTCAGATTTAATTGTTTAAAAGTTCAAATCCAAGAATTGATAGGGTATTTGTGCATTATAATGTAGCCCTGTAACGCCGTGCCAACGTCTGCTAAGTGTCCACAATATAATCAAGTCTACTTCTTGAATCCGTTTTGGTATCTTCTAACATTCTAAGATGTCACCTATTTCCTTCAAGCTTTTAAATTTGTAATCTTAGAATTGCAAGTTAAAGTCTCTGTTTAAAGCCTTTCTGTATTTGTGATGTTTCTCCCTTCCTTTTCTTTTTCATTTTCTCTTTTTTCCTTGGTCAGGCTCAAGAGTTTATATAATTTATTATCTTTTCAAAAAACCCAGACTTACGGGCTTTTGTGCCAGGGTGTGGTTGTGTGGTGGAGTAACTTCGAGTTCACTGATTTTCATCATCCTTAATTTCCTTTTCCGAGTCTTTTGAAAAAATGTTATTTTACTGTTTTAATGTTTAACATGTTTTAATTCCCTTATTTTTCATTTTGGGTTTAATAATGAAAGTGTCTTAAGTCTATAAACTTCCTTTGGGTACAGCTTTCACTATGTCTTTCAGTTATTATAAATGAAGTAATGAGTAGACCACTTAAAGAAAAAAATTGAAATTTCAGTGTTATTGTAGTAATTTAATACGTAACAAAGATGGAAATTCATTGTGAGGCCAAAAAAGATTTTTAATGAATGATGCTGGCACAAATGGCTATTTTGAAGAATATAAATTTATGAATATAACATCCATATCTTTTTCCATACACAGAAATAAGTTCCATAGTTTTACTACTTAAGTTTTTAAAAAAAAATCTTGCAAGAAACATGTGACTATATGTGCTATCATGAGTCAAGAAGGAGCTTCTTAACCAAGATTGAAAACTCAGAAAATACATAAAAATATTGGTATGGAAAATACATAAACAAAGTCGACAGACAAATAATAGATTATGAAAAGATACACTTATAAAAGATGACAATGTGTATTCAGAAGGCTTAAATATTAATAAAAACAAAGACAATTACTAATCCAATGGAAAAAATGGACAAATGATAAGCACAGCTGTCATTTACAAATGCTCGAACTTAAACTAGATCTCAGGGAAATGCAAATCAAAGTAATAATGAACACAGCTGTATGTGTACAAGTCTTGCAAAATTTTAAAAAGCTGAGGATGCAGGAAAAGTTGTACTCTATCTAATAAATTGCTGGAGGAAATGTAAATTCTTACATTCTTTTAGGAAATAAGCAGATAATATTTATAAAAATTTGAAATATGTGGGACCTTGGATCCAGCAATCCCTGGGAATCTATTCCAAAGCAATAAAACTACCAGTGTATAAAGAAATAAAAACAGTATATACAAGCATATTATAGAACTTATACACAACATGCTCATGGGGACAAAGGAAATGCCCATTGGTAGCGTGGAAGTCACTTAAGCTGCTAAAAATATTCCTTTCTGGAAATATGATAAGAGTGAAATTCTTTGGTCCTCTTGAAATCAGGAGTGTTGCCTCGCTCGTTTGGGCCAGTGCCGTGTGAGTGGAAGTGATGTGCTCCTTCTGGGAAAAGCTTTGAGTCCACGTGCTGCTCACCAGACTCCCTTCCCAGCCTGTAGTAGCTCTGGAAGCTGGAACCAGCCTAGGACATCATCAGTTTGGGCAGCCGAGTAACTGAGGAGCAGAACTCCCCTGCCTTCTCCTTTGGGACACAGAGAATGACCAAAGAAAGAAAACTTTTGGAGAGGGTAAGCCACTGAGATTTTGGAAGTGTTACTATAGCATAACCAAGCCCATGAGGACTGCTCGAGTAAGGCAATGGCTAAAAAAGTTACAGCCCCTCACATAATTCACTTTTATCTTGCTTAAACCAGGTGGCTTGGATTGAGTTTCACAAGATATTGCTGAGAGACGAAAGATGCTTAGAAATATTTAAATTATTGTCCTAAGTTTTTATAAGAAAAGCAATTAATACATCTTTATACATATATTACTATATGTAGAGATTATATGAATATGGAGAAAATATGAAAGAATACATACAAAGTTGTTAAACGAGGCTATAAAAGAAAGATAAATCTAGGCTATAACAATTAAAAAAGAAAGCTAAGTGGTGTGGTGTGATCACATGCCTGTAGTTATTCACATTTAATTGTAATTACGAATAAAGTATTATTGACTAGATATCATAAAATAATTTCATACAGTATTTCATTGAATCCAGGATGCTTTGATGCCTGGTGCTCTTAGTTTTACCTCCGTTAAGAGGTTTTCAGGCACTTGGCTGAAAATGCTACTAAGAAATACATCAGTGGTTCATTCGCAAAGTGTGGTCTTGCCTGGGCTGTTAGAAACGAAAATTTGCAGGCCCCACTGAAGACAATCCAGAATCAGAAATTTGGGGTGGGGCTCAGTGATATATGTTTTATCAAGCCTTGAAGGTGATTCTGATGCAAACTCGTTTCTTATTTGATAAGATGTAGCCTTAATTCAGAGGTTAAAATGTAAAAAAAAAAAAAAAATCTTAGAAATTAAATAACTTATTAGATTGTCATTTTAATACACTATCTTCACTGCTACTTCCAATTTGCAAATTATTTTTGTTTCTTACAATACAAATTCCCAACGATCAGATGTGATTGGCTTTTTTGTTTGTTTTTTATCTGCTGGGTCATAGCACTACAAAGTAACTTCGGTGAGATGAGGTGTCCACCATAAATCCGAGCAGCCGTGACAGGAGACTGGGCTAAGAGAGCAAGTTCTGCAAAACTCAGAGAGCAAACTCAGAACAGAACTAGCTCTGTTACAGGTGCTTTGGGCAGTCTTCCTAAGAAGCATGTTTGAAAATGTCACGCAATCGACCTAGTTGAATGTTTTAATTTTATGTTGCCACAGTACTTCTCCTATGAAGACAATGGAATGCTGATATTCAGTAGTGTTTATACTTTCTCTTTATTATGTTTCTATTTGAAAAATATAACACTTTGGTGTTTAAAAAGTTTTTAATGCTTTTTCTTTGGTAGTTTCACACACTTTACAAATAATTTTGTCTTTAAAATTATTTTTCTGTCAATACTGTCTTCAGTCATTTTCTGTTCATTTTTCAGCTGTATGTTTCATTTTAAGTATCTTCGATAATCATTTGTAAAGAAAAAAGTTCTGACTGGGACAAAAGAACACTCCTGTTTTTGTTTACGTTTCTAAGAGGAACATTTCAAATGAAATATCCAAATAACGTCTCGTTATTTGGCATTCCTGTGATCACAGGCATTGTTGTATCGTTACCCTAGCTATAGTAATTCAGCATTAGTTTAATGACTGTGGTACAGGCTTGTACTCATTCTGGTCCCCTCTATTGCTTTCATTACAGCCGTCGTGATCTTTTTTACATTCACAGTGGATCATTCCTCTGCTTGAAATGCTTCAGTATTGTTTTAGGATAATGACCAAAATCTTGAATGTGGCTTCAAGGCCCTGCATGATCAGGACCCAGCAGACCTTTCCATTTTGCTCTGAGCTCCACTTACATGGGCCTACATTAATCTTATTTTTTAAATTATGAAAACGTTTAAACATACTAAAAGATAACATAGTTCAAAAAACCCCTCTACAGCCAGTTTCCATAATAATCAAGGTTTGGCCACACTACACCTCTAAAACAATACGGACATCTTGTTTATTTTCATCTTCCTTTATCTAGCCAAGTTAACTTAGCTTCTAGGGTAAAATGGTGCTCAGCCTTCCTGGGGAATCTATTTCTCTGGACCTCAGATTGCTCTTCTGTGAATCGGGAGTAATTACAGTACATATTCTCTTAGAGTCATTGTAAAGAATAAATGAATTCATACATTTAAAAAGCTTAGAAAAATATTTGACATACAGTACATCTAATAAATGAGGCCATTATCATTTAGGACAGGTTACACATTTCCCTACCTCAGGGCCTTTGCACTGCCTACAAGCCCTATTCTCTTGCCCTCTCAGACTTTATTCAGCTTATGTCCACCAATAGTTCAAATGTCACATCTTCAGGGAAGATGTCCCCAACCTTCCCAGATTAGGCTATATACTGTCTTCATACAATGTATGCTTTTCCTGCATGGCACTTATTTAAAATTATTCATTCATGAGGCTGATTAACAGGTATCTTTCCACTATACTGTAAGGAGCTCCATAAGGGGAGAAGATGGTATCTATTTGGCTCCCTGTTTTAAATCCCCAATACCAAGTACAAAGTAGGTGCTCAGAACATTTATTCAATATTTAAGGATCAATTTCTTTTCATCTAATTTGTTTTGGATCAAATTCTCTGCTGTCAACATATATAAAACTCATTATGATAAATGTAGTAAGTTTTATACCGGCTTAAACAACTTGTTTTCAGTTATTTGAGGGATGGAAGTATATTAATAAAGAGTACTTCTTTGCACAGATTTCTTCACAAGGAAAAAATGCTTCTAGGTGTAAAGTCTATTTTAATTTAATTCTACAGTAAAGGCTGATGGAGTGTAAGTCAGGTAAGGTGCAAGCTGGCAGTTCAGTGGTTCAGGGATAAACAGAAGGAAAAACCTCCAGATAACCTTTCAGTTCACTTTCATATTTTCACACAATTTCTACTTGTGTATGAGTTTAGGGGATTTGATGACCTTACAAAAAGTAGTCATCAAATCTGTTTTTTTCCTAGAAGGATCCACATGTATATAAGAATTAGACTTGTACATTTTTTCATTACAGTGGTTGTAAAAGAATGATTCTCATGAAACTTCATTTCCCCAAGACACTAGTCATTTATTTTCAAGCTTCCAAATTATATACTCAACTATTAATAAAATAAGATGTAAAAAAATACCCAGCCTCAGGTAAGTTTCAGAAGCATCTTCTCATGAAGTTCAGTTCACAAACACTCCACAAATAGTTAACTCTGTCTTCTGATGGGTAGTACATGTAAGGAAGTCTAGAGAACCTATGCAGGAGAGAAGGAGTGTATGGCCAGATTCTGTATTTAGCATTCTGTTCTGTATTTTCCTCTTGCTTGGTCATTCTGCTTATTAGCATATTAAAAGCTCCAAGAAATCTGCTTAACTTGGTTTAAATTTTTGACAAACTTATTTGACCACAGAACTCTTAACTATCTCTCAAAACTAGAGTTAGCAAAGACACTTTGAGAATCGCTAGTCTGGCCACATTCTATACATTGATGAGTTCAGAATCCTAGTAAAAGTATAAAAAACCACCTTGGTTGTAGTGGTCCCATGACTCCTGGTGACCATTAAGTGTTCACAAGTCATCCATTTAATACATTCATTTTAGAATCTTATCAATAGTTGACATTTTATCTTCTAATTTGCAGAATCTACTTTCTGTCTTTTGAAAAACAAGGTATCTGCCAGTCTCCAACCTTTGAGTACTTTAAAAATTTTCTATATAATTCTGAGAAGTTTAGTAATAGCAATTTAATAACTACACCTATCAGGTGTTAGTCAGGGGAGTGAGATAAAGTGGTATCTTAAAGCATCTGAGAGATGAAAATGGAGACAAGCCTTATTACCTTTGGCACCAGCAATTTGAAAGCTGCCAGGGACATATATTGATCCTTTTTAAATTAGTGGGAGGTGCATAATAGAATTACTTGAGGAATTATCTGAAAATATATGGCACCAGTGGGGTTGAGGCCCTAGTTATGCATATTTTGAAAAGCTCCCCAGATGATTCTGAAGCACTGTTTCTAGAAAATCCTTGGTTTGGATAATACGCTCCTCACTGTCATCTTTTGCGGTAAGTACAACTTAACTGTTATCTGTGATAAAGACAGTAAAGACCTCCAAGCTTTCAAGTCTTTCTTTCTCTTTCAGGCCATGAGTCTATGTATTTTCCTCTGAGTACACTGCACTCTGATTCCCCTAACAGCCGTTTAGGGCACTCTACCATTATTCCTTGATCTGGCTTATCAGAATTTAGATGGTAAGATTATTTTCCCACAAAGTACACATTTCTTCCACTTGATCAATTCTTCCTCTATGGTTAAATTTAAGTTTAGAAGAGCAGTTTTCGTAACTTTTCTTCTTCTTCCTGGGAGTAGGAAAACGACAAGTGTACCAGAAAGTCTTGCTGACTGTTCTAGAACATTCTTTAGTAGATTACATTCCCTAATACAGTCTGGTCTTGCCTCTGTGAATTCTGTTGTCTTACTGGTTCACTATCCATTCAGGGTCACTTGGCTAGACAGCCTGACGTATCCTCCCCACATAATCTCTCCCTCCTCCTTATGTCCTGAATGCAATCTACAGAGCAACATTTTAATCTGTTCCTCTTCTAGATACACAGCCCCGCACTACCCTCCTCCTCTTAAGGGTTGTTTCTTCTAACCGAGTTATCCCTTCTGTTGCTATATCCCAGTAGTTTTACTCCACCAACTCTTGACCATATGTTATATATTAAAATATATTCTTTATTATTCCTATTCAGTGAATTGTCTGAGACTTTAAGTACAATTTTTTTAATTTCTGGGAAATTAAAACTGTTATTCTTTTTATCTTACAGTCTTCAGAGATCATAGTTTTTTTAAAGAAAAAATATGGAATTCATTTTGTTAACTTGAAACAATATATAACTTAGATAATTATTTCTTCCTTTCAAATAAAACCTCCTACATTTAATTGACTAATAGTTTAGGCACAGGTTACTATGCTTGACCTAGGTTTATGTGAACTTGAAATAATATCATTAAGTTTTCAGCTGTCTTAGCAACATCAAAGGAAAAGGACCAGCTACATACCACCTTTGTTCCTAAACTAGCAAGAGCTAAGACACATACAAATTTCATGGCAAGTAATCTAAAACTCCTCTAAAAATGATTAACTGTTATTCTATCCAACAAGAAAACAAATACAGCAGATCTATCTAATTAGTTAAGACACCAGATACGCGTCATGCAGTGTCAGCACCTAGTAACAAACCTCTAAACTTTAAAATTCTGTTTCACAACTTCTAAGTACTCATAATACATTTAAAAGGTTGATACCCACTTCAAACTACGTATAGAAGTACCAGAGAACACAATTGTCAAGTAAATGTGCATATACACCAGAGATTCTCAAGTCTGATTTTGGAGCTCACACTGGCTGTCTCCAAAGATTCAAATATATATTGCAAAGTCATCAGCATAACTTTTAAAAAAAGAATTTTACATGGGGTGGGAGAAATATGATCAAATAGCTGGATATTCTGTCTCTAGACAGTTGACAGACATATCTATATTTCTCATGTCAAAACGTGACTGACTGAATTGGCCCAAGGGACAGGTTATCTTTTTATCTTATAGAAAATTGAGAGTGCAAAATGTAACCAATAGAAATTAAAACAAAAACAAGTAAGCATTTTAGAATAGTTTTTTTCAGTACTTTCACCTTCTGATAAAATACAGTACAGTAAAAAAAATTTAAATATGCCAATTTTGTTTTCTGCTATCAGGTTTTAAAAAAAATCCATTTTTTGGTCCATATTCAGTAAAAAATAAAACTAAACTCTTGTGTTTTTCATACCTGAGTTAAGAGCTCTAGGGTATTCCTAAAAAAGAAATAATGTAACTTATAAATAAAAAAAGATGGTTCAAAGTAACAAATCCATAATCAATAACCACTAATGGTGATATTCCTTAAGCTTACATTTTAATGTTTTCCTTAATGAGTGTGTCTAAATATGTTTTTTTTTTTTTTTGGTTGTTGTTAACAACACCTCCAATCCACGCCAAACACATCCATGGACTTAATTAAATCCAGGAAAATAGCCTAAAATGTTGGTTGCAATGCCAGAAAATGGCAAGATTAAAAAATAATTATATTTAAAATGGTCTTCTGTTTATTTTCAAATATGTTTGTTATATGTGCACTTTAAATTATTTAACAACAAAAAAAAGATTTTTAAAATATATAATTTCAAGTCTCAAAGTTAATTCGAAAGAAATGTGTAACATTTCATTTGAAAATAATAGTTTTGGCAGATATGTGCAATATTCCTACATGAGTTCCAAATTTGTCATCAAAACCATCACATTTTATTATTTTAAAGGGGAATTCAAGGTAGGAGATTTTTTTTCTGTATTATGCAACTGACTAAAGACTACTTTCGCTTGTAAAAATAATTTACACTAAAAAACTCAGGTGCAAAAAGTCTGATAATTTGTTTATCAAAATAACAAGAACAAAATAAGCAATGAAAAAATAGCAAAAGTCATTACAAAAAATAGTAAATTCCTATTTAAATTCCTGTGTTCACAGGTTAAAAATGTTTCTCAGTTAACTATATCACACAGGTTGAAGATACTTTAAGCTATAATAGGGAAAGGTAACATGGGATATTTGAAACTGAAGCTGTATTTACCAAAATAGTTTTAACCTGAGCCTTTGACATCTTCAGAAATGTACTTGACAATAATGTATGATAAAGTATAGTTATTATTTAGCTAGTATAATTCAGTTATTTTTCTTTGAATTGCTCTAAATACTCCTTCTTAAATATTTGAATAAAATTATAAATATTTATTACATTTGGGGGCCCAGTTCTCTAAGTACAATGTAGTGTATGAATTAAAAAGCTGTTATTTTTTTTCTGCTACACAAGCATATGAAGATGTCTTTCTTATTCAAAATGCCTTTGATTTAATCTTAGTTTCATATTTCAAGTTATTTTAGAACAAATGCAAAGGTCAAAAGACTATCATTGCTACTCGAATATTCCCATGAAATATATCATACCCACTGAAGATTGAATACAATTTCACTAAAGAATATCAAATTAATCATTTCCTCCTATAAATATTTTCTTTTTATTTATTTTGTGTTTAGAAGTTGCAGTTTTAAGTACTATTAACAGAAAATACATAACAAAAGCTTCCTAACAAGTGAAAAAAATAATTATAAATGCTGGAAAAATTGGCCTCATTAACATATTTACAGACTTTTACTTAATACATACTCCATTGGAAATTAATTATATGACATTTATACAAGCATTAACATTTCCAAATCACTCTGAGTAGAGAGCACTTCAGTTCTTTACTGTCTATACCCAAAGTTGAAAGTCACTCAGTTTCTGAAGGCAATACTGACAAGCATCAGAAGTGGTCAATCTGAGATGCTATTGACATATTGTTCTGTTCCCTCGCCTAAAGACGTTTCTGTTGAGTAAGTGTCCTTATGCTTCTTCTTCTCTTTGCTCTGATCTTCCTGCAGCTTCAGAATTATGTTTCGTATTTCTTCTCTTTTTGTTCTCATTCTTGGAGGAGGAAACCAGTTTGCCAAATTCATAGGTAGTTCAAAACTAAGAATTGGATTCTTGGAAATAAAAATATTAAATGTACATTAGAAAATTATAATAATATTTTAGTTTCAATCACAAAAGCATTCCAGAGTTAAAATGAATAAAATCAATAACATTTAATAAGTATTTACTCATCTTACTCATTATCACGTGCCAGGCATTGTGCTAGGCACTGGAGATGCAAGACAGTTTCTACCTTCAGATCTCAGAGTCTAGATCAGGAGTCAGCAAACTACAGCTAGTAGGCCAAATTCTGCCTACTGCCTGTTTTTGTAAATAAAGCCTTACTGGAGCACAGTCACTAACTCATTTACATGCTGTCTGTGGATGCTTTCAAATGCCGTAATAGCAGAACTAAGAGTAGAGACTGTGTGGCTACAAAGCCTAAAATATTTACTGCCTGGCCCATTAGGAAAAGGTCTGCTGACCCCAGTGTAGACAGACAGACAACTCAACAATTAAAACAATGACTATGACAAGTATTAAGATGCGGGAAGCAGACAGTCCTATGGGAATACATATCTGAGGGCTGAACACAATTCCAAGAAGAAGTGATGTTTATGCTAAGACCTGAAGAATGGAGTTGGCCAAATAAGGAATGATGGAAGCAACAGGGAAGAGTATTCCAGGTAAGGAAATATGTATCAAGGGCTGGAGGCAAGAGAGAACATGACACAGTATGGGAAGCTGACTGACATTCAGGTAGCTGGTATGTAGAACACTAAAGAGTAAGAATGGTAGAAATGAGGCTAGAAGCTTGGACGGTAGTTAGACCATGCAGGCTACATGAAGGATCCTGGTCTTAACTAAAGGGCAACAGAAAACCACTATAAGATTTAAAGAAGAGAGGTGGCCTGATTCGATTTGGGTCCTGGGAAAAGAATTGAAAAATACAACTCAAAAGGCCTAGTTAGATGTTGGTGCAGCAGTTTGGAACAGTGACACTAGAACCTGGACTTAGAAAGCAGTAGCAGGGGTAAAGAACCGAATATATCTGACATTAAGTGACAGAATTCATAGGACTTCTAGCACAATGGATGCAGATGAGGAAGAAGCAGTTGAGATAACTGTAAAGAATGTCTGAGATGTATGCCTCGTACTGCATCTCAGAAGGCAAAGGAAGAGAGCGTTATGAGGAAGGAATGATCAATACTGTCAAATGGAGCTGGGAGTCAGGAACAATTTCAACATAAGGGTGAGGGTTAAGGCAGATCTAAGAAGCAAGTGGGATTTGTGGAAAGGAAGACAGTGAATATAAATGTTGTCCAGAAATATATCTGTGAAGGGGAGGAAAAAAAGGGTAAGAGATAGCCCAACATGGGAGAAATTTCTTAAGGTGGAAAGAGGCAGTGGAGACGAATAACTGATCAGTGGTAAGGAATGAGGTCAACAAGCCCTGGATTTGATGGAGTATACAGTCTTTTCTTATGACTTAAAAATACTCTTAAGAGTTTTTACTCCCTGAAATAATTCTTAAAATGACAGTTTTCAATCTCTTCAAATTATTTGCTTGTTGTGTTTTTTACACTAACATAAGGTCAAACACACCATTTTATTATTTATTAAATGAGATCCAACAAACTTAAACTCACCTCAAAAAAGCTCTCTACATACTGCAATATGTAAACACCACAATCACTGAAGTTGTTTTGCTGGGGTACTTTTGGATTAGAGCCTTTCATAACATCTTTGGAAAAACTTCTTTTGCTTCCTTTTTTAACTTCCCATTCCACCTCTAAATACCTGCAATGATAGGTATACAGTAATATGCATACACACACACACACACACACACACACACAAATATACATAGTTTCTCATTCCCACCAGAATAAAGTACAGGCACAGCTTTTAACTTACTCTCTTAGAATTTTTACAACATTTGACCGAGAAGGGCCTCTGAGTGAGTCCATCAGTAGGATGCAAGGTCTGCAGGGTAGAAATGATGAATATTAATACTTTATGTTTAAAAGGCATAGAAAGCTGTGCATTAACCATAAAATTTAAAACCTGCCTCAGTAAAACCTGGGAGGAAAATAAATCTTTTATGCATAAACAACCTAATAATAATTAACTATACATGGTTATATTAAATACTGAATTATAGAATATTAATCTAACCATATCTAAGTGATGAATATATTTCACTGATGTTTCATAGTTAGTTTCTAAATATATCACAAAATTTAGTAGAAAGCCAAAACAATTCTGAAAATTTGAACATCCCTATACTCCAAATTACCAAAAGTGGGGACCAGGTAAAAAGTAGAAGAAAAATAACTCCATTTTCAACTAAAATCTATTTTAGACAACAAAACAGGTAATCTTCACATAAAAGAATTAGTTTAGAGTCCAGTGTTTTGGGCAAGCTTCCACTTTTGAACACTCAATATAAATAACACTCAATCTTCAAACTTTGTTGTAAACCCAAGTAAGCGAGGAAGTATAATGTAGTGCAAAAAGTCCTAGAATGGTTAAAAATCTAGGTTCTTCCTGGCTAAAATTTTATGAGACCTGGAGAAAAATCTTTTAACTGCTCTAGGTCTTTATATTTTTCCTTTATAAATGAAGTTTGCATTTCAAATGCTGTTAATGGAGTTTCAGCCAACATTTCCTACAAAAAGTCAAGAGATGAAGTCTAGGAATAGGTACTATTTTATCACCTAAGAAGTCTGGAGACCCTGAAAATCCTCTGAATATGTACATCTGAGAACCAAAATAGACTCACTCACACTCAGGGTTCCCATCTGGAACCTGTCCCTTAGGACTGCCTTGAGTCACTCCACAGCCTTCACACAGTAGCTACAGAATCAGTGTAAACTCCAATTCCTGTGTTACAGATGTGAATTGAAATGACAGTTTTTTTGTCTTTTCCTGCTTCAACTCACTATATATCCAAAAGGGATAGTGGTTTTCTGTGCACATACGCACACATGGAAAATGGGCAAACGGAGAACTGAAACGATTTCCATTCTCGCCAACTCGATCCCTGGACACTGGGCATGATCCAATTTTCCTCACTGACCCTGAAAGCTTTTTGTGACTTTTGCTTAAGTACTTGTTTAAATTAAAACAGTACGGGGTTAATGTTTTATTCTAAGAGGGTACCTGAATAAAAATTATCATGTAGTTTGCAAGATATACAATTAATGCTTACTGTTTACAGATGGTAGGCTTTAAATGCCACTGTCCTATTTCTGAACTGCAGTTGTCATCGGCAAGGAAACCATCATCACTGCTATCATCCTGTAAAAGACAGCCTACTGTTAGCACTGAAAGCATACAGTCTAAATAACTAACAACTTAACAACAGCACTATTGAGGATAAACATCTTTGCAACAAAAATGTAAAGCAACTTCTTCTATTTAGGCAATCTGACATTAGAAAATGTATGTATGTCACTCCATTCCATTTATCTCATGCTACAACACTGGCATTTGAATGAAAAGAAACAGTCAATCAGATGTCTACAAAAAACTTGTTACATCTATTTACTCAATCTAAATTTTTAAAGACTAAATATAGTATGACTGATTCTTCTCCAGTCAAACACCACGGATCTGATTTTAGGTATTTTCACAAAAATTTAGCTTGCTGGCTAGGACAACTGTTTCATAACAGGGCATGAGTGACATATTTATTATTCTTTCACACAAATTTTTTTCATATCAAAACATTTAAAGGGTTTTTAGAAACACTGTTTTACTCAACAAAACCATTTATCCACTTCACTTGAGAGAAGATGGCTTTATGATACTGTGCCTTATTCTACAAATTATCTTGAATGTAAAACAAACAAGACTTTTTCTGTTCTTTGGGGAAGCTTCCTGCAACCTTATGAAATAATCAACAGTAAGAATAACAATAACAACAACAATAATAATAATACACAATTAGAATAACTAGTTCATATAACTGCTATGATGAAAGGAGCATATGTAACCATTGTAAATCTTGAATGTAATCTAGACATGGATCTGTATGTATTAAACAAAAAACTATCTCACAGCCACACACTGTAGACCAACCAACACTACAAAAAATGTATTTTGTTCACAAGAGGATTAAGTAAAAAGGAGAAATGGTACAAAGTTATCTTTACGACTAGATAAACTCAAAGTTTATCCTAACAACTAAGGAAAGGTCAGAGTTAAAGAAATGGTATAAACTTTTCTCTCAATATAAAGCCCTGTTTAACTAAAATTATATTTTCAAAAATATACTTTATTCTTGATGTTAATAAAGTTTATTAGAGCAAATGTGACTCTAAGGAAATATCAGAATTGACCTATGTAGTTTTAACTACATATTACCTGCTCCTGCCATGATACATACACACTAAATTAGATCAAAGAAAAAGAATCACTAGAAAGTGTAAAAAATAATATAATTTTGCTATGCTTGTTCACTACATAATCGAAAATGTAAACATTTGCCTCCTAAGTCAGTCCAAAGGTAAAGTATGGTCCGCAGATGCTTTAAAAGAGAAAGGGGAAGGGGTGTGACTGGGGTGGTGGGGGCGGGAGCTGGGTTGGGGTGGGAGAATTAATCTGACATTAAAATTTTCTAAGGTGCATTAACCCACAATAGCAAACAAAACAAAGAAAAACTCTCAAACAAAAAATAAAACAACACTAATAATTTTTATCATGGCAACTTCTGAACTGAAACCTGAATTTGTGTTTTGAGATAAGTTCCAAATCCAGAAGGCGTAAGTTACTGGTTGAAGGAACTGCCTACAAGACTCCAAATAAAACCTATTAATTAGATAAAATATTAGAACTTTTGGTCAAGCGTTAGATTTTTCACCTGGTTGTCCTGATCTTCTGAGAAGTCGATGAGTTCATCTTCAAGCATTTTACTACCTTCAGCTGATTCTTCACTATAGTTTAGTCTGATTTTACTTAAGCCATCTGTATCAATAAGAAACATTATATAATTTTTAAAAAGAACATGCACATAACTTAAGAGTATATGATGTTAAAATTAATGCTTATAATTAATTATACTAAATATGAATACAAAAATCTGTCTTCACATATATCACAAATATAAAGTAAGTTACTTTTAATAAAAACCTGGACTGACATGTCATTTACAGAACTATTTCTACTCAGACCCTGAAACTTGTTAAAATTTAAAAACTGGGTATCAATTATATTATTAAATACTTATATATATATTTAAATACATATATATAAATAAATGTTGTGCTAGGTATGCTAGAGATATCTTTAATAACAGTAACTACAATAGTCTGAAAATAACTCAAATGTTCAATAACAAAGAACAGTTAGCAAATAATAGAACATAAAATTAATTATTGTACATTTAAAAAATTAAAATTGTAAAAATATGGAAAATTGTATAATACAAGTTAAAAAATGACTAAAACTAAGTAAAACAGGTCTGCTTTTGAACAAATAATTTTTAAAAATACATAAAGATGGAAATAATCATCATAAGATAGTAGTTATGGACAAGTTCCCCAGGTCTATATTTTTCCTTCATGTTTGGTTTATTAATAGATTTTTTTCAATAAAAATAAAACAACAAAAGCCAATGTAGGTCCTGATAGTATGAAAATAATTGACTCAAAAGAAATATTTGTAATGAATTCTTTTAAAGGTTTGTTTCAAGAATCTAAATCCTTAAAAACCAATTATTTTGCTGAAAGAAGCTAATCACATAATATATTTTGAAGAAACAAGATTTCATGAAAATAATGAAAACTGAGTCAGGGACTTTGATACCAAATATACAAATATTATGCTTTATTATAGAGCACACTATTTTCAAGTTTTCAAAAGCATGACTTCAAGATGTTTTGGACAGGATAAAACTTATTTTGGTACAAGCTATTAAAAGGGCACTAAGAATACTAACATACGCAAGATGGGATGGAAAGACGGCAAGATAAAACGTGCCCCTGAAAAGATATATTTAACATATATAAAAATCTATGCAGACATAGTAAACAATTTTATGGTTACTGGGGGAAAGGAGGTGGGAAGAGAGAAATTTGGGAGTTTGAGATATGCAAAGGTTAACCACTGTATTTAAAAATAGATTAAAAAAAAAAACTTCTGTATAGCACAGGGAACTATTTTCAATATCTTGTAATAACCTTTAATGAAAAAGAATATGAAAATGAATATATGTATATAATACATGCATGACTGGGACATTATGCTATACATCAGAAACTGACACATTATAACTGGCTATACTTCAATTTTAAAAAATCTAAATGTTGTGATAAAAAAACACACTATTTAAAATAATAAAGCACTCATGGTGAATCCTTTTATTATGCAAAGAATAACCTTTTCAATTTATCTTTTTCAAAAATCTATATTTTTATGCTTTTTTGAAGCTAAAACACCTTTATTTGAATAAACTTTGTTCAAATCCTGTGGTAATTCAGTTAGTCATTACAATCAAGTTATTTCAGTAGCAAATTATTCCTACCTATACCTATCTATTACACAGAAACTTTGTCATATAAATACGAACTTTATACAAATAAAATACATGTGCATTGAAAAAAAGGAAGAAAAATAATTTAAATAGTGTAGTCAATTCCTTCAATTATTTCATTCAGTAAACGATAGCCCTGGTGTAAATTGAGGCACTAACTCAATCAGCTGCTTTCTCAATCAGAACCAGTTCCTGAGCTTCTTGTATAGTGAGATCATCTGAAGGTGTCAAGCGTAATTCTAGAGTTTAAACATACACATTTTCAGGTACCATACATAGCAAGACAACTATTTCAAATGGTGCTCACCTGAAGGAACAGCAAATGAAAGCAGTGATAACACAGATTATTATTTTCCTACAGCTGACCTTAAAAACCTAATCTGTTTGATAAGATACAACTCCACTTACTGTAGTATGTCCTCCGACATCACAGTCAATATTTATGACTGTATGTGTTCAATGGTTAAAATCGTATTAAAACTATCTAAAACGCCTCATTTAAATCCTGTCAACTATACTCCCAGACCAAATAGAAATTGGTTACTAAGACACTAATCACAATCACAAAAATTTCCACAAGCTCTCCTTGTAATAACTTTAATGTCATCATTTTATCTAGGATAGATCTGCTTAACTATCCTCCCTGAGGCAGTAAAGGATCCTCTACAGAGCACTCTTATCTAATGTACTTTTGGGTGACTGATCCCTTGGAAACATCTGATAAAAGATATGAGAACTTGTTCCTGAAAAATATACACCCATTCTAGAGAACCATTTTTCAAACTGTGGGACACTATCATCACTGAATTAAGATAAGCATTAAAACAGAAGGGAATATATCAGTGTATCATGTACAATAAAGTTAAATTAATTTCCTTTAAGGAAGATATAAGACAGTTACACATATACTAAAAACAAAACAAATTCACAAACTATAATTTTAAAAAGAAGAATAAATACAATAAACATACTCAACGGGCAAACTACATAAAGCAGATATTCTTTACTTTGGTCTCCATCAGGATTTGTTAGGATATTTATTCAAATTTAACTGGTTACTACTCAACTAGAACATTAACTTGTAGGAGAGGGCCAATAGGAATTTCTGGGGTTTGTATATATGAACATATGAAAGAAGTCCTAGGCTATTTTTATCCCATTGCTGTGTTTTAAGTCATGCACGTTATTTCTTAACTTGAATTTACATTAAACTGTATGAAATTATTGATCAAAAAGGAACTTAAAAAATGTCTTATGGAGATATAACTCATATACCATACAATTCACCCATTTAAAGTATATAAGTGGTTTTTGATTTACTTACACATATATGTGCAACCATCACAAGAGTCAATTTTAAAACATTTTCAAAATGTTTTAAACCTCAAAAAAACAAAAAGAACATCGAACTCTGTATCCTTCAGCTATCACTCCCTTCTCCCCATATTCCTGTCTCCCCAACCCCCACCAGCCCTAAGCAGCCATTTATTCTAGATTTTCCTGTTTGGGAAATTCATACAAATGGAATCACATAATATGTGGTCTTTTGTGACTACTTTCACTTAGCATGATGTTTTCCAGTTTCATCCATGTTGTAGCATGCATCACTACTTCATTTCTTTTTATGGCCTAATAATAACCCATCAGATGGATAGACCACCTTTTGGTTATCCATCAGCTGATGAACATCTGGATTGTTTCCACCTTTTGGCTATTATGAATAATGTTGCTGTAATGAATAATGTTGCTGTAAATGTTCATGCCCAAGTTTTTGTGTGGACATGTTTTTATCTCTCGGGTATTTATCTAGGAGTGGAACTGCTGGGTTATATGGTAACTCTGTTTAACATTTTGAGGAACTGTCAAAACTTGTCTCCCAAAGCAGGCCACACCATTTTACATTTCCACTAATAATATATGAAGGTTTTCATTTCCCCACATCCTCACCAACACTTTTTGGTAACTGACTTTTTGATTCTAGCCATGCAAGTGTGGCTATGAATCTCTTTATGGTTTTGATTTACATTCCCTTATGACTAATGGTGTCCACCCTCTTCTCATGTACTAACTGGCAGGACTTTGGTTTAAAGGCAATGAGAGACAGTGCATGCTGCCTTGAAGGCTTAATATTCAGAGTGCCCCAAATGGTATTTAATCTGTAATGTGGCTATTCACTGCCTCTTTTATATTTTTTCTATTCAAATATTAAAATACTAAAACTGAAAACAATTACAATCAGAATTTGGTGATTACCTAATTTGCCTATCTTCACTTCCTGTCAGAGGATAGACTAGGAAGTGAGCTAGAAAAGGTGGTACAGTTGACCCTTGAACAACACAGGTTTGAACTGCACTGGTTCCACATACGTATGGATTTTTTAAAAAATAAGTATGTAATACAGTATTTACACAATCTGAGGTTGGCTGAATCCAGGGATGTGAATCTGCAAATGTGGAACTGTTTAATGATACCAAGGGCCAACTGTCAAATTATACATGGATTTTCGACTGTCCAGACGGTCAGTCCTAAACCCCACATTATTCAAGGGTCAACTGCATTTATCTGTTTGGCTTTTGATGTACTTTTTTTTGCTTTATCTCTTAAATTTCCCCCTTCTGCCTCTTATCTTATACCCCCTAGAGGGCAAAAAGACCAACAATCATAGGGCTAATGTCAGCTTTATGCAACCTAGTATCTCAAACAAACAAAACTGATATTATAAGGGTTCAGCAACAGCTTTCTGACTTACTAAAATAATACAGGATGGCAGACATACCAAGAGTATGTTCAGAATTCACAATTTTTGATAAGGTCTTTCCGAGTTCACATAATTTCTTCTATGACTTACACTGAGTATTTTTCCTCCACAGAAAATTTATTAGATCTATTCATAGTTCAGTAAGTTTGAAAGTACATACTACAGCATATTATGGGTTTAGAAAGTAGACTATTTTACTTTTGTTTGGAGTGGAAATTATGTAGCTGCCTTGATATAAAATTTACCTATTTGAAGAGAAACCTTAGATTTCTATAACAAGGTCAGAAATATGGAACTGGTTCAAGGGAAAAAAAAATTATTAGAACTGAAGGGAAATAAAAAAGCAGAGGTTGGATCAGTGCCCTTCTTCCCATTGAAAACCATGAATAAGAGTGAGGAATAGGAACTAACCTTTAGTTTGAATGTCAACAACTATTTGGAGGAGAAAGCTTTAATTTCTGCCTCTTGCCACTTGATCTCAATTTGCTTATCTGTAAATTGAGAAGATCGAACTAATTCGCCTTACAGATCTAAGACTGTGCATCTACTGTATATGCTGAATAAGTAAATTTCCATGAAATAAAAATCAATCCAAGTTCCTATAAATGGAAACTGTAGACCTTGTACTACAATTTTAAAACTGCACTCTCTGTAAGGGTGAGAGGAGGAGACTGACTATCAAGGGGGCACAAGGGAATTTTTTAGAGTAAAGGAAAGGTTCTAAATCTTGATTGTTATAGTGATTACATGACTGTATACATTTATCAAAGCTCACTGAGCTATATTCATGAGTGAATGTTACTGTAAGTAAATTATACCTCAATAAACCTGACTTTTAAAAAGTGCACCCTGAAATCTTAATCCTATTTCTAAAAATATCCAACTTATTCTGAATTCTTTGATTCTTTAAAACATTTAGAAACATACCTGTATGGTGCATAGAACTTAAATATTCATTCTGTAGGCCATTCTCACTTTTAGTCCTATCAACAACTTTCTGGCATGCAGATTCTCCTTTATTCGATTCTTCATTTTCACTTGCAGTATGATTTATTTTTTTCAGACTACATTTCACACTGCTTATGTTTCTCCGATAACGAGGGTCACTTTCTTCCTGTTCATTATTTGAATCAATTACAGCTACGCAATGCTTTCTGTTTAGCATCTTCTTAATTACAGGCTTGGCAGAAGAGTTTTGTGAACAACTGTCCATTTCACTGGCTGAAGGAGAAGAAATACAACTGTCCTCTACAGTTGAACATTTTTGCATGACTGTGTTTTCATGGTAATGAGGATTAGGTTCATACTTTGGTTTTTCCAAACCAGGGAAACAAACAACAGCCAAAAACCAGTGTGCACTGTAAAAAACAAATGAAACTACTGAATATATTATTAGAAAAGTTTATTATATTTGGCAATAAATATTAAAATGTTTTTTCCTAAAGCTTTTGTAAACAAATTTATTAAGTATGCCCAATTTTTTCAATTCTCAAATTATCCACTTGTTTACATGATCGATTAACAGAATACAGTGTCTATTCAAAAATAACATAATTTTTGTCAGAATTACATAGTCTGCATTCACTTTTGCTAATAATCCTTTGAACCGTTTCTTGCTTTGAATGAAATTTTCATTCAAAATGAAATTCATTGTTTTTCAGGCAATTTAACAAAATGTGAAGTACATCTCTGCAATTCATCATTCCCAATTATGTTTCCTTTGCCCTATTTATGACAATAAAAAACTAGCCTCAAGATTAAAATGTCTTCAGAAGTCTAATTAGACTTTATAATTTTGAACATTTTCTAAATATTACACATAACTGCTTTTTAAAAACTTTTACCACATCTGTGTTTTTCTTATTAATAAGGCAGGAATTTCTTAATACTGAAAATTCTTTGTCTCATGCTATATTGAAATAAAATATATTAAATTAAAATAATACATCCAATCTAATCATAACAAAACTTCAAGTATTAATAGGATTCCAGCTGTCAAGTGGGTGCTCATGATATAGCCAAATTCAGGTTATCACAGTTCCCAAAAGTAGGGTATAAGCCATGAGTAAGAAGCTGTACAGCTAATATTGGTTAATATTCATTAACCTAATGAATTTTATTAAAGGCTTACTATTTGGTAGGCACAGTATTATGTGCTGGGATATAATGAACAGGCTATACATGTCATATATTAGGGTGTTCAACAGATATTTACTGAATGAAAAATGAATTATCTTGACATGGATAAAAGCTATTCTATATTCTATTTCTGAAAAATGTCAAATTCCCCCAAGGTAATACTAAGAAACAGCACATCTCTTCACCAGACAGCATAAGCAGAAAGGCCACAGAGGCTGGCTTCATTGTCAGTGTTGTAAAGACCAGATGGAGGAATGCTGCTCTCCGTTTTTAATTATTAACCTCGGCATCCTATGGACTTAGGTCAGGCTGGGGTAGGAGAAGAGCAGCACACCACCTTCCTCACTTCAACTCTAAGACACAGCTGACTGGAAGGTTATCTCAATTTCAGAAATGTTAAAATGTGAAGAACGTGTTTTAAAAACTAGCTAAGTATGGTATAATACAGTGATTCTCAAAGTCTATCACAGTTCTAAACATTTTGCAGTTATGATAATATAGATAAGCCATAATTTTTCTGTTGCTTCACCTAAAAACTTGGAAAAATTCTTCCTGCATCTAGCTGAAAAGAGAAAGCTTTTGAGGTCACTTCCAACCTCTAAGAGCCAGGTTTTACTTTTATGATCCCTTTTAATAGCAGCTACCTTAACCTTAAGTCTATCCATGGGAGACGAGGCTAACATAAGTAACTTCACTTAAAGATGGATTAGATCTAAATGTTAAATTTCTGCTCCTGTCAATTATGACAACAATTTAAATTTTAAAAAGCATATAAACTTTTACCTTGAAGAAATTACGACCAGGAAAATTAAAAATAAAACAGATGACAAATATATGCCTATCTAACATAATTAGTGGATATAAGTATTTCTTTACATCTCAAAAAAAAAAAAAAAAAAAAGAACCCTCATGATCCGGAGGCTATTCTTCCCATCTACAAATGGATAGATCTCTTGCAGAACACTTTACTAACACCTTTGTTCATTATCTACCTTTCACCAAGATGACTGAAAGCAATGAATGTAGCTTCCCTCCACATCAGATACAGTGACAAAGAGGGATGTGCCTCTGTTGTTAAACTACGTGTGCCTCAAATTATATTTCTAATTTAAATTTTTATAATTAATTTCTGACAAATGGCTTTTTAGGTATATGCTCCCTTTAACCTAGTGGGAAGCTCACTTGTTAAGTTATATGACATATTAATGTCAAGAAACCTTATTCTGAGGAAAATGAAGAAATTAAAGATTAGTTTTAAACATAGTTCTAAATTTTATTATGATACTATGTTTGACTTGAATATATAGCTTTGAAGGAGTTGGGCTTTACAGCCAAAACCAGTGTTTTAATCTAGCCTACCTATCTTTGGCTGGGCTAATTAGCGAGCACAGGTCTTATGATTAAAGCATGACTTTAAATAAGCAGAATTTGATTATACCATAGAGTGAAATTTGTTTTTCATAGTGAGAAAAAAGAGCACATTCAGAAGCTATCCTGGCAGTCTTCTTAGACATAAACAATCATACAGAATATCAACTTCACACAAGGTTACTATGCAACCATGATAAAATGAGACAAAGTAAGGCCATTTCAAAATCTAAGCAGAGACAAATATAAGGTCACAATGCAACCCCCTAAAACACCAAATGTTCTTTTTTTGCTAAATGAGTGAATGTTACTTCTTTACCCAAACAAACCACTGCTTCCTTTGACCTCCCCCTAAACTGCCAAACCAAAGCCCAAATCCTGTTACAGGCTCTATCAACCACACTTTTACTGGGATGATCCACGGTTGCCCATGGTGTGTGTTCTCCCAGGGTCCAAGGAGTAACCCTCACTGTGCAACATTTATAGGGGTATTCCTGGGGTCTCCGGCTGGCAGGCGTAGGAAATTTTTAAAAATCCAATACAAAAACTCTCAAGTCTAAACTGTATAATACTACTATCCTATGTATCTATGCCTCTAGTCATTGGGTGAGAATAATACACACTGTTTAACTTCCCCAATTTACTTAGGAAATAGCTTTAAGTGGTAAACATGGTTTTCAATGAGCAAATGACATAAATCCAGCCACTTATTCTTCTTTTTGGTTAAGAGCTAAAGTATAGCTTTAAACTAAAGATTCAAATTCTACTATGTGATCTAATCATCTTTCTCTAACCTTTTCTATAGGATGTTTGCTAGACACAAAGCACCATTTTAAAAAAATGACATTATTCCATACTGATGAATAAAATGAAACGTGAAAAGATCTATCTGGTGTCTCTAAAGTTCAGTATCTTACATGTCACTGGAAAACCGCATTAATTTCCATAAAATAAGCAGTGTAAGTATAAATATATACAATAAGTATCAGAAAGAAGTTTAAAAATGGATGATTTATTCACCTCATAAACACATTTTCTAAAAACTGCCGTCACATTTACATAAGGGAAACTCTTACTCACGCTTCATTAAGGGGTACGAAAATAAAATCCTTCTCAAAAATGTCTACATGCCGGGTCCACGTTTTGACTCTCCCATGTCGCTTTTGTTGTATTCTGTAAGACAAGGGAGAAATTATCAAGCTTCTGAAATGTTTCTAGCATTTCAGCTTATATGCAGCAATTCATAAATCACGAAGATTAAGATGTTAATAGAGCAAAAAGTTCTGTAAGATGATTTAACAAGTTGTGAGAAGAAAGCAGAACATTTGAGATGGAGTAGGAAGATGTAAAACTGCCCATCACTGAATCTGGAAGAAAGAGGTTAATTCTTGCTACTACTTACTACAGTGGACCAGAGCTACTATTTTTATTGTTGCAGAACTGGTTTTAGCAATGATACTGAAAAGCATTTCAGACCATGACCTAAAACAACTGAGGAGAAGACACCAGGAAAAGTGAGCAGTATCTTACAGTACATGAAGCAGGACAGACAACCAGCACTGGTGAAAACCAATCACTATCATCAACTCTAAGGTGTAAAATCAGGAATCACTGATATACTAGAAAATATTATTTACATAATGCATAGCTGCCATTAATTCAAGACACCTAACAGCACTTATGGCCAAAAAAAAAAAAAAAGTACCAATTCTTTGTGTATAGCTTATGACCAATTACCAGAAAGTATTAAAGCCAGATGCAGTCACTATGTGGAGAGAAATTATAAACAAAATTACTCAGGCCTTATATGTAGAATAGTATTTCCTTAACTAGCGAGGGAATTATCCAAAGAACTTACTAAAATTACAGATTCACAGGCTCCTCTGTTAGATATTATGGATGGAACATCTAGGATTAAAACAGAACTATCTGTATTTAACTAGTATCCAAGTAATTTCACTTTTTTAAACTATCAGACATATTTGGGACATACTGATCTAGATATTACACCTTTATAAATTCCAGGTATTCTTGAGGCTTTAGAGTATTATCAATTATATTAGTTTTGCCAATTGATAATAGGACTAAATATTGTTACTTCAATACAAATAAGTTTAACTTGGTAAAATATCAGTTAAATGACTTACTACATCTTAAATATTTTCAAAGAGCTTGACTTACGATAGATTAGTTGTTTCATGAAGATTTCTCCTCTCTCTCTGATTAAGGCGTTTATAGAAAAAAGAACTGAATATATGAATTCGGTCAGCTTCTTCTTTCTTCAATTTTTCAAGCACCAAATACCTATTTTATAAAAAAAAGATTCCAAATATAATGAATTTAACATTTTACTTTATACTAAAAATAGTCACACAGTGATCAAATACCTATTTCCACCATCAATCTCTATTTCTTTAAACTTAAACAAGTTATTAACAAAGTTTATTTCATATTCCAGACAATGATTACTACCAGATTATTCTTAAGTAATGAGTTTGAGAGTAAAACTAGGATTTGAAAGATCTAATCCTTTGAAACAAGGGCACATTTATGAACATCAAAAGATTATTTAGCACAGCCAAAAAATAGAAATGACAGAAGTGTTCAACAACTGATAAGTGGAAAAACAAAATGTGATATATCCATAAATGGAGTATTATTTGGCCATAAAAATAAAGTTCTGAAACATGATGTAACATAGAAGGTCCTTGAAAATATTATGCTCAGTGAAAGAAGCTCGTCCTCAAAGACCACATATTTTATGATTCCATGTATATGAAATGTTCAGAATATGCAAATCCACAGAGATAGTGCGGAGACTGGTGGCTGCCTAGAGCTGGGGGCGGGGCTGGAGAGAAATGGGGAGTCACTGCTAATGGGTAGTGAGGTTCTCCTGGGGAATAAAAATGGTCTAATGTCGATTATGGTGACAGAGGCACAACTGTATGAATATACTAAAACCCACTAAAAACCACTGAATTATACACTTTAAATGGCTGAATCATAGGCTATGTGCATTATATCTCAATAAAGCTACTATCTTTATGTATCTTTATTTTGTTTTAAACAGTTCAGCTAATAAACCATGAAGATTCAGCCATAAATTATTTTTATAAAAACAGAAAAGAACCTGTACAGTGGTGAGGTTATAACAATGATTCTTTAAAGTGATCTTACATTAGTTTTCATTTTTTCTTGCCTTGTTTTTTTTTCTATAGGTCTACATCAAAACAAACAGCAATAATCCTTTAGATCACAAAGGGAAATAATGATACATTAAATTTAACTGTTTATGTTCCAAATTTCCTCAAAGGAGCTACACAAATTTCAAGCTTATGAATATATTCATTTATTAAAATGAGGATAATATAAAAGCCTTGTGAAATGTTACACAGAAACAGCAAATAGCCAGAGGGCACATTTCCGAGACCTGTCACTTTTATCATAATATTAGGTAATTCTAAAGCTTAAGTTCTGAGGAGGACATAACTTACCGATTTCTTGCCTTAGGGCAACTCAGTGTGCCCCCACAGAAGACACAAGACGGTGAATCAGCTCATGACAGAGTTTAAATCAACTGCTGAATTCTACATATATACTTAAAACAAAGCATGTAGTGAACGAGACTTGACTTTAGGGGCTAACCATCATAGGTGAGCCATGCTGCCTTTTACCAGCACAAACTACAATGGCTACTTCGTAAACTGAATCAAACAGACAAAGGAATAATTCAACTTAAACAAGGAAAGTTATTGGTGATTTAAGAAAACTGACTCTATTCTCTACTTCATATGTAAACAAATGCATGCCTTTTAATTTAACATAACTATTTTGTTTTTCTGATCTGATATACATCCGTAAGTATAGCCATGACTATACATAGTTCTGGGGTTTTTTATGTACATGTATTAGAACTATTCACTTTAGTTGGACAGCTCTGTCTCTTATTTTAGAATTAAAAGGAAAATCCAAGTTTATTACCAAAAAACCTGTGGGAATTTCTTTCATTGAGGTGCAGTTTTTTTCTTTCAGTGTGTATCATTTATTTAAATATTGAATGCCACAGTGAAGCAGTTCACTTGCTATTTTATAAAGTGGACAATCTAACAACTCAATCATGACATTTGATTGTAGGATGAAGTTAAAAGATGAATTTAAGGATTTGTAAGTAATTTTTATTAAAATAATTATTTTCTTCTCTGCATTGTAACATTCTCTAGATGTAATGCCCTTCTATTTCTTATAATATTGGCAAACTTTAAAAGTTTGTTTCTAGCTTGTAGAGTTAGAAATGGAAAAGAATGAGCAGCTCTGATAGCAGCTGAATTACTTACTTTAATAGTGAAGTTTTAAGAAGTTTCCTCTTTTTAATTCACTTCTAAAAATGTCATGAGAAATATAAACACTGATTTTAAAAAAAAATCATGATTTTTGTTAGAATCTCTACTTTATTTGGAATAGTGATTTGCATCAGAAAAGGCAGAACTTGTAGACAATGTAAATTTACTGTATAAAATTTGTTTCAAAGTCTAACTATAAGATGTCAAGAAGCCTCCTGAAAATGTAAAGAATTTCAAGAGAATTAAAAAAAGACCATAAAATTTCTACTGTAATGCAAGAAGTGTAGATTTCTGAAGTATGAAATAGAATAAACTAAAATGTAAATAAAATACAGGAGGTTCAACTTATTTTTTACCCAATTACATGCTTTCAAAAATAAACATTTTATATTAAGGATCTCAATAGGTTAAAAGTAAAAGAGTGAAGAAATATATACCATGCAAACACAAACCAAAAGAAAGCTGGAGGAGTTATATTCATTTTGAACAAAATAGGATTAAAAACAAGGAGATCATCAAGAATAAAGAGGAACATTATGTAATGATAAACGTATTGATTCTCCAAGAAGACATAAACATGTATGTACCCAAAAGAGCTTCAAATACATAGGAAGAAATAGACAAATCAATAATTATAGTTGGAGATCACAGACTTTCTCAATAACTGACAGAACAAGCAGAGAGAAAGTAAGGACAAAAATGATCTGAATAGCAGTATCAAACAACTTGACCTACCTGATGTTCACAGAACACACTTTTATCCAACAACAGCAGTGTTATTCTACACAGTCACAGCTTTTCAGTAGTTTGGTTTAAGGTAGCATATACTCGGATTAAGGGATAACATATTCTTTTTAAAATTATGGGGGAGAAAAGCATAATATAATTTGCACTATTAACCATTTTTAAGTGTGCAATTCAATAGTGTTAAGTATTTTCACATTGTTGTGAAAATGATCTCCAAAACTTCTTTATTTTGCAAAACTGAAACTCTATGTCCATTAACAACTCCCTTTTCCCGTGCCCCTCAGCCTCTGGTAACCATTACTTTTTTTTTCTATGAATTTGACTACTTCAGATATCTCATGTAAGCAGAATCATACAGTGTTTGTCTTCTTGTGGGTATCTTATTTCACTTTGCATAATGTCTTCCAGATTTACCCATGCTGTAGCATGACAGGTTTCCTTCCCTTTTAAGGGTGAATAATATTCCATTGTATGTATATACCACATTGTGCTTAATACACTCATCCATCAATGGACATCCGGGTTGCTTCCACTTCTTGGCTATTATGAATAATGCTACTATGAACATGGGTGTGCAAATATCTCTTTGAGACCCTACATTCAATTCTTTTGGACATAAACCCAGAAGTGAGCTTGCTAGATCATACAGTAGTTCCGTTTTTAATTTTCTGAGGAACTGCTATACTGTTTTCTGCAGAGGCTGTACCATTTTACACTCCCACCAGCAGCGCACAAGGGTTCCAATTTGTTCACATTCTCTCCAGTTCTTTTCTGGGTTTGGGCTTTTTTGTCTTTTTGATAGTGGCCATCTTAATGAGTGTGAGGTGATAACCCATTGTGGTTTTGATGTGCATTTCTCTGATGATTAATAATGTTGAGGATCTTTTCATATGCTTGTTTGACATTTTTATGAGAGAAACAATACCTTTTGATTTACCTATCAAGAACTTTGTTTGAACTTGTCCTTGAATGTGTCTGTTAGGTCTCAAAGGATTCTATGTCTGCAAAGTTAGGCATTTAAAATCTAGGACAGTTTCTCTCGCCAGCATGTCTCTGACACATTTTATAACTTACTGAAACATAATCCATTTCCATTAAATCTTCAAAAGGAAAAACAGTTCCTTTGGAAAGGGGGTATAGTTAACACAAAAAGGAATATAATATTACTCCATGATGTTGAGTAAGTAAATCCTGTTTATTGATGGTGTTGTTGAGTTCTTCTCTATCCCTGTTAATTTTGTTTAGTTGTTCTATCAACTGTTGATAGAGGGAAATTAAAGTACCCAGTTGTATTTGTGGACTTGCCTGTTTCTCCTTTTAGATCTATCAGTTTTTCCTTCACGTATCTTGTAGCTGTACTGTATGGCACGCACCTATTTAGTATTACTAAATCTTACTGGTGGATTAACTTCCTTATCATTGTACAATGTCCCTCTCTATCCCTGGCAATTGTCTTCCTCTCAAATTTACTTTATCTGATATTAATATATAACTCCTGCTTTCTTTTAATATTTGCATTGTATATCTTTTTCCATCCTTTCCTTTATATATATATATATATATATATATCATTATCTTTAAGTGAATTTTTTCTAGACAGGACATAGTTATGTTCTTTCATTCACTCTACCAGTCTTGGTCTTTTGATACATTTAGTGCATTTAAATTGAATGTAGTTAGTGATATGTTCTGTCTTCTAGTTCACTGATTCTCTCCTCTGTCCTCTCTATTCTGCTCTTGGGCCTAGCTGTTAACGTTATTTGTTATGGTAGTCTTAGTTCTAAACTTTCCATTTCTTTCTTCTTTATATCTTCCTACATTTTTCAGAGGCTTCACACCTATATTCTTAACTATTCCTTAAAGAATTCTTATGATGAATCCTTTAAAATCTTTGTCAGATAATTCTAATATCTGTGCCATCTCAGTGCTGACTATTGCCTTTTCTCACTCAATTTGAGATCTCTCTGGTTCTTGGTGAGACAAATTTTCAATTGAAATCTGGGTTATTTGAGGATTACAAGATTCTGGATCTTATTTAATTCTTGTGTTTTAGTAGGCCTCCCCTGGCAGCATATTCCAGTGGGTGAAGTGACACCACTCCACTACTGCCAAGTGGGGGATAGAAATTCAGGTTCTCTGGTAGGCCACCATTAATATCAGAGGTAGAAGGGCTCCATGTGACTGACAGGTGGGGATGGGAGGCTCCCTACAAGGCCTCCACTGATACCACCTCTGCTGGATGGGGGGGAAGGAAGGATGCCTCAGTTTCCCCCAGAGACCAGGATGCAAGTCCAGTTATACATTTGATCTTAATTAGCTCAGGACCATTGTGCCGCAAAGTTATTCTCAGCCTTTATCTGCTTAACCTCTGCTGAAATGATATCACCAAATGTACCTTTAAAGCTTTCACCTTTGAATTTCTCTTGTTACCTCTCAAATACCTTTAAAATTTATTTGTGGGAGCCTCTTTCCTTCCTGTTTATCTCTTAAAATCTACTCAAGTTCTGTCCTTACAGCTGTTTTTCTCACTCTATATCCCTACCTATGCAATTTCATACATTCTAGTAATTAAACTATCACTTGTAAAGTAAAGCCTGACCTCTAGAACCATATATACAACTGTTTGGCACTAACCCTTTCGTTGTATCACAGTTATCTAAAAGGGAAGTTGTCCCCTCTTCCACCCAAACCTGTTCTGCATCTACATTCACTGCTTCAGTTAGTGGCAAAATCATTTAGCACATGTCACTAGTAAGAAAACTAGGAGTTATTTGGCACCTATTTATTTTTCTCCTGTTTAATATCCACTCAATCAGTCCTGGACTCCTGCTAAACGACTCTACCTCTTAAATTATTTAATTATTTCCTCTTCACTCCAACTGTTTAATTAGGCTTCTTATATTACCTTAATTCAGCTTCCTTAAATCATCACTTATCTAGACATCCACAATGAACATGCTTCTCAAAATATACACCATTTTTCTAATCAAAAACTCTCAATTCTTTTTTTTTTATTTTTGGTTTGCTTTTGTTTGTTTGTTTGTTTGTTTTGGGGGGGAGGTAATTAGGTTTATTTACTTACTTACTTATTTTAATGGAGGCACTGGGGATTGAACCCAGGACCTCGTGCATGCTAAGCAGGTACTCTGCCATTGAGCTATACCCTCCCTCAAAACCTTTCATTCCTGATAACAATGTTTTCTTTCCCCAAACTATGGGTTTGTAGCATAGCAACCATTTGCAGGCTATAAAATCAACAGCAGCTTTTAACAACCAGTTAAAAAAAAATTGTCTTATGACATACATTTGAATAAACTAGAAAATATTAGAGCACTAGGTACAGTGAGAGTTAAGTTGTTTTGTTTCTTATACATCCAATTTTATATCACAAAGCAGTAAGCACATACACATTTAGACATGTAAAAACACACTGCACATACATGGATACGCATGTGTATTCTGAGTCATGATGTGAGCCCTTCTAGGAAAGCTTCTTGGTCCCTCACATTTCCCAGCCCCCAAAAGAGAACAAAGCTTTCTCTTTCTGCTATGTCTGTGCCCTTTTACTGCTTCCACCAATACTGTAACCCCATATTTGTGTTTCCTACAAGATCGTAAACTTCTAACATTACTTGGCACAAAATTGGCACATAGTGAAAATTAATTAAAGGAAACGAGTGAAATCGTACTTTCATGCTTGGTGAACAAACTGATACCTAACATAGGGTAGTAATAATTTTAGAGGCTTAAAGCACTAGAGCAATAACAATATAATAAACTATAATTTATGAACACTTTGCATGTGCCAGGTATTCTCCCTAGCACTGGAAATGTGTATCTTATTTAATTCTCATGATCATTTTGGATATTATTATTCGTCCCATTTTTTAAATGAAAAAACACAGGTAGACATTAAATAACTTCCCAAATGTCACATAGTAAGTGGCAGTGATGCAATTCAAAATCCAAACAATTTTGACTCTAGAAAACCAAGATCTACATTATAAAATGTTAAAAATTTGCTAAAAGGCTAGTAGAAAATTAACTTACTTCAAATAAAAGTCTATAATAACATCATTTAAAAATTCTCCTTCACTTAGACAATGCAGGTCCTCATTAGTAACAGAGATGCCTCCCTTAGCTGGAGGTGGTGGATATACTATCAATCTGTAACAAAATGTAAAAAAATAAGCAAATAAACAAACAAAAATATATATGTGTACAAAACAGAAATGTAATAAAATGGAGAAGAAATTTAAGAGTGCTACAAGCGCTCTCACTTTTCTACAGGGCCCATGAAGATGGTGTGGCTTTCTCCAGCTTCTTCCTCATCATCAAAAAACTGGAAGTCTTGTTTGTTTTTAAGTTGTATCTTAGATTCAAGTGCCACCTGGTAAAGAAAATTAAATTATCAATTCACAAAGTCAATTTGAAAAATTTTCAGTAAAAAGATAAAGTAGAAGGCAAGAATGCTTTCCAATTTTAAAAAGTTAAAAACAAGAAACAGGAAAAACCAGGGTCCACCTTCTTTTTATCTGTAGCTTCTATAACACTGGTACTCTTACAATTTTGTTCAACACTGGTTTTCCGATACCCTGTCTTCTACTCCCCATATTAAACTGGAGTATGTTAGTACAATCCTAATGACAGATACAGTGTTTTTTTCCTGTAGGAGTGGAGGCCCACCTCAGTTCAGTGGGTAGGCAATCCATGGACTGTGGGAGCAGAGGCTCAGGGAACACAGTCCACTGAGCTTCAGTTCTCCAGAATCAAGGAGTCCTTAAAGAAAGAGCCTTCCATTGGCATTTAAGTCTATCACTGCTGTGTTATGGCCCCAGCTGCTCTTTCCTCCTCTGGAATCATCTCCTGTAGCCAAATCTGCAAAGAAGGGGAATGGTTCCCCTTCTGCCTTCCGTTCTTCTCCTCATCCCACTAACCGTGTGAACAGCTCTTCTGGTGAAGCCATGCTTAACTTCACCAATATTATGCCTTGGAAAGCCCTACTTCCAAATTTGCAAGCAGGTTGAAAGATTTAAGTACTTCTAATAAATTACCTCAGCAAACTTTAGTTGCTGTGGTAGGAGACAAATTTAGAGTATTTAAGCTATATTTGCATTATTTAACATTATAACGTTATAGTTACAATGTTATAGTTACACTGCGGCCTTTGATTCAGGTGGCTTCAGTGTTATCTACTACATGATTAGTTATTCTAGAATTGTTCAGAGTCAGAATCAAATAGTATATATTCTTTCAAGTTTTCAACTATGTATGTACATGTTACACATAAATGTATCTCAGCAACCAAAATTCCTTTATTTGTACTGAAGCCAATGACACCACTGGGAACCATCAGCAAATATAAAATAGAGTAACAATCAATTTCAAATAGTACTGTATGTGTATGTATGCTGAGAGTAGGGGAACAAGAAAAAAGTATGAGAGAAAAAGAAAGGAGACAAAAAGTAAGGACAAGGATAGACTGTGGAAAGGAACTAAAATAAAAACTTCTGAGATCTGTACCAATTACTTTGTGTCACAAATCACCTACCCACCATTAATGTTTTGACATAACACAATTTACAAATCACATATAAAAAGCAAATAATTCTGAAATGGGATTAAAAAGATTTAACTCAAATGAGCAATGTAATAATGAAATGTATTTCCCTTTAAAGCTATTATTTAAAATTACATTAAAGATATAATTACATTTTTAATTTTGTTTTCTTTTTGCACACAACTTCCTTTGATGCTCTCTTCATAGGTTCTTGTGCAGGCAACAAGTCTGCTATTGGCTTCTTCAAAGGGAATTTTTGCAAAAAAATTGGACACATTATTCTTTATACCAATTTCAGTAATGATGTTTTCAAATATCATATTTGCTTGAGGATCAAGGCCATTTTGAAAAATCAGAATTATGTATTGTTCTTCCAAATCTGAAAGAAAATCAATATAATCTTAAGTCTGACAGAAAAAAAAAATTAAGTAGTTAGATACTAGAAAAAGAGGAACAATTAGTTACTTCCAAGAATATCACCAGAAATCCTGGTATAGATGTTCAAAACAGTGTTTGGCAGACAGTGGATATACAACAAATACTAGAATAAAGATCAATGACAGTGTCACCTCAGAAGAATAAGGTACCAGAACACATTACTCTAGCAGCAGCTCAAGAACAACTCTATTCATAGATGTAACTAATTTATTTCATCTAAATAGGATCCAAATAAATTTACTCATTTGAATATATAATCCATTAACATTTTTGTCAAACACAAATAAATTGCCTACTGAAGTATCTCCAGATTTAACTGTAAAAATTGCTATTCGTTAATTTGCTAACTCCTATAGCTTCAATAACAGCTATCACTTACTCATCATTACACTAAAGTAGCAATTACTGAGGAAAGTATTTATTTTACAACCAGTTATGCTATGCCACAAATGTTAGAAGGGAAGGAAAACAAACTGGAGAACCACATCTATTTATTGTAGAGGATAAAGACCTGTTCTACGAACTTTCAAATTTCCTATTCAGGTTAAGTTTCAAGGATTCCAGATTGACGGCTGATTTACAGTGAGCACTTCCATCAGCCCATTAAAAAAAAAAAAAAAAAACTCATTTTACTCAGATTATACAGTGTTAAATAAAGAGTATGTATCTTTTGACTTTTAACCCATTCTGAAAACTTTCTAAATGGGTAAACTTGGGTTTTTATCTTCAGAACATCCACTTTCTGTGGTCTTTTCCTCATCTATAAAATGAGGGAAGTAATACCTATCTTACAAGGTCACTGTACGGGCTGTAGATAATATACACCTGCGGTATCTATCAAAGTGGACTCACACTCTACTAACCAATGTATTGTATGTGTTACTATATTTGATCTACATAACTTACTTGTTAACTTATTTATTCCTTTACAATCATTCCAAACTTTATCCTCCATGTGCATCTGCAGCTGCACGCTCAGCTTCTGATAAACTGCTGGTGTTGTCTGAAGAAACACTACTGGTAATTTTCGGACATTACACCATTCACATTTAGTCAGATCAGAGGTATTTAGAGTAATCCCTACAGGATCGTTTTCTGGTTCTGGAGAAAAACAAATGGAAATGGAAAGGGAATCAATTTTTAAGAGGCAAAATCATAAATGGAGGAAACTGTGGGGAAGTATAATTTTAAAGTTAAGTATATATTTATTATGCTCGGTAAGCAGTAACTCTGGTGGGAAACAAAGAAAAATCTTTGTATCTTAAAGAAGTGTCTACATTTTTTCCAAATGAAAGAGGATTTGCGTTGGTGGTATAGTGGTGTGCATAGCTGCCTTCCAAATGAAAGAGGACTTAATAAAATGCATTTAAAAAATCAAACTCAGCTTTTGTGATGTTACAGAATGAAACTGCAGTATTAAGATATATGCCCTCTGTTAAGATGCATGTAATAACTAATGATCTTAGTGAATTCTATGAATATTGTTTTATTCTTTATTCCAGTAGTGTTACAGTGTAAACAAAGCTTTAGTGAGCAGAAGGACATAAAGAGCTTACCTTCCAGCTGTATCTTGATAAAATCTAAAGAAAACTGAAAAATAAGATAAATTAGTAACACTCATAGATTTTTGAAGATTTTGCTAGAAACACCCTAAATGACATGTTATTTGGAACTCAGACTACAGAAGATTAAAAAACTGATCCATGTACCATGTGCTTAAACACAAGATGAGATTCTGCATTCCCCCTCTGCCAATGATCTCTCAAAAAGGCAAGTTTCACCTTCTTTATTCAATTGCTTTGAACATTTCTCATATCACTGGTTTATTTCTTACAACTTTAAAGAGAAGTTGACAGACTATTACAACAAACACCTGAATAATCCTTACCTAGATTCACTCTTACAATCTTGCCAAACCTGCTCCATCACACTTTGTATATATATACACACTTCATTTTTTATCCCTAAATCTTTCAACAGATACCTCCCAAGAACAAGGCCATTTCTCTTAACACAACCAAAACATCACTACTACATCTAAGAAAATCAAGATTAATTTTGTTCAACACAAAGTGAATACTCAGATTTCCCCAACTGCTCAAAATTGTTCTTTACTGCTGTTTTAATTTTTCCCCAATCCATGACTCTGTCAAAGTTACATTTGTCCCTTCTGTCTACTCCGGTCTAGACCAGAATCTGCCTCCCTCTGTTCTTCTTGACATGGCCTTCGAAGAATCCAGGATAGGTTCTGCAAAATGTACATCTTGGACTTGTGTCTCCTCATTTTATAATTCAGGCCACATATTTCCAGCAAATACAGCACACAGGTGATGTCTTACCCCACTACGTCACTTAGAAGGCACACGATATCAGGCTGTCTCACTACTGTTCAAGCTTAATCACTTGGTGAAGGCAGTGTGCCAGGTCTTTCCACTGTAAACATTTCTTTTCCCCTTTGTAAGTAAATAGTAATTGCAGAGAGATACTTGAAAACTTGTCAATATCCTGTTTTCTAATAACCTTTTGCCCAATGGTTTTGGTATCCACTGAAGATCTTGCCTGAAGTCAGTTATTACTGGTGGTCATAAAAAGGTGATTGTCTGATTATTTTAATGTAGAGAAGGCACATTAAGCCTGATACAACCTGAATTAATGCTCATTTTGTGTGTTTACATTTAAGTCAAGAGAATCAAAAAAGGAGGATAAGAACTTCAATATGCATTTTTTAAAAAGTTGGAGCGGTATCTAGACGGATAAATAGATATAGGAAAAGAAAGTTTGGTAAAATGTTAATGGCAGAGTCTAGCTGGCAGTTTTATGAGTATTCACTGTAAAATCTTTCAACTCCTCTGTTTTAAAATTTTCACAGTGGGAAAAAAGGAAACAAGGAAATATACAATAAATCTACGTGTCATTACAACAGTTGCAAAGTCTAGAGTGTCACTAAACATACCTCCTAAAGATTGTGCTTGAAAATAATATTAACTGGTTTCAATGGAAAGTAACAGGTTAATTGGGGACACTAAGAAATGGGTATTTGTAGCTTGGAAAACATTCCAACACATACAGGAGAGGAAGTTATATGCTTTAGAAGAGTGTGTCAGATGGCTCAAAAAATGGCAAGTATGAATGACATGGGGGGAGCGTATAGCTCAGTGATAGAGCGCATACTTAGCGGGCACAAGGTCCTGAGTTCAACCCCTCAGTACCCTCATTATAATAAATAAATAAATAAACCTAACTGCTCCCCCAAAACAAATAAAATAAAATAAAAATTTCTTAAAAAATGACAAACATTAACGTGGAAGCATTTGAATAAAATTGTTACATGAGATATATGAATACAAAGAAACATGTCTGAATAGTTATCATTTAAATATCTGTGTGGGAGGGAGGGTACAGCTCAGTGGTAGAGCACACGCCTAGCACGCATGAGGTCAAGGGTTCGATCCCCAGTACATCCATTAAGTAAAAAATGAACAATAATAAATAAATAAACCTAATTATCCCCCCAAAACACAAACAAAAATTTTAAATAAATAAATACCTGTGTGTAACTAATTACACACAAATATGAATGTTATAAGTAGACCCTGGGTTATTTTACCTACATCCCTGAGTTTCTAAATTTAAGTTGGCCAAAACTCTTGATTTTTTTATCTCCTCAATTTTCTCATTAACAGAATGAGGAATGCACTGTATTTAGGCACACATGGTATTTCTAATAATGTAAGGTGTTCTGTTAAAAAAACTGGTACTTCTACATAGCGTCAATTCTAACACCGAGTGAATTTAAAATAATTAAATTACCTAATAATAAATGCCTATAAAATTTGATAAAACACTTAAAATCTGTTTCCTCAGATTAATGACATGGCAGTATAAATCATTTCACTACAAAACATAAGGAGGTTATGTTCAAGAAGAAAATGTCAAATCATCTTTTTTTTAAATGGAGGTACTAGGGGTTGTACCCAGGACCTTGGGATGCTAAGCATGTGCTCTACCACTGAGCTATACCTTCCCCCCAACAGATCATCTTTTTAACACAGTGTACAAAGAAACTACAGATCCACCATACTTCATCAAAGAATGTTCTTTGAGAAAATCCCACAGTACAAGGAAAGTTAATACCACAGAGTTCGAATTTCCATATTAAAAGCACTAGTTTTTGGCTGAAATATTTCATTCACCATTTTAATTAAAAATAAACAAAAACCAAAAATGAAACAAAACTCTTGTCTCAAAACATTCTATATTACACATACTACCTTTATTTCTTAAAGTAAATTCAGTTAATTTTTATTCACTAGATTAAATAAAAACTAATCTGTAACTATCATGTAAAAAAATTCCATTCAACTTTTAATGTAGTAGTTCTTGATAGATAGCCTTGAGACTAAATATGCAACTTTAAACTAAATGTCTAAATTACAAGCAAGACCTAATCATCGTACTGAAGAGTTCTGGGTAAGTGTTAATGTAAGGAAAATCCATAGAAAACATATAGGGTACTCCTGGAAAATTCTGAGGTAACACAGAATGACATTTTTATTAACTGACAGAAATCAGGAAAGATAATCTGTACTAAAAAGGCTGGTAACAAAACACAAACTTCACTAATCACTAGCAATCCTGACATATGTTACAATGTTATTGGGCAACAATGGACAGATAGTCTGTACATAATTTGCTTTAAATCTTTGATGCATTTCTAAAACTTTCTAGTTTTTGAATCATGAGAAACTGGAGGTTTTTTTTTTTTTTTTTAAAGAAAACAATGCTGGTTTCTCATACAGCTTTGCTGTGATAAGAAATTAGCTCTGCATTTCATTTTCTCATGTAAACTAAGCTATAAGGTTCCCCTCCTCCTCTTTTTATCATACTGTATCTTAGAACTACGAATCCCAGATAATAAGTACCTATTATTTGCCATAATTTAAATAATAATAAAACTACCTTTTAACTTTCTTGATGTAATAAAATGTATTTTCTTAGAGATACTGCTTTATGCACAAATGACAATACCAGGAGACAGTTTGAAAAAACAGTTGGAAACAGACAGGGACAACCTAGCTAAGACACTATTAAAATAAAGGGTTACAAATTAAGTACAGCACTATAGGAAGATTAACCTACCAGTAATGTATAGGATATATTAGAAAGAAGAAAAATCATCACTCAGAAGGCTTGTTAAGGAGACTATGTTAAAATTTTAAACAGAAAATAAACATTTGAATTGGACTGGTGGTAGTAGAATAATGAGTATGAAATAGGATGAGTAGAAAAATGAGATATGACAGGTAAGATAAAAGGACCAGAGAAAGTCCTTTGGGCTTTGTGGACACTGAACTAGTTCATAAGCACAGTGCTTCTCAGGTGGTTATTGTTATCCAATAATCTATTTCTAGGAGTCCCTGTGTTACATCTTCTTTTGGATTCTTCTTTCTCTCTTACAATTCTTTAAAATACTCTTTTTACGCATTAAGCTGGCATGAGAATAAAACAGTAACATAATGGAGGGTATTCTAACTTGGTGAGAATTAGCATCTTCCTATGATGAATATGCACTACCTTGAGCATCATATTACGATAAATTTTTTACTCACTAATTTTCACAGTGAGAAGTATTTATGATTGTTTATAAACAATCAAGATTCAAGATTTCAAATAGCTTAAAGCAATTTGAAATCTTGAATTGATTTTAATATTCTATTAAATATTTTAACTTATAAATTTTAAAATATTACATATTAGGCTTAGCCATGAAAATCTGCATCTTATAATTGGTACAGTAAAGAGCTTACAGAATGTACTTACAATTACAGGCTCTATTAATAGTCGGAAGAGTGTTCCCACTCGTATACTTCGACAGTTTAAAATTACACTATCAAAGGAACTTTGGCAGTTTAAAGATACAGGATCAACTGAAGTTTCTTGAGAAATCACTTTGCGACGTTTCAGAGGTGTACTGATAATAGAATTACCAAACTGAAAAAGAAAATAAAATTTTCACTTAATAAGTTACTAGAACTTATTAGCAAACTAAGTAGACATATGCAAAGAAGACCCAACACAAGAAATGTAATTATCAAAACATAAGATTGATTTTACTTCAACAATGTTATTAGATAAAGTAAATACTTATTGATTGTGTAACAGTAACTGTAAATCTTTCCTATTTTTATCTTGCTATATTTTATCTACTTATTAGTTGAAACTCCAGTAACAGCACAGCAGTGAGAAACGGTACTCTGGGAATCAGACAGCCTGGGTTCAAGTAACAGCTATACCACCTTTCAATGATCTCATCTTCTAAAACTTAATACCTCCTTAAGTTTTGGTTTCCTAAGCTGTAAAGTATAAGAGTATTTATTCAAATGAGCTAATGCATATAAGCAGCTTAGCACTATGCTTCATGCACAATAAAATGTTGGATAAAAGTTAGGTGGTCATAGTGGTGTGGCTGTAGTACTTGGATTAAATCAGCAACTTTTTAGAAAACAGGTTAATTCAGGAAAAGAGATCATTATTCACATTGTAAAATGATGCTTCTTTATATATTAAAAAAGGTTAAAATACTTGATCTGTTAAGATTAAGATTTCATCATCACCCAAATACAAATTAATCATAATATAAAAATGTATTTTATAAGTATACAACTTAAAATAAATGTAATTACAAGTTAAGTTGTTGTGTTAAAAAACCTTATTATCATCACAAGAATAAAACATGATCTTGATACAAAACAAGAGGAAAAATAGGTCCACTGCTTAGAAATAGGCACTATTCCCATTATCCCTCTAGAGACAGTTCTGTGACCTATATCATACGAAAAAATATGTATTAAAACAAAATATGGTATAACATACACATATTTATTTCTGTAAACTGCGTTTTCAAGCACATTAACAGATTTACCATGAATATTTTCCCAGTTATTAACAGAAACCTATTACAGAAGTTTAAAAACTTCTTTTTAGCTTTAGAATTATTTCTTCAAATGAGATGGTAATTAGCTCAATAAGTCACATAATTTAAGAGCTGCACCAGCTGAATCCATAGTGGAGAGACTGAGTCTAGAAATGGACAGTCCATATCCCCTCAAAGGGCCTCTAAACCAACACTGAGGAACCCTTACTGTTCACTGTGCCAGTGGGAAAACAGCTCATTTACAAATTCCATCATATGGAAATCCATTATTTATTTAACTGAGCCCTCCTATGCTGGACATCTGGTTTCTTTCTGGACCTTTCTCCATGAAACCTTATTCTCCAACAAGCATTTTTGCAGCAATTCTGGTATATTGATTATCGCCAAATTGCCCTCCAGCATAGTCGTACCAATTTACATACCTAACACCCATTTCTCTAAACACCAACCAAACGGAAATACTAATATACTTTAAAATTTTTCAGCAATCCAACACTTAAAATATTTATCTTATTTTAATTTGGTTTTCAGTACTTTATTTTTTTAAACTCTATTCAGACCATTTACTCATTTTTCTATGGCTTGCTTCTATTTCTTGATTTTCAGGAAATTAAAAATATATAAAGGACCAACTCATACTGTAAAATACTTCACTATTTTTCCCTATTTGCATTACCTATCAAATTCTGTGGACGGTGTTTTGGTTCACTGTTCTGTACTTTTCACTTAATCAAATATATTCATCCCTTCATTTACGATTTGTGCTTGTGCTGAAATGTTTGGAAAGGCATTCCCCTAGATTATATTAAAAATATAATCCATTTCTTCTATTATTATTGTCATTATCTTTTGTTTTTCATTTCCTATGGTTACCATCTTAACAACCAAGTATGTATGTTTCCATATTAATTTATCTGTAACTCCTATAATTTCTGACATATGCACACACACATATAACTTAACATACAATTTATTCAAGCTTTTTTACAAAAATAACAAAGTATGTACATATTTCTGCATCTTGGTATTCTCGCTCAACAGTACCATGTGAAGATCCGAAGTCACTGATATTTTAATTTTTATTATCAGTGGCTGAGTAATACTCCATGGTATAGATGTACGATAGTTTCTTCAGCCATTGCCATATTAGTGGGCAATGATTTTGTTTGCTAATAGTCATATTAATACATCCAGTCTGTGCACTGGAGGGGGAGGATTCCTTTGAGATTGAGTCTCAGAAGTGAATTATTTGGTCATTTGGTATACATTAAAATATTTTAGTAGATGATTTCCCAAAGGGACATAACACCATTTTTTCCCCACCAGCATAATTAGGAAAGCACCCTTTCCCTTGGTTCTTGCCAGTAGTACATATTGACTGATTTTGTATTAATTTTTAAGGTTTGTCAAGTATATGGTTATACTTCATTTTCTTTAATTTGCACTTTTCATGTAAAAGTTCAATCTCAATCTCTTCTTTTTGTCTATTCCTATTTTTTTTTCCTCCAACTTTTAAAAGTTCTTGGTCTAGATATTAAAGTAGTGTATGTTACTTGCATTACAAATATTCCTTTCTAGATCTATTATCTATTGATGTAATTTCTGTACTTTTTACCATCTGAATATTTAAAAACTTTTATATAGTAAAATATAAAATGCAGTGAAACAATATTATGTTAAAATGAACCCAAGTTAAAATGACTTTTTCCTGCCCATTAGGTCATACAAGTATACTTGTTTATACCTATATTTTGCTTACTGTAAGGCTGATGTTATTTCTTCTTTTTTGTGTGTGTATATATATATATTTTTTTATTGATGTACAGTTTGCAATGTTGTGTCAATTTCTGGTGTACAGAATAATGCTTCAGTATTACATGAACATACATATATTCATTTTCATATTCTTTTTCACCATATGTTACTATAAGATATTGAATACAGTTCCCTGTGCTATAGATACTGTTTCTTCTTGTTGGATTTTTTTTTACACTTTAAGCTTTTAATGTAATTGAGATTTATTTTTGTATGTTTTAATGTTCTTTCAAATAATCTTCCAAGTGTTATTTTAAGATCTACCCAATGAATAATCCATTTTTCTCCTACTGACACTTCCAAATTACCCTCCCCAAAAATATTAAGGAGATTCAACCAGAATAAATGTCTATAAATGTGAAAGTACCTGGTCTTTCATTCTTGCTTTTCTTGGCAATGTAACTGTATTTAATTCTGAATCTGCTGGAATGCTTCTTAGTTCATGCTCTACTCTACAGGTATTTTCATTTAGTGCTGCTTCTACTTTTCCGGTGGATGGTGCTGGGGAGGAACATGCTGAATCAGCAGGTTGAGGAGATACGCTCTCTCTTCTGTTAGTCCTGTCACTGTCATCATCGTCATCATCACTGGACAAAATGACTATAAAGAAAATGTTAAATACATTTTCAGTACTTCATTACTGTAAGTTAAAAATGTAAATATATCACCACAGTGAGAAATATACAAAAATTGCTTTAGATCTCATCCAGATCTGAGACTTAATAAAAATGAATGATGATATAATTGATTTTCTCTGATGAAAAGTTAAATTTGGAGGACAACTAGAACTGGCTTTTTTTTTTTTTACCAATATACAAACATAAAGTTGATTCTATAGTCCATGAAAACACCCACACAGAAACATACACAAGTTACAGCAAAAATTAAATGTTTATCAGTAAGACTATTTCAGAGCTTCCGGAAAGTCTTAAGTACAAAGATAATATGCATATGAATTATTCACAAATAGCATGCATTTTAAGTATGTGTAAAACTCCGTGTGACAAATAATTTTACCCCACATAGGAAATCACAAATATCAGAACTGGTCCTTGGGAGAACTTGGACAATGCTCAATAAATCTTGAGTAAATGAACACGGGCAAGGAAAGACATTAAGTATATGAAGGTAATTTGCTCTTATACCTTGTACTCATTCTTAAATTTGAATTTTATCAAACCCACCTCTATAGCATAATTCCCCAGAGCCAGCCACAACGCGCCTGAGTCAAATCCTAACTCCTTACTCTGGTTCACAAATGTCCATAACCTGGCCCTGGCCTCCTTTCTCATACTACTCCATTTTCCCTCTTTATGTTCCAGGTACACCAGTCATTTGTTCTGTTCCTCAAACACCACCAGCTTGTTCCTGTCTGGACTGTAATTCCTCTAATGCTTTCTATTTTTTTTGTCATTAAGTACTAATTTAAATACCATTTTCTGACTGACTACCCAATGTAAAGTAAGCACATAGGTAGTTGGCTCATTCACATCAACTGACTTAAACTTCTGTTGTCTTTTGTTGTGGATGTCTACTTGCTCATTCGTCTCTTCCTACTAATATAAACTATGAAACAGCCTTATGAAAGAGCCAGAATATTGCCTTGCTTAACACTACATTTCCAGAGTCGAAAACAGTGCCTCGCAAAGAAAAAGCATTCAAAAATCATGTGCTGAAGAATGTATAAACATGTAGGAGCAATTTTCTTTTTTTGTATCCCACACATAAATGCTCAGTTAGTATTTTTTGAGTCACATACAAGTCCCAGAGGGGCATCACCCCCAGCATCACCCTACTTGTTTTTTAAAATTTTGCTATCCAGTCTCAGGAGCAAATGGTAAAGTTGGATCTTTTTCAGAACTGGTATTTTATTAATAGAAAATCTAACAGGCCAGATTAGAAAGTCTAAGCAGATTTACACATACTTGAAAGTTAGGGTTTTGCCACTTACTAGCTATTTGCCTCAGTTTCTCCTCTGTGAAACTGGGGACAATAATGGTATCTATTTGTAAGGACTGTCTTAAGAACAAATCACTTACTATGTAAAAGGCTTATTATAGCACAGTGCCTGACATACATAAGCTTTTTAAAAAGTCCATGAACTGTTTGTGCTGTTAATGAAACACCACACAGAAATATATAGTAAACAATAAACCTAGTGTTCTATCTACAATTATTTTCATTGTGCTTCAGGAACAGTAAAACTTCTATATCTAATCTATCAAAAATTTATTTCAAAGCCCCAATGCTGCAACAGATAGAGCTGTACTACATAGTTCTTGTTTCATTAACACGGGTTTTATTTGGTGTCACTATAATTGGGGAGAGAGTGTGCAAAATGATATACAGTTGAGGAGCTGTTCTTACGGCTGCTTTAATTCTACATGAAATATAGAATACATTCCATATAAATATATGTCTAAGATTTTGCGTCAGCATCTGCTATAGACTAAACCTGTGTCTCCCCACAAAATCGTATGTTGAAGCCCTAACCTGCAATGTGACTATATTTGGAGACAGGGCCTGTAAAGAAGTAATAAAGGTTAAATGAGGTCATAAAGGTAAGGCCTTAATCTGAGAGGACTGGTGTCACAGGAAAAAGAGGAGGCGCCCAATCTCTCTCTCTCTCTACGGAAGCACAAAAGAAAGGCCATGTAAAGACACAGCAAGAAGGCAGCTAGCTGTCTGCAAGCCTGGAAGAGAGGCCTCACCAGACACCAGTCCCAGGGGCATCTTGCTCTTGGACTTCCAGCCTCCAGCACCGTGAGAAAATAAACTTCTGTAGTTTAAGCCCACTCAGTCTGGTATTCTGTTATGGCAACCCAAGCAGAATGATACAGTGTCTTTGCATTTACATTCCAAACTTGTTCCCACAGATATCAGCATATCTTCCTCCTCACTTCATGCTAGGCAACAGTCAACAGTAACTTTATCAAAGGTGCTTATTCCACCACCTATCTCAAACAGCACTCGTCTTCATCCTGACACTTGTCACTGTCTCTTCCCCGGAACTGCTTCACTTTTCTACACAGAATTTATCACTACTTGGGACATTGTACATTTTACTGTATGCCCACTGAGGACAAAATAAAAGCTTCACAGTAATAAACTACTTCAACATAAATACAAACTTAAGAATGATAAAGTATAAGAAAGAAGATTCTGGAACCAGAAAAACCTGTTTTTTAAAATCTAAACTCCAATAGATCATATGTATATAATATTGAGAAACTAATCTTAAGCCTAGGTTGCCTCATGTATAAAATGGGGTATTATTAACTACCTCATAAGACTGTAAAAAACAAATGAAACTGTTTAGTATAAAAATCTTATCACAAAGCAGGGCAGATAAGCATGCAATAAATGATATCTTAGAAGATAGTTTTCCATATACTTTAATGGGAAATACTGTTCTTAATTTTTGAGCAGGGGAAGGGAGCAAATATATGCTTTATGGTTTTAATTCATGGTCGATATGGTTCTAGGTTAAGCTTTACATAGTAAACTGCCTAAGGCACCTCAGAACCACATGAATTTATTTTGTTTTTTCACTTATCAACTTAGCCTTACTAACCTCCAGTTTTCCTCAACCTGGCAATGTCCTCAGGATGTTGAGTTTCCAATATAAAGTTTGGCTCAGAATAATAATCCAATACCTGCCTACTACCTTAGAGTTTTACTTACATCTTACATTAAAATATAAAAACCCCACCACTAGGAAAGATTCAAATGATTTTAATATTTAAAATGGTACTGGTATAACAGTAATATGTATCATAAAATATTCATCAAATATTAACATCCTTGTAACATCACAACAGAGTGTTGGCTGGACATCTGTCATACACTAATTCTTTTTTAAACCAGGTTTTTTGAAAATAAGCTAATGTACTGGTATGGGTTGAGGTTTTTATATTGAAATGAGTTAAAACAGAACTTCTGAGGTTAAAAAAATTCTGCATTTTATCTTTTTATAAAGTAATCAATGGAGAGCTTTTTCCATTGTGGTGCGTAGGGGGATATCATTACAAACTAATTTTGATATATTTGACATATTTCAGTATATAGTAGTTATGATTCCTTTGTGATCCAAGGGTCTCATTATTGGTCAGTGGGGGCCCTTTCATTTTAGCTCCTGCGTGCTCTGACATAACCATGGTTGTTTCTGACTGTTTCCATGCTTCTCGATACAACAAGGTGATTGAGGTTTATCTCATACATTCATGCTCCAGACCAGGAGTCAGCCATTTCTCTGAGGAGCCTCTGGTTATTTTTAGTGGAACTGGCCTTCAAAAACACAAATATGGGAACTAGGGTTGTTCATTTCTATAGAGGACTGCTTACTGTTTCTATGCATTTTCTGTGGGTAAAGCTAAAAGATATTTTCTATTTAAGAGAAAAATATATAAAATAAGTTCATATTATTACCTCTAATTCAAATTTAAGGTTACAATTATTTTTACTCCTTTGACTTTATTTTTGTCTTCCTTTTCTCTAACATTAAAAATCTTAAAAAAAAAAAAAAAAAGGGTAGCACTAGGGATCCTTGTGATGCAACTGTTCATATCCTGACAGGGGTGGTGGTAACATGAGTCAAAATATGTGATAAAATTGCTTTAAACTACACACATGTGTGCACACACACAAATGAGTGTGTGGAAAACTGGTAAAATCTGAATAAACTCTGTGGATTATATCAATGCCAAAAAAAGAAAAGAAAAATCTTGGTTTCTTGAGACAATAATATAACTGCTTATTTGTCTTATCAATATGTATATTTAAAAATAGCAATACTTATATTATTAACAATAATATTACTGAATACAGTTAGGATCTACTTGGAATTCCATTTGACCTTGAAATATATATCACATTAGGGATACACAGCCACAATATTATTTTAATTTAAATTAATCTGAAGTTGATTCTTCTGTATGTTCAAGTTAACAACTAGATAGATAATTAGTTTCATTTGTCTCATTTTGTTTTCAACTTTGTTGTTGTTTTAAGCTTCTGATTTAATTTTGATTTAAAACACTGACATGGTTCCAAAGTCAAATCTATAAAACAAGATACATATTTGGAGAAATCTAGTATCAACCCCTACAGCACTATTTCCTACTCTTTTAACTTCTTTTCAAAATCAGTTTTTGATATATCTTTCCATTAAAAAAATAAAACCTATATTTATTCTTCTACCCTTCATAAATAAAGAGTAGCATATTATACACTCTTACCTGCACCTTACTCAATTCACTTGATTAAAGATCCTAGAAATCACTCTACACAATATTAAATGAGATCTTTCTCTCCTTTTATAGCTATATAATAAGCTACAGTCTGTTCAACCAGTCCTTGATTATTTCCAATCTTCTGCTACAAAAAGGACTGCATTTCATATATATATATATGCACATGTGTCTAAAGATAGGAGAAGGATTTAGGGGAGGAACAAAATTGTCAAGAGTCCTTTCTATATGTCAAATGCTTTATTGGGCTATGCTAGGCATTTTATGTTATTTTATATACTCCCTCAAGAAAACTATTAGGCAGGAAGTATACTCCTTTACAGATCAGAAAGATTAAGTTCACCAGGCCAAAGTTAGAAAGGTGGGCATAAATAGCATCTGACTAGGACTAGAACTAAGGTCTGTTTTTCTTTTCTTTTTTTTTTTTTTAATATTAAGATGGAGTATGAGATGGGAACAGTCAGTTATTACTTCCAACTACATGGACAGTTTTAATCATCTGCCCAAAAAGCATGTTACATAACTGACACTAGAAGATACCTATTAAAACCACACTTCTGAAATATGTGCATGCTCCCATTAAAAATATACATGATACAAGTAATACGAAAGGGAGTAAAATACTTACTTGGATCGTTTAGATCTGACAGGCTTGTTTTCCTTTCTTTCAGGTTTGTGATTTTGGCTACTTTTGCCCTAGATAAAATGACTTTCCCATTAGTCTGTAAATAATTCTGTCCACTCTCATCACAATTCACAATAATATCAATTGGAACCTTTCCCACACTGTTGCCATAAAACTTCTTGGCTGGTAATGCTGTGTTTTGCGACTTCTGTCCACCAGAATTCTGATGAATTGATGTTCTTAATAATGATCCAGTAGATTCATTCAAAGTTACAGCTTGTCTGCAATTTCTCTGCAAATCCTTAAAAGGAATACCACAACTTTGGCATTTAGTCTGATTTTCTTTTTCTTTTCCACATTTTGGACAATATCCACACTGTTTAGAAACCTTAAATACAAAAAAAAAAAAAAAAAAAAAAAAGAAAAAAGAAACAAAACACTTTGGCATTTTATTTTAACATCATGGAACAATGACAAAAATCTCAAAATTAAAGCTCTTACTCTCTATCACCATCACCATGGCAAACACAAAGTCCTGAACATTACTTGGAATTTAGCATCAGATTGCTGGAAGGAATTTTCAAAACCATCTAGTCCAGTAGTCTTCAAACTGGACTGTGTATACTCCTCAAGGGCTACATAAAGATGTTCTAAGCCATTCAGGGCCAAATAATCTAAAGGGAATAGATATCTAGATCCTCAGTTTACACATATAACCTTCCCAAAAGCTGATTTGATTATGCTTCTCATGTCAAAGCACCACCTGCCACAACTGTCCTTATCATACTTTAAAAAAAAAAAAACTAAATCCGTATTCCATTTCCATTTGAAATATTACAATGGTGCATTCCCCCGGGGAATAAAAATCACCAAACCAAACAGAAGGATAATTTTAAATGCTGGAAAAATGAATTGATTTTAAGTACTGGTTAACAAAAACTTTTACAAGATAATTTGTTTTTAAGATAGTCCTTCAAAATTATTTTAAGGAAGGCCTAATCTACGCCTCTTACAATTGTGAGATCATTAAAAAATGTTCTTTGACAACAAAGTATCATGTGATTTGGAGGCATATAACCTAGAAGTTCAAGGTATTGGATGATAATATTATAATAAAATTCTTTCCATACTCATGTACTTATTTATATGAATATGGTTCTTCAGCATTTGCATCTATTAAAAAGAAAAATACAAATAGATGCTGAATCCTGTCTCAGTATGTAACATATTTATCCATGGACGTATGAAATAACTCAGAAAAACAGTGAATTTCTCTAATTTAAAGATGCATTTCCAATAATTTTACTTTTTATGTCAAATAACTATTAAACTTTGTAAAAATATATAGTTTAAATCAAGTGTACTAGTAACAACTGAAATAACTTAATCTGAAAGAAAAAAATTTTAATGCTTTAGCCTTATACCACAGGTGAAATGAGATGCTAATTATCAAGTGTTGTGATATCTAGACTGCTCCCAGATCCCTATGAGGAGAGTGATTTAACCACTGTTTAAAAATGTTACTCCTTTCACTGTGTCAACTATTATATACTGTGTGACCATTTAAATTTGGGATGAAAAATGCTAAATGTCAACTTAAAAATACATAAGAGAATATACAGTTATTTAAAATTCTTTTAGGACTTTTAGGTGACAGAAGACATCAAGTGGTTGCAGACCTACAGATAGGTGGTAATTATATATAATTATGTGTATACACAAATTTCAAAATTTACTGAACTGAATGCTTAAGTTCTATACGTTTCATTCTATGTAAATTTATAATTCAAAAATAACACATAGAAAGTCTACAAGCAAAAAAAGTCTAGAGGCTACTACTCTAGGCCTATCACCTTCCTTCAAAGATGAAAAAACTAACAAAGAAATCGCTTACTTTGCCCAACATGACCCATGATCAGGCTGTTCTATTATGCCATGTTACTTATTCAAGGGTCTGCCCCAGATAACAAAAAGGAATGAAAACCAACCTTTAACCAGGGCAAAACTGAACTTGTAGAACATTAGCTCACTATTTCGGCATATGTGGATTATTAAAAAAAAAAAAAAAAAAAGCGTATCTCTTTCTCTGCCAGTACATAGGAGAATTCAGTTATGCTCTTTTGAATGCGTAGGTAAGCTATGCAACAACTGGTTAGACACAAATATGGGACAGATTAATTGACTCTCATATTTTAGCCTATTGCCAAAAAGGGAAGGAAATAATAGTATATTTAAATGAAATACAAACACCACAAATAATTGACCATGTCCTACTGTACCTGAAAGGGAAAACTATAAACAAAAAAGTAGTCCCTACCTACGTACACTCTGTGATGAAATATTTAATCCTCTAAGAAAAATTTAACCCCATTATTTTCATGATGAACAAAGACATATTCCCACTTCCAGCTAAGTTTAAGAAACTATTGTGATGCACTCAAAAAAGTTCAAAGACGTTTATTTATGTGGGAGCAAGAGCCCCATTTGCCACAGTGGGAATCAGCAATACATAGGCTGTCTTTTAAGAACTGATGATATGATCACGCTGCATTCAGACTGACTCCAATACTTTATTGTCTATAATAAAGGATGCATTTCAATGAAAAGCAATACTTCCACATATTTTCTTCTATAAAATTGATACTGAAATGGAAAAGGCACTTCCATACTATTAAAATTTCCAATACGAAAATATATAAGGAAATGTATCATTAGCTATGTCATATACCTACCATCAGCTAAGAAACACATATCTTAGAAATGTTTGCAACAATTAGGAACAAAATGCAGATCAAACATGGTTATTAACTTTTCCATGATAAAAACTAGAGGTTAAGAATTTTATCAACCTAGTGATCTAAAAACTAGAATCTCAATATTGCTCACTTTTAGTAAAGTATGTGTAAAGTAGTAAATTTTCGTAACAATTTTATGTTAAATATTTCTTTTGGAAAACAAAGATTAATTAAGGTCTCATTTTCCCCCTTTTGATCAGTGGAAGATTTTCACAAAATAAAATAAATTCAAAACACATATCACAAATTATCTGCCAGTCTCTATATATTAATAATAACCAACTCTACTTGATAAGAATGAGCCTGTCTTTGATGAGACACCACTGAAACAATGTCATATTTAGTAAATATTCTGAACTTTCTATCATCACGTTAAATATCAAAGAACTTGTTTTCTTTTAAGCAGGATACACTGAAATTTCAGACTACACACGGAAGGAAAAGCCACTATCTTGTTCAAGAATTTAAAATTACATAGAGAGTAACTACAATCTATTCTTTATCTCCACTAAGAAAGGATAAGAATAAGTGGCACGGGGGTAAAGACTAAAAAAGGAAGCTATATTTTAGATGTTAAAAAAAGTCCTGAGGCTTCCATCTGGCATGACTAGTGGAGGAAGGACGGTGCGTCTGGGGAGGAGCTTTCCAAAAGACTTTTCTCCTTCTCCTCTCCCTGGGTCAAGCAGTGGGCCAAGCAGCGTGGGGCATGCTCAGATGGCCCAGGCAAACCTGAGGTTGGCATGCATGAGACTGGTCACGTAAAAGGCAACTGAGCAAATAAGTAAATACACTGGAAATGATGGGAGTCAGGTTACTCACTGTTAGAGAAGGGAGTTACAAACATGCAAACTAGGAGAGGCTAAAATAAACATTGCGGTATTGGACTAGAATTGGAGTTATCAATGTGAACTGATGGATTTTAATATGTACTAAATATTGACACATACACACACACATTTATTTCACTGAGAGGCCCTAAACCTGTGACACCCAGTAGCAAAAGGCACAACTACTGCCCAAATATCTTTCCTCCACTTACAGGAACAACGCCTCCTTAGAGAAATGCTGATGCAGAGAAAATACAAAGTAGTCTAGACTATCTGGTTATACCATAAAGTAAGTAAGTACTCAAAGAATAATGGGTACAGATCAAAAAGAAACAGCAGCCAGCGTGAAGAACTTCCCATGGGCCAAGTCTGGGACAATATGAGCATCATAGTAAATGATGATAGTTACAGAGTAACTTTTCTGAGTAAAATAAGAAACTATGTGTCTAAGCTCATAAAAATAGAGGAATAAATAATATGGGATAAGAAAAAACGCTCATTGGTAAATAAGTATAGAAATACCTATTAAATAAAATATCTATTAAATGACTGGAAAAATCTGGAAGAGAACATCTTAACTAAGATAAAAGTGAGTATCAGCAATAATGTGAAAATCAACACTGTGCACCTCGTGATATGAGGCAGTAAGATCACAGCATCACTCCAGAGGATTCTTGAAAAATGTATAGACCATGAAGAAGCACCAAACAAATCCAACTTGAGGTACAAGGTAAGTAGCCTATATTCCTCACAAATACCAGGGTTATGAATGACAAAATAAGATCAAGGAATTATTTCAGATTAAAGAAGACTAAAGATCATGACATCTAAATGTAACATGATCTTGAATTGGATCCTGTTCCCAGAAACGACATTAGTTATGGAAAATTTGAAAGAACTCTGTGGATTAGATGGTAATTTTAGATCTATGTTAAATTTCAAAAATTTGACAGTTGTACTCTGGCTACATAGGAGAATTTTTTTTTTAAGGAAACGTGTACTAAAGTGGTAAATGGGCATTTTGCCACTTACTTATACCCAAATGGTAGAAAAAAATACACACACAGAAGAGAAGCTGACAGGAAGGCAGAGCAAGGGAGAACAATAAAGCAAATGTGGAAAACTGGGGAATCAAATAAAAGAATATGCAGATAGCCTTTCTATTATTTTTTTCATTTTTTCTGTATATTTAAAATTATTTCAAAAAATTTCTGGTTGAGAGCAATTATTAGAAGTATGTTGCAGGGAGCCACTCAAATTCTTTTCAGAAAAAAATATATATTCTGGATTTTTGATAACTGAAAAATGATCTAACAAAGGCAGAGAAGTTTGCGTAAAGTAACTTTTCTAGTTCTTTTCCAGTCTTATGTGAAAAGGTCACCTAGAATTTAATAAGCACTAAAAAAAAAAAAACGAATAAAAATACCAATTGGTTAGAAAGAAAGGATAATTTCTCTACCCACCTCTAAATCAGTTAAACATTTTTTGGAAGCAGGAGACAGAGGAGATGGGGTAGACTGATATGTACTACTGTGACGTTTCTGTGGTACTTTCCTTTTAATTTCAGAATCCAGGTGTGATTCAGACTCTTCTGTTTTCTTCATTATACGATCTAAAGGAAGGAAAAATGCCAAAAGTACTGAAATTAAACTTTATTAATTCCTCATGATCTTTGCAATGAAAAAATACTAACATATTATCAAATTATGTTTTAGTTAAAATAAACTGTTTCAGTATGTACAATAAAGCAAAACAGAACTTCAGGTCAGAGCCAGGGGCCGTCTCCTGGCTGTTCCTGTCCACCTTCCACTCCTCGTTAGAATCTCCCCCACCCCCCCAGACATGGTGGACCACTTTCATCCAGCGCACCAACACTCTCTTCTGCTTGTTCTGTGCTACTAAGGCAACAGAAGCACTTCCTGCACTGAACTTCTCTCCCTCCCTCTCCCTCTCTCTCTCTCATACACTTTTTTTTTCTAAGTTAGTTACTCTTCTTAGAATAGTAATGAGAAAAATTTGAATTTAAATGTAGGGTACAACTGTTTAGATAAAGGAAACTAATTCTCAATTCTGTTTCTTTTTTTAAATTCAAGATATACAAAAGAGAATTTTCTTCATTATTTTTCCATGTAAATTAAATCATTTTCATTAAGGATATAATTAGAATTTTTTAATGGTTTAATGAACTCCAAAACAGGACAATTTAAAATTTATTACAATCAGACTTCATCAGTAAAGAAAACCAACCAAACGTTGGTTTCAAAAACAAAAGTTAATAAATCCACAAATCAAAATGCTCTACCTGCATAATATCCAAGTTTGTTAAATACTTCCATTTTCCTATCTTTAACATCCTCTTATTTTTTGATATTTTTAAATAATGAGATGATCCACACATAAAAATCAACATTTTCTAATATTTCTGAGTTTGACATGCAACACTGCCTTAAAAAACCCATGACATTATTCTTTTTTAGTGTAATCACACAGGAGCTCCACACTAAGTAACTTCAACCTTCTCAGCCTTTGCACAGTTTGAACACCTCTATTTTCTTGGACACCAAACCTAGAAATCTAAGTAATCGTTGACTTCTTCTCGTGAATCCTTCCTCACATTCAAAGGAATTCTACTAACAGCTCCTCAATCCATTCCTTCCTCTCCAACTTCACTGCCACAGTATTTCAAATGTTTAACTCTTGCCTAAACTGATGTCCCTCACTCCAATTTTGCTTGCTTCAAATCCTGCACTACTGCCAAAGAGATCTTTCAAAATATGGCTCGATCATTCTAATGCTTAAAATCTTTCAGTGATTCCAGTACCTCTGGGAGAAAGTCTAAAATCCATCTCTCGGCAAGCAAAAGTCTGTATTGATGTTCAAGTCTTATTTCCAAAAAAACTATACCTCAAAGAAGTGCCTTTCTCCAGAGCCCTCTTTCACCCTTACATAAGCTGTTCTCTTTACAAGCAAAGCCTTCCCTATTTATCTAGTAAATTCAAATCATTCTCTGCCCCACACTAAGCACAACTAAGCAAATCCTGAGGGCTTCCACAGCATTTTATCCATACTTCTATTAGCACTTTTTACTTTATGCTAATTATTTGCACTCATCTATTTCTTCCCAATATACTGTCAGCTTTGAAAAAGCAGAAATCATGTTTCAGTCACATGTTTTCTCAGTGTCTAGAAACCGCACAAGGTAAGGGCTAAAAATGTTAACTGGATTAATGAATCACACTGCAAAAGATAAGACCATATGACATATTACAAAAAGAGGAAATCACATAGGTGAAAGGAAGGGATGCTGTTACGAGGTCATCTCTGAAAATGGCCTAACTCTGCCACGCAGATACCGATACACTCACAGATCTAGAAACAGAAGGACTTAGCCAAGGAGAGGAACGGAAAGCTGCTCCAGTCAGAGTATCTAGGGGTTAGTTACAGCCCTATGAAGGCTAACTTGTTTTGTTACATGGATTAGATCTAAAAAGCCGTTTCCATACAAATGAGTATTAAAGAACCATAATGTGACGACAGTAAGAGAAAACGAGGCAGACATGGTTTGGAGTTCAGAAAATACATGCAGTTATCTGGTATACAAAACCAATTACTGGCATAATCTAATCTACAGAGAGCTATCTTAAAACGTGGGGTTTCTACCCCTTCAACTCTTCTTGGTCTTACTAATTATTGTATGTACACAAAATAGCTTTTTCCTCTTAACCATATTTTAGGAATCTTTGTAACCCCCTCAATATCATTGCAAATCACTTTGCTCAAGAATGTAACTATCACTTTCCTGCCATACCCTACTTAGAGACTGACATTTTAAAAACTATTGGGAGGAGGGCATTTAAAAAATTAAAATACCATTATCACCTCATTCCTGATCATCACACTCATCTCTCCACTAAAGCTATCTCACTGTATCTTTGTCACATTTTCTCTATTTCCTATCATAATTAACAAGGAGGAAACAAATGGCCCAAGCCTTGAGAGAAATTGAAAATTTTTACAAAACAGAGAAAAATGATTTTAAAATCTTGATTCCTAAATCAATGTTATCTACAAGGTACTAAAGGAGAGAGACAGAAAAGGAAAAGAGTAACATAATTAGAAGTTTTACGATGAAACTTTTGAAACCAATGTGATGTGGAGGTGTGGCAAATGACTGACAGTGTATGGGGAACAAGACTAGTTCTACAAAGAGACAGTGAGCATAAAAAAGTTAATGTCGGGATCAAGCACTTCCTTGAGGATTCTACCTTCTATGGAAAGAAGGAAAAACATTTGAAAAAAAGTAAGAGAATTCATGTGAAAATTAACTAGTCTCATGTGAAAATTAACTAGTCTCAAATTACAGCCAGAAACATAAAATGACAAAAGACTTAAAACTTGACTAGTCTAGGAATGGCAAATGCCTAACAATTGCTTCATGGAAGTTTCACTAGCTAACCGATCATGCAAGTCATTTTTCCTAAACTGTGACACAGTCTCCAAACCTTCAACAAAGTACTCCAGGGAGGTGCTTGACATGAAACCTATGTGACATTCTTGCTTTCACTGAACTCCACTTCTAGGGAGGAGAAGGTGAACAAAGAGTGTTCACCCAAGACCACAGAGTAGGAACACCAAGATTAGGATAATTCCTGCTGATTTTCCAGCTCAAGGTCTTTTTAATATACTGCACTATTTCCAAATATGCAGAAAATGTGAGAATATGGAAGACATGAGGTAAGTAAAAGTGACTAATAGGTTGGCTCTTTAGAATAAATTTTAAAATCCAAGTTTTAAAAAAGGGGTCCGCCATAAAAAGAACATTTATAGCAGCTTTACTCGTAACAGTAAAAAACAAACCCCTCCCCCAAAACTGGAAACAACTCAACTAAAGAGGTACAAATTACTAATGCATGCAACAACATGTTTGAATCTTAAAAAAATTACCCTGAGTGAAAAGAAGTCTTACATAAAAGAGTACACATTGTATTATTCCACTTATATGAAGTCCCACAACAGCTCATTTTAATCTATGCTGGGAAAAATCAGAAAAACGGTTATCTTTGAGGGGTCAGGGATAAGGAGTAACTGAAAGGAACATAAGGGAACTTTCTGAGGTGATATTATCTGCACCTATGTCTTCCCAGAGGTTTGGGTTAAAAAGGTGTGTGTACTTGTCAAAATGTATACAACTTCACACTTAAGCTTTGTGCATTTCACTGGATGTTAATTTTATTCCAAAAGAGAAAAAGAAAACTAAAACATATATTGAACTCTAGATAATGATATGCCTGTTGCAGTGTAAAGTAAACTGTACTGTGTCTGCAATTTACTGTAAAATACATTAGGAAAAATAAGATGAATTGATCTATAAATGGATGAGTAGATACACAGATATGTAATAAAGCAGTATAGAAAAGTATTAATTGTAGAATCTATATGGTAGATATATGTATATTCACTGTAAAGGTCTTCCAACTTTTCTGTATGCTTGAAAATGTTCGTAACAGAAGCTGGAGGTGAGGTGGGGCAAGGAAGGCCCTTAACTGTCTTGTTTGAGAATTCAGTTGTAATATTACCAACATGCTAGCAAACATATACGCCACAGCTAGTCTGAAAGCAAACAACTATCTTTATTCTGTTTATGTATTTGCTTTTGAATTACTTTCAGTCTTTAAAAAGACAAAGACAAATTAGACAGTTGGTTTTCTCTATCAGGTAATTGTCACTATGAGTAATTTTCAGTATAAAATAAAACTAAAGTGATACATCACATTCTCATTACAACCTCCTTAAAAATCAGCTTTGGCTATGCTAAATATGTGATAAACAGACAAAGGACACAACAGGCAGACATGAATAAAAGAATAAATTCAAATAGCCATTGAACATATAAAATACCTCACCAGTAATGAGGAAATATGAAAAACAAATACTATTTCCCCATCAAACTGGTTAAGTGTGAAAGCATGATAACATCTAATGCTGCTGAGGAACACACAAGAAACAGGCACACTCAGATATTGCTTGCTGGGAACTGACACCCTTTATAGAAAGCATTTTGGCAGTAACATACCAAAAGTCTTTAAAATGTGCATAACCTTTGTCCCTGTAATCTTATATCTAGGGATTTGATCTAAGACAATAATAGATAAAATACACAAAATGTGCTGAATTATTAATCATAACATATATTAATATCAAAACATTAAAAATCTAAATTATGGGACATAAATATAGTGGGTCACTATACATTCATTAAAAAATGATTACAGAAACTTGGATATACTAACTTGTAAAGAAGCCCATTATATATAAAGTCATCCATTTGATTCTTAAGCTTCCCTTAACTATGTTTTCCATTCTGGTTTTCCTTTGGTATTCCAATTCTTTCATGAGAATACAGCAATCAGATAATATCATAACAAAGTCAAAAAGCAAGTTATAGAACAGTATATGCAGTATAAATGCATTTAAAAAATGGGTACATATGCATAGAAATCTGGTAAGTTATATATTGAGATACTAATAGAAGGTACTTTGACTGGATAAGAGTGAGAAGATATTTTTCTTTTGCACATACTTAAATAGTGCTAAATTAGGTAATTTAAATTGTAGTCACAATGTAATTACATTAAGAATGCAACTAAATGTTCTTTCAGAGACAGCATATAATGTCTATTAATTCTCTGACAAGAATACAAAGAACAGACTGGAAAACAAAAAGGAAGTTTAAGAAACAAAAGAAAGAATAGGTAGAGAAAAAATTAGAGATCTCGATTTATATTATATAATAATTTAACATGCTTATAAAAAATATAAAAATAACATCAAACAAAAAAACAAGAGAATAAGTGATATGCCCCAAAATTATACTTAATAGTTTCCAAGTTTTAATTTTATCCTAGAAAACTGCTTATCAGTGCTAATAAATGGCTATAATTCATATTAAGTGCCTCTTAAATGCAAAATAATGGAGAAAAAATAGTAATAAAGGAAGTCACCTGGGTATTAAGGACTATTAAAAAACAATGATTCCTTTTTAGGAGAAAATTATTCCAGGTGCTATGCCAGTAACTACTGATCCTGGGGTTTGAAATTTCAACATTAAAAAAAACATAACTCCAAAGGAAATCCTAAAGTAAAACACAATCTTTAAACAACAATATATGCAATATTATTATAGCACTGTCATTCATCCTACACCCAAGTATACATGCACCTACCCGACAGAAAAGGAGCTACAAAGTTTACTAGTTAACTATACCAATATCCCTTTCCTGAAGTTCACAAATACTACCTATCCACATGAACCGTATATACATGTATATATATATGTGTGTGTATGTTTGTGTGTGTGCATGCATTTTATTATCTGAGTCCACAGACATAAATTAAATAAATAAGTAAATAAAGGAGAAGGTACAGCTCTTCCCCACAAAATAATTTCAACCAATAAATGTAAAAGAATTGAAAAAAGCAGAAAATCACAATTAGATAAACACCAAATAATTACTGCCAGCAAGATCCACCAAGAGGTGCTAAAATCGGCCTGTTCAAGTTTGAGGAAAAAGAGGGTAACTGCATAGTCTCAGAGTATTTCTCCCAAGATCTTTATTAAGTACAAAGGGGAAAAAGATATTTTTACAGTGGAGAAACTCAGCAGAAACTACCTAACCAAGAGACTGTGGTTAACATCACCTGCAGTAACACAAATCAACATCATAAAAGATTTTCACCTGAAGTAGAAAAAGTATATAAGTGCTTTAAAAAAAAACCTCTCAGCAGTAAGGAAATTGTACATCTTTAAAATCAGTATATTTTGGATAAGAAGAACCAATAGTGCTATTTAAACAAATAAAGGCCTATGATATTATGGGATACAAACTACTGACACATTCTTGGATTACTGGATTAAGGAGGTGCAGTAGAAGGACCCTGAGCTCACCTCCTTTCAGGAACACAACAAAATCACAACTGCTGAACGACCATTGATAAAAAAGACCAGAACCTAACAACAACAACAAAAATCTACATCTAAAGACACAAAGAAGGAACAACAACGAGATGGTGGGAGGGGTGCACTCGCGATATAATCAAATCCCACACCCCGAGTGGGCAGCCTGCAAACTGGAGACTAATTAAATTGCAGAGGTTCCCCCACAGGAGTGAGAGTTCTAAGCCCTATGTCAGGCTTCCCAGACTGGCAGGGGTCCATCATCAGGAAGAGGTGACCCCAGAGCACTTGGCTTTGATGGTCAGTGGGGCTTAACTGCAGGAGCCCCACAGGACTGGGAGAAACAGAGACTTCATTCTTAAAAAGCACACAAAAAATCTCATGCTTACCAGGACCAAAGGGCAAAAGCAGTAACTTCATAGGAACCTGGGCAAGACCTACCTGCTGGTCTCAGAGGGTCTCCTGGGGAAATAGGGGGCAGCTGTAGCTCACTCTGGGAACATAAATACCGGTGGCAGACATTTCGGCAACTATTCATCAGCTCAAACTCTCCTCCAGGCTGACATTTTGCTTAGGTCATTAGTACCAAGAGCTGGCCCCACCCTATAGCCTGTAAGCTCCAGTGCTGGAATGACTCAGGCCAAACAACTAAATAGATGGGAACACAGTCCCACCCATCAGCAGTCAGGCTACCTAAAGACTTCCTGAGCCAATAGTTGCTTCTAGACACACCCCAGAGGGGTAGGGTTCAGCTGCACCCAAAAGTGGGCAGGTACCAGTACCTCCCACCAGGAAGCCTCCACAGGCCTCTAGACTAGCCTCACTTACCAGGGGGCAGACACTATAAGCAAGAAAACTATGGTCACCCAGTCTGCAGAACCCAGTTCATAAACACAGGCCAGACCCTACCCTGGGACCAGCTGGCTCCCCACCCTTGGATAATAGGAGGGGAGTGCACTGCTGGGATGCATAGGACATTTCCTACAGAGAGTCACTTCTCCAAAGTCGAGAAACTAATCCACCACATACGTGAAAATACCAATAGAAATTTAGACAAAATGAGGCGGCAGAGAAATATGATCCAAAGAAACAAAATACAACTCCAGAAAAACTAAATGACGTGGAGATAGGCAATCTACTTGAGAAAGAGTTCAGAGCAATCATAATAAAGATAATCCAAGAACTCAGGAGAAAAATGGAAGCACAGAGTGAGAAGTTAGAAGTTTTTAACAAAGAGTTAGAACACATAAAGAACAACCAGGGGGAGGGTATAGCTCAGTGGCAGAGCACGTGTTAAGCACACACAAGGTCCTGGGTTCAATCCCCAGTACCTCCATATAAATAAACAAATAAATAAAAAACCTAATTACCTCCCTCCCTGCTTCCCCCCAAAAAACAACCAGAGTTAAAGAATACAGTAAGTGAAGTGAAAAATACACTAGAAGGGATCAACAGTAGACTAAATGAGGCAGAAGAATGGATCAGTGAGCCAGAAGACAGGGTAATGGAAATCACTGCTGCAGAACAAAAGAATGAAAAAACAAAGAAAAGAAATGAGGACAGTTTAAGAGATCTCTGGGACAACACCACATGCACTAACATTTGCATTATAGAGATCTGAGAAGGAGGCGAGAGAGAAAGGGCCTAAGACAATATCTGAAGAAATAATCACTGAAAACTTCCCTAAACTGGGAAAGGAAACAGTCATTCAAGTCCAGGAAGCAGAGAGAGTACAATACAGGATTAACCCAAAGAGGAACACACCGAGGCACACGGTAATCAAATTGACAAAAATTAAAGATAAGAGAAATTACTGAAAGCAACAAGGAAAAAGCAACAAAAATATACAGGAGAATTCCTATAAGGTCATCAGATGATTTTTCAACAGAAACTCTGCAAGCCAAAAGGAAGTGGCACAATATATTCAAAGTGATGAAAGGGAAAAACCAACAACTGAGAATATTCAGCCCAGCAACGCTCTTGTTCATATTTGACAGATAAATCAAAAGCTTTATAGACAAGCAAAAGCTGAAAGAATTCAGCATCACCAAACCAGATTAACAACAAATGCTAAAGGACTTCTCTAGGTAGAAAAGAAAAGGCCACAATTAGAAACAAGAAAATCACAAAATGGAAAAGTTATACAGGCAAAAACATACAGTAAAGGTAGGAAACCATCCCCACACAAACTAGTAGAGAAATTAACAGACAAAAGTAGTAACATCACCTTTATCGACAATTAGCAGTTAAGACAAACAATGAGATGTAACGTATAATATCAAAACCAGTAATCATGAGGGGAGTAGAGTAAAAGTGCAGGGTATTTAAAATGCATTCAAAACCAAGAGCTTAGCAACTTTAGACAATCATGTATATATACAGACTGCTATACCAAAAACTCATAGTAACCACAAACCAAAAATCTCTAATATATACACACACAACAGAAAAGGGAATCCCAAACACAAAATTAAAGATAGTTATCAAATCACAAGAGAAAAGAAAAAAAAAAAAGACCTACAAAAACAAATTAAAAACCGTGAACAAAATGGCAATAAGAACATACATACTAATAATTACATTAGATATAAATGGAGTAAATACTCCAACCAAAAGACATCGACTGCTTAATTGGATAAAAAACAAGATCCGTATACATACAGTCTACAAGACAGCCACTTCAGATCTAGAGACACACACAGACTGAAAGTGCGGGGACAGAAAAAGGTATTCTATGCAAATGGAAATCAAAAGAAAGCTGGAGTGGCAATACTAATATGAGACAAAATTGACTTTAAAATAAAGACTGTTACAAGAGACAAAGAAGGACACTACATAATAATCAAGGGATCAATTCAAGAAGAAGATATAACAATGGTAGATATATATGCACCCAACACAGGAGCACCTCAATATACAAGGCAACTGTTATTAGACATAAAAGGAGAAACTGACATTAACACAATAACTGGTGGACCCTGATACCTTACACCCATCAATGGACAGATCATCTAGACAGAAAATCAGTAAGGAAACACAGGCCTTAAATGACACATCAGACCACATGGATTTAATAATTGATATTTATAGAGCATTCCATTCCAAAGCATCAGAATACACATTCTTTTCAAGTGCACATGGAACATTCTCCAAGACAGACCACATGCTGGGCTACAAAGCAAGCCTTGGTAAATCTAAGAAAACTGAAATCGTATCAAGCATCTTTTCCAAACACAAGGGTATACGGTTAGAAATCAACTACAAAAAACTGCAAAAAACACAAACACATGGAAGCTAAATAATATGCTGCTAAACAACAAATAGATCACTGAAGACACCAAAGAACCAATTAAAAAACTACCTAAAGACAAAAATGAAAATATGATGATTCAGTATGTATGAGAGGCAGCAAAAGCAGTTCTAAGATGAAAGTTTACAGTGATATAAGCTTACCTCAGGAAACAAGAAAAATCTCAAACAACCTAAACTTACATCTAAAGCAACTAGAGAGAGAAGAACAAACAAAATGCCAAGTTAGCAAAAGGAAAGAAATCATAAAGATCAGAGCAGAAATAAATGAAATAGAGACTAAAAAAACAAAAGAACAGATCAAGGAAACTAAAAGCTGGTTCTTCGAAAAGATACACAAAATTGATAAATCTTTAGCCAGACTCATCAAGAAATAAAGGGAGAGGGCTCAAATCAATAAATTCAGAAATGAAAAAGAAGTTACAACTGACACCACAGAAATACAAAGGACCATAAGAGACTATTACAAGCAACTGTGCATCGATAAAATGGACAACTTATAAGAAATGAACAAATTCTTAGAAAGGTACAATCTCCCAAGACTGAACCAGAAAGAAATAATAATTATGAAAAGACCATTACTGTACTGAAATTGAATTAGTAATTAAAAGACTCCCAATAAACAGAATTCCAGGACCAGATGGCTTCAAAGGAAAATTCTACCAAACATTTAGAGATGAGTTAACACTTATACTACTGAAACTATTTCAAAAAAATTGCAGAGTAAGGAATTCTTCCAAGCTCATTCTATGATGCTACCATTTCCCTGACACCAAGACCAAACAAAGATACCACAAAAAAAGTACAGCCCAATATTACTCATGAACATAAATGCAAAAATTCTCAGAATACTAGCATAACAACTCCAATTAATACATGAAAAAGATCATACACCATGATCAAGTGGGATTTATCCCAGGGATGCAAGGATTTTTCAATATGCACAAATCAATCAGTGTTATGTCACATTAACAAACTGCAAATAAAAACCATATGATCATCTAAATAGGTGTAGAAAAAGCTTTTGATAAAATTCAATGTCCATTTATGATAAAAACTCTCAAGAAAGTGGGCTAACAACATACTCAATGGTGAAAACCTGAATACATTTCCCCTAAGATCAGGAACAAGACATGAATGTCCTCTCTGAACACTCTTATTCAATGTAGTTTTGAAAGTCCTAGCCACAGCAATCAGAGAAGAAAGAAATAAAAGGAATCAAAATTGGAAAAGACGAAGTAAAACTGTCACTATTTGCAGATAACATGATATAACACATAAAAAAACCTAAAGATGCTACCAGAAAACTACTAGAGTTCATCAATGAATTCAGTAAATTTGCAAAATACAAAATTAATACACAGAAATCTGTTGCATTTCTATACACTAAAAATGAAATAGCAGAAAGAGCAATTAAGGAAATAATGCCACATACCATATCAAAAATATAAAATACCTAGGAATAAACCTATCTAAGGAGGCAAAGGACCTGTACTCCAAAAAGTTTAAGACACTGATGAAAGAAATTGAAGACGACACAAACAAATGAAAAGATACACTGTTCTTAGGCTGTAAAAATCAATATTGTTAAAAAGACCGTGCTACCCAAGGCAATCTATAGATTCAAGGCAATCCCTATCAAAATACCAATGGCATTTCTCATAGAACTAGAACAAAAAATATCATTATATTTGTATGGAATCACAAAAGACCCCGAATAGCCAAAACAATCTTGAGAAAGAATAGAGCTGGAGGAATCAGGCTCTTCGACTTCAGACTATACTATAAAGCTACAGTAATCAAAACAGAATGGTACTGGCAAAAAACAGACATACAGATGAATGGAACAGGATAGAGTCCAGAAATAAACCCACATACTTATGGTCAATAAATCTACGACAAAGAAGGCAGGAATATACAATGGAGAAAAGACAGTCTCTTCAATAAGTGCTGCTGGGAAAACTGGACAGCTAGATGTAAAAGAATGAAATTGGAACACTCTCTAACACTATATACAAAAATAAATTCAAAATGGATTAAAGACCTAAATTCCTAGAGGAAAACATAAATCACAGCAATATTTTTTGGCTCTGTCTCACTGAGTAAAGGAAATCAAAACAAAAATAAACAAATGGGACCTAATAAAACATAAAAGCTTTTGCAAAGTAACGGAAACTATCAACAAAACAAAAAGACAGTCTACAGAATGGGAGAAAATATTTGCAAACAATGTGACCAACAAAGGACTAATTTCCAAAATACACAAATAGCTCATACAGCTCAATATCAAAAAAAACAAACAACCCAATCAAAAAACGGGCAGAAAATATAAATAGACATTTCTCCAAAGAAGACATACAGATGTCCAAAAGGTACATGAAAAGATGCTCCACACTGCTGATTATTAGAGAAATACAACTGAAAACTATAATGAAGTATCACTGCACACTGGTCAGGTGGCCATCATCAAAAAGTCTACAAATAATAAATGCTGGAGAGGGTGTGGAGTAAAGGAAACTCTCCTACACTGTTGGTGGGATTATAATTTGGTGTAGCTGCTATGGGGAACAGTAAGGAGGTTCCTTAAAAAACTGAAAACAGACTTACCAAATGATCCATCAATCCCACGCATGGGATGTATCTGGAGATAACTCTAATTTGAAAAAAATACATGCACCCCAATATTCATAGTAGCACTATTTACAATAGCCAAGACATGGAAGCAGCCTAAATTCCCATCAAGAGATGAACGAATAAAGATGTGGTATATGTACAATGAAATATTACTCAGCCGTAAAAAGGAATGAAACAATGTCATTTGCAGCAACATGGATGGAACTGGAAATCATCATACTAAGTAAAGTAAGTCAGACAGAGAAAGACAAGTATCATATGATATCACTTACATGTGGAATCTAAAAAAATATGGTACAAATGAACTTATTTACAAAACAGAAAGAGACTCACAGACATAGAAAACAAACTTATAGTTACCAAAGGAGAAAAGAGGGGTAAGGATAAATTAGGAGTGTAGGATTAACGAATATAAAATAGATAACCAACACGGGCCTACTGTATGGCACAGGGAACTATATTCAATATCTTGTAAAAACCTACAATGGAAAAGAACCTGAAAAAGAACAGATTTCTCTGTGTGTGTATATATGTATATATAACTGATCCATTTGCTATACCCCTAAAACTAGCACAACACTGTAAATCAACTTATACTTCAGTAAAGAAAAGAAAAAGATACAAACTTATATGTATAAAATAGATAAGCAACCAGTATATATTCTAAAGCACAGGGAATTATAGCCATTATCTTGTAATAACTTTTAATGAAGTATAATCTATAAAAATACTGAATCACAATGCTATTAACCTGAAACTAATATAATACTGTAAATCAACTATACTTCAATTTTTTTAAAAAGCAAAAAAATAAACAAGCAAACTCCTAGAAAAAAACAGATGGACACACATATTAAGATTTACTATTCTAAGAGGGAGGGTAATAACTCAGTGGTACAGCATGTGCTTAATTAGCACGCAGGAGGCCCTGAGTTCAATCTCTAGTACGTCCATTACAGGGGGAAATAAAGAATCACTATCCTAGAATTCTAGATGATGAATATCAATTTGATGGTGAAACATTGTTCATAAATGCTATATGCTCTTATTTTATTTTTGCATTAATATATCAGTGTTTTAAAAATTATTTAAATGCAAATGTAAATTTCTACTCAACAATTTTCAAACATTTACTGTTAACACACTTATGTCAGGTATGATCACTTTTAAATTCAGTGGCTGCCTAATGTATTTTTAATTTTAGGATCAAAATCATTTTAATCAAGAAAATATGGTAACTACATAAGTTCAAAACACTAAAGCTCTGAACATTTTTAAAAACAATGAATAGTTAAATTTACATATATGTAAATTTAAAAATATGTGCCATATACTATGTATATGTATTTACATGCAATACATTGTATATGTAAAAACTGTAACAATTCTACCTAATAAAACTGAAAAATGTAAATAAAAGAAAATTATATAATATAAAATCATAGCATAGTTCAACAAAACACAATTTTAAAGCTATAACTCATCTAGAGTTAATATTTGGATCATGAATTTAACAAAGACGCTAATATGATCAAAAAGATTTCAAACTGTAAGCACTTGAATGCGTACTCCCTGAATCATTCCCTAATGATTTTAGGTCACAATTAAATACTTAAAATCAATTATAAAAAATGGGTCTATATATTTCTATTATACCTGGGAATATTCTAAAGCAGATGTCATATCCCTATTTCTACCTTTCACATAACTACTCAGAACCCTTCACAGGTGTAACAAATAAAACTGAACACTTACCAATACCTTGGGGCCGACTTAACCTTACAGGATTACTTTCAAATTTTTGGACATGAGGTGGGTATTCTTTCCTAGAAAAGGAAATTTATATAGTTTTATTCTAACAGAAAAAATTACTTAATATGAAAAAGTTGAGGGAATATTTACAATACGTTTATTAAAAGCAAACCATAGCTTCTCTGCCATAAGAAAGTGGTACTATAATAGGACTATGGTACACAAATATACTAAAGCTTAATGCACTATAAGATCCCTAAGGGCAGTGACTATATTTTATTTAGACTGGCAATCTGTGAGAGCCCACAGTGGGCAGTCTTTCAAATAAATATTTAATAAATGAATCCAAATATTTGTCCTTTCAAAAGTCACTTTGGAAAGCTATATGTTTATTTCCCAAATGTAGAAAACTTTAGGTTGGAACTACCTTCATAATCAGTATAAAAATTTTGGGGAAGAAAATCGTAGTATTTCACTGGAATTAAAAAATTACTCAGCTTATATTAAATACTCAATTTGCCCCATTTTGCTGTAAATACTTCTAGTTGTTTAAAAAAAAATCAATGAATAAAGAAATAAATAGCAAGTAACGTATTGGTTTTGAGGATAATTTCAAAATCAGTACAAAAATGTTATATACAAAACTAGCAACCATGAAACAAGTACTTTGGTCTTATAATATAACATGACTACATTATGGGGATATAATTACATTTTTAAAAATATATTAAATTACATTTCAGACTTCATATACAATCAAATTTCAGGATTTTGAACACAGTCCTTAGTAAATAAGGATCCTAAAATATTGTATGAGTCCAAATATACACTAGTTTGGAAGAAAAGCAAAAAATCTATAGCTAATTGTGGTATAAAAGCATTGAAGAGATCTGCAAAAAATGCAATAGACCAGGGAGCTAAATAGTATTTTCCCATCCTAAATAAAAGTTCCTAAAAATATTTCCATTTTATTTAACTTGGGTATAAGAGGTTATTTTGTTATTTGTAAATCCATTCAAACTAGTGATTGGTATCACAGGGCAATATAATTTAATTAATTAATTAGTTAAAAATCCTAAAGGAGTTTTCCTGTAAGGATTTCATATTCTTATATTGTGATAGTCAAAGCACGTAAATTGAAACCAAAATAAGAAAGTTACACAAGAAAATAATAAGATTTGTGATAATAGTGTTTTTGTGACAACCATTAGCAAATAGTGAGCAACATGTGCCAGGTACTGTTCTAAGTGCTTTGTATCTATTAATTATTTTAATCCTCACAATAACTTTATAAAGTTATTGCACTTTGTAGCACTTTGTAGATGAGGAAACTGAGGCACAATAAGGTTAATTAACCTGCCCACGGTCACAAAACCATTAAATGGCAACACCAGAATCTGAATCCTGGCAGATGGCATCGGTATTGATGAGTAATGGTTTTTTTTATCATTATTGAGCAGCATTTGGTACAACTGGGTAATTTCCACACTGCCAAAATTGTAAGATTCGTGAGGATATATATTGTGAAGAGAATCTGCCTTACAGATTGAAATACTAGTGCCATGAAAAAGAAGGTAGGTTTTCAGCTCCTAACTATATTAAGCTTTAAAACATACATTTTGATATTCTATACACTTTTACACTAAAAAGGATATAATACAGTCTTACGTTTAAACCAAATAATCAAGTTTTTAATCTCTAGTTTTCATAACTCTATACTTCAGAAAAATTAAGATACAAACTATAAAATGCAACTGAGGGAATGAATCTGAAGCAAAATATTACACAATTGTAGTAAACTCTGAAACCTCTACATATTACATATTTTTTAAGTTGTGGACAACAAAAACAGTATATTCTTAAATACTAAGGATTATCAATAAAGAAAATAATATGACAGGGTGGCCAGAAAATTTGGAAATACAGATACTTTGGATTTTTGTCAATTTGAACCTGGTTACTTACTTATTCTGGGGTATTCTATAAGCAAGCATAGGTTTATTGAATAATAACTGACAGAAATCATCTGAGACAACAAATCACAGATGGGCAGGGACTGAAAATGCTGCACTAATTAACTCTTTTCTTTGCTGACACAGTGCACTGAACCATGAATTGCTGATGATGAACAAACAACACACTGAATATACCACGAAATATCCAGCACCTATCATATACTGTAATGTAATGTTAAAACACTACTGTATTTTTGTGCACATTTCCAGACCTATGGCTGCTCTCTATCCAATAATTACTACATCTTTCCCTAGACAAACAGGGCAAATTAAGTTATTGTTTTAAAAAATATATTATAATGAGTAAATTACAGAAATAAAAGCATACCTTACGTTAATGTAAGAGAAGTCAGAAGAAAAGTAGTATTGGTTTGATAAGAGAATTAAAATAACTTTAAGGCTATAAACTATCTTGAGTTCTTTAAAATTTACTTTTAAAAAAATTTTGTTAGGCAATCAAAAATGAGATTTTATGTTAATTTCTTGGTTTGAAGGTTCCATCACTCTACAGATACTAACATTTCAAACCCCAAACTAGTATGACACTTAAGGCTATGGTTTAATTTCCCAGTGGATTTTCTTTCCCATCTCAAAACAAATAGAAGCAGAGAACTGTCCCTGTCTTCTGTCTTCTACCAGGTGGAAGCATTTTTTTTTTTTTTTTTTTTGCTTCTGAGGGTTTATGTTTTGTATATAAAGTTTTAAAGAAAACCTCCCTTTATGGACCCAGTGTTTTACAAGCTGCATAAAATGAACTGGGGAGTCTTTTTTCTGTGTGGAACTGTCTGAAAAACATTAGAATGCTCTGCTTATTAAAGGTTATACAGGCTTCAGCCCTGCAAGTATTTTTTAAAAATAAGCTTCATTTTACAGAAAGACTGGATTTGCTAAAGAGTTGAAAAGACAATTCAGAATTCACTTATATCCCCTACCCAGTTTTTCCTAATGTTAACACCTCCATTACCCTCATATATACGTCAAAAAAAAGACATCAACATTTGTACACTATTAACTAAACGCCAGGCTTTATTTGAATTTCACCAGCGATTCCACTAATATCCATTTCTTGCTTTAGAATCCAATCCAGGATCCACCACATTTAGTTGTCATGTCTCCTCAGTCTCTCTGCTTCTTGTTGTTGTTTTTGTTTGTTTTTTAATTTTTTTTTTATTTTGCGGGGGGTAATTCGTTTACTTACATTGTTCTTCATGATGTTAGTCATCTATTTTGTACAATGCCCCTGGATGTGGGTCTGTCCAATGTTTTCCTCATGATTAGACTAAAGTTGTAGGCTTTAAGGAAAGTGCCCTTCTCATCACATCATATCAAGGGTTACATGATATCAGTGTTTTATTTATCACTAGTGATATTAACCTTGATCACTGGGCTAAGGAGTGTTTTCCAGGTTTCTCCATTCCAATGTTATGTATTGCTCCTTTCTATGTTCTATTTGAAGGCAAGCCTGCAAAGGGGCGGAGGGTAGTTAAACTACTTCCTGAGAAGGGGAGTATCTATATCTATTATTTGGCATTCTTCTGTAATAAATAACTGTCCATTTCCCCCAATTCATTTTATGCAGCTTGTAAAAATCCTAGAATAGTTCATAAACTATTTATTCAATCATATGTATCAGCATGACTCATGGATAAATATCCATTTATTTTATACTTTATAATCCAATTGTTTCGGTTTTGGCCTTTGGGAGCTTTTTCAGTTGGCTCCTGTGTTCCTTTGATGTGACCTCACTCTTTTTTTAAATTCTGGTAAAATATACACAACATAAAATTTACAGAAATATGGAACATTTCACCAACCTGCATGTCATGCTTGTACAGGGGCCATGACAATCTCTGTATTGTTCCAATTTTAGTATATGTGCTGTTGAAGCAAGTACCCTTTTTTTTTTTAAATACTTATTTGGATTCTGATACTACAAGATACTCCATGATCATTTTGTGTTTTCCCTAACCCACCCCGAGGATCAGCCACTTCTCCATGTTCCCTTTAGTAGAGTGGTATCAGAAACCAGGATCTGAGTGCTGTTTTCCTTTTTAAGTTGGTTTTAACTCATTTTATAAATCGTTCCATTGCTCTAACTGATCTCAAAAGATGTAAATTTTCATAAATTTGTTTGGGTTCATTTTCCATTAAAATCCATTATCCCAAACTCATGTTTAAACTGAAATCAATCTAGTTTTTGAAGAGATGTATTAAAATCTTCCACAGTTGTACTCTAACCAAGAACTTTAAAAATATATATATTAGGGGAGCTTTATATGTTTAGTTGTTATACTCTTATAGACTGTGTCTACTATAAAATGTGCTCCTTTAACCTATTTAGTACATCTAATCCTTAATTCTATCTCACTTTTTGCTAAAATTCTACTCATGCTTTCCTTTTGTTTACTTACCTTTTGACTCTAAATACCCCTTCACTTACAACTTGTTATTTTGTATTTGATTCTTGCAAACATCATGTAGTTGGGTTTAATCCAATTAGTTTTCACTGTTTTCTCTTTTCCCCTATTCTTACCGATGTGCACAATTATTATTCATTTCTTTTTTCTCCCCTAGCTAATTTAACAATAGTCACCTTCCCTCTCTCAACCCTTATTTTAATTGCATATTTCTGTTCATTAACATGCTATCAAGATTCCAACTACTTCTCTCAAGCAAGATGTTCTACTGTATCCCCAAGGGGATAAGGTCTTTAAAATCCTTTTATTTCCCTGTCCTACCTCACTCAATCTCCCTCCCCAAAAAAGGTCTTAAGATTCCTTTTACTTCTGCCTTTCTATCTCGACCTCCCTAATTCCTGAGATAGCTTTGAATACTTAGTCACAGATTATTACTGATTTTCTTTTGTAGATATCTCTATATGGTAAGTGGAACATGCTTAGCCTTAACTGAATGCCAATGACTTAAGTTTTTAATTGCGTCAAATTATAAATCATATACAAAAGATTACTTTTACTCTCAAAGATTTATCAGGTAATGTCACTTCTCTACCTAAAATGCCTTGAAGGTTTCTAGTGAGTGCATCAATATAAAACCTAAACCCTTCATATCACCTTACAAAGTCTTTTATGATCTAGGAGTCCTAGCTGACCTTGCCAAATCCGCCTGGTAACATCTTCCCCTTTGCTTTCCAACTTCCAGTCATAGTGGTCTTTCTTTCCATTCTTTGAACATGCTAAACTCTTTCCTGCATTAATATCTTAGTACCAGCTCTTCCCTATCTGGAAAAGTTATCTCTATGATCATGGTATGGCTGACTCTTCATTCAGTCCTTGGTTAAGTGTCAGCTTCATAGTAAGGACTCTTTCTGAATAGACAATCTGAAGAAACCATACTGTCACTCTCTATCACATCATCCAATTACACTTTCTTACAAAGAACTTATTATTTGGTGTTTTACTTGTTAATTATCAGTTTTTGCCCATCAAAATGTAAACTACAGGAGTGCAGGAATCGTCTGTTTTGTTCATCACTATATCCTTATGCCTAGAACATAGCAGACACTTGACAAATATTTGTAAGGAATAAATGTGTGTAACTAAAAGGCAGTAAGTAATTAGAAGAGTATTTATCAGGCCGAACAATTGTATAAACACTGCTGTACAAGGATGGTAATGTTACCAAAACTGAACCACTAGCCACCATGCAGAGCCACCATAAAGTAATTCAGAGTATTAATTTGACAGCCTATGTGCAAATACCATAATTCAGGCACTTGAAAGGCACTGTAAACTTGTTTATATTTATTAATTAGATAGGTTAGCTGGAAACTGAACATACCTTGATTCTCTAGTCTGTTTACTGTCTTACTTCCTAGTCTTTTTCTAGTGTTTTCATATCCAGTCACTGTTTTCTTCACAGTGTGCATAAATTATTATGAGGCAAGACATATCATTCTTCTCTTCCCTCACTTACTCTTCTTTTTAAAGAGTAAATCTATTGCTCTTTTTAAATATTTACTCTTCTAAATGAACTTTAGAATCAATTGGTCAAATTTATTAAAATAACATCGAAGTCACCAGGATTCTTGACCAAAATTGCATTAAATTTACTTTAACAAGCACTGGTATCAAATAACCAACCATGAAACTAATATCTACCTCAGATCAGGTTCTTTAGAGATATTTATAAAGGATTTATACATCATTAATTTCATTACTCAATATTTAATTTCAGTTGCTACTGTGAATTAAATTTTGGTCTTTCCAATAAATACTCCAATTGATCAGAGGTGAATTTATAAAAACTTAATTATTATTATAAGTCTTACAGTCTACCATCTTACTGAACTCATTATTTCTAAGGTGTTAGATGACTCTCACAATTCTAAGGAAGATAGTACCATTCGAATATAATTTTATTTTCAGATCCCTGAGACAGCAATTTATAACACTAATATAAATTGGTACCACTTCTCTGCAAAACAATTTAGCAGTACTTTTCAAAGCATTAAAAGCATTTGTAACCTAACCCAAAGAAGCCTTTTCCAAAAATTTACCTTGAAATACATTTAGAGATTTATAAACAAAGTTGTTCATCAATGTGTCACACATAGCAGTGAAAAACAACCAGAAAAGGGCTAATGGGTAAATAAATTATGTATATCTGCAGGACAGCTATTATGCAATCATTCAAAATCATTTTTAGAAGCCAACTTAATAAAAGAGAAAAATGCTAGGACATACTGTTAGGTGAAAACTCAGAATATACAGCTGTACTATTATTATGACTCCACATACATTAGGTATATTAAAAAGTATGCAAGAAAAAAATATTGGAAAGAAATGTATAAAGATCCTAACGACATAATTTTCTATTTTAAGAGCTTTTTAAGAAGTATAAAATCTTTCACTATAATACTTGTCTTTTCAAACACCCCCTTTTAAGTAAATGTTTCTAGTATTTCGTAATTTTTATTGTATTTTCACATATGTACCTTTTTGTTGTTTCAAAATTCTCTATGATATGCACATGCTTTTTATAATAAAAGTATTTAAAATTTTTTTAAATTGGAAAATTGTTACGTGCTTCAGTTTCATAATAGGCCAAGAATCTTTATCTAAGAATGCCAAATTCTAATAGCAGATTAAATACTCTAGGCTGCTGATGCTGCCACATACACTGTATTCACAACCTACCTGTCCGAAAGTCAGAAAAGAATTCAAGTCATTCAAGTTGTCAAAGTCACCCACAACAAGGAAAAATAAAAGCAATTTTTTTAAGTTTGCAAGCTCTAGATCTTAACATCATTATTTATTTATTCCAGCTTAGCTTTAAGTGTAAAATATACTTATTGTGCCCAGTATATAGTATAAATGGAAAAAAAAAAACCCGGAAAAGATTAACCTTCCACAACTACTTAGGTTTTATTAGATAAACCATCCGCTTAATAAGGAAAGCATTTAGTTCAGAGATTCATAGTCCTTCATGTGTTAAGAGATAAAGATAAAGGATCTTCTATTACTCTTCAAAGATCAGGAAAAAGAATGTGGCTTAGTTCCTAAGAAGGGACGAAAAAAAGGCTTATGTGAAAAAAGTCTACAAAATAAAATCTACTGGCACAAGAGTTCTTAGTTTATCTCTGACAAAGATAAAATAATGTTAGGTAAGAATCCAAAGGATTAATGGGCTCAATTCAACCTAACAGTAACTAAGCTGCTGAATAAAGCACTCAGGTGTATTTATCATAATATATTTTACAAAAGGCTGTTGTTTCATGTCTAGGTCCTGGTAGTAATGTTGGTAACAACAACAACAAAAAAGACGAAGAGTTTTAGTATTACAGAAATTTCTAACTTTACAGTATATGTGTCAGTTTTAAATTATTATCTCATTTGTTCTTCATAAGTCTCCCTTAAAATTGGCCAAGTATCATATCCCTATTTTAGAGTAAGCTATATGTTTACTAGTAACACTGGTAACTTAATTATACATCTTCTGACTCCTTATCCTTCAAATAAGCTCCAAGAAAGTGGGGATTTCTGTCTGCTCCTAGAAGAGTGCCTGGCACATAGAGTCATTGAAATATTTGCTCAATGTATCAACGAATAAATTTCCACTACAAAAATATGTATAAGAAACCAAGACAGTGGGAAAAAAATCAGTATAAACCCTCCACGGCTACTGTGAAAAAGAAAATAATCTAAGACTTTTACACTACTCTGATACTGTAACAAATAGTACCTGTATTTTACCTACTATAGCATTCAGGAAAGAGTCTGGTTTGCGTGTGATTGTAAAGTTATTTAATGTATATTCTTTAGCAATTTTATTAAAAGCATCTTATTAAAAAAAGGTCTTCCTCCCCAAATATTGTCCTTATGGGTTAAAAATTTATAAGATATAAAACGACTCATCTATATCTGAAAGAAATAATGATCTTCTCAGAGAAAAACAGAAAAAATTCTCCTTCTCAGGAGACAGAGTAAAATATTTGCACAACCCATTCATTCAAAACATGTAAGAACTGTGAAGTATTTCAGAATTATAAAATATGCCTAAACCTTTGCCAATGGGGTCATTTTTAAATTTACATTTGAGAAAATTTGTGTTCATGGAAAATACAGCATTCTATAAAATACTGCAAGTTGTCCCTTTGCCTCGTCTATACCTTTACACAAAATTATAGAGTCTAAGTTACATAATTAAACAAGATTATAGAATAACACTTCTTTGACCTTCACCAATGACATAAAAGTGCTGGTTTAATACAAGGGCTGTTTACCTGTTTTGTTGGGGGGAGGGTTCATAAAAGACTCTTGAAACTCATGGAAGCAAGAAAAAAAGATATGCACGTGCACAAAAATTCCCACATACATACGCTGAGGAGAGAAGCGATTTTTATGGACATTTGCTTTAGAACAACTACAACCATTTCACCATTCAAAGAAGTGTATGTTCTTAAAAACATGTTTCCATGTTATTTACAATATTCAACATTTCTGCTAAAGGATGATGTGTCTGCTAGTATTATTACAAAGGGAACAAAGAATGATCATAAAATTTTGTCACAATTTTTTGCACCAGAATAGGGACATATGTGATATTTACTTTTAACTTCAAGCTTAAGGTATTCATTCTACTTCCATTTTTCTCCTCAGTTACTAAAGTATAAAATAAAAATATTACCACTAAAATGTAATAAGAAATATTTAAGTTATCTAGCTGAAAGCAATTTTACTACTAAGATGCTGAAATATTCTATTTTTCAAAGGAAAATAGGTATACATCAGTATAGGTATATAATAATCATTCATAGAGAAATGCATATTGAGAACTATGGTGAAATATTACCCATATAAGTCAAATATCATGTTGTGCTACTACTGTTTCCTTTTATTAAAATAATTAATAAGCTTAATGATGAACTCTAATTCAATGGATATTTTTCAAAGCATATAAATAATCTGATATTTTACTGTTATATCCATGCTCTAATTTCATCAATATTGAGCTTACCTTTCCTTTTGGTCCAGACTGCTTAAAACATGAAAAAGAAAAAAAATGTAAGAGGCAAGACCTCATTTTTGATATATCATTGTAGTTTTAGTAACTGCAGTCAATAAGGCAAAACTCTGTGATTAATTTGTTTTAAACACATTATATATATATTATAGGCTAGTGGTTTGAATTTTCTCAGCTATGTAAATTGGCTTTCAATGTTTGTCAGTACAGAAAATAATTTGTATCTAAACATATTTAAGGAATAAAAAAGGATGTACAAAGATAGAAAATTCTTGAAAGAGCTTTATTTAACCATCTAACATTTGAGAATATGTTATTTTAGAGTAGTTATGAAAATAGTCTTTAAGGAATACAATTTCCTGAAAGTTATAAAATTTTTAGATGCCAATCCTGTTATCAGGTGTGATTATAGTCAACCCTTGGTATCTGCAGGAAGGCTGGTTCTAGCACCCCACATGGATACCAAATAGTGGATGCTCAGGTCCCTGGATATAAAATGCTGTAGTATTTGCATATAACCTATACATACCCTAGCATATACTGTAAATCATCTCTAGATTGCTTATAATACTTAATATTAAGTAAATACTATGAAAATTGTCTCAAGTGCCAGCAAATTCAAGTTTTGCTTTTTATAACTTTCTGGAATTTTTTTCCTTGAATATTTTCTATCCGTGGTTGGTTGAATCCACAGATGTGAACCCCCCAGGTACAGAGGGCCGACTGTATTTGCTTCTGAGTAAGAAAAAAAAATTTTTTTACGATTGAAACTTTTGCACAAAAGCTTTAGACTAAATACAAATACAATATATGGTTTGGGACCACAAGAAAAGTCCTGGGACTTAAAATCATGGCCTCTAACCAAAAGTCCAATGTATAAAAGGTCTACCCTCCTCCATAGTTCACAGAAAATCTAAAAAGCTATCAACAACAATTACTTAAGAGGAAAATCATAAGACCCCTCAATTTAATAAGATTCACACCCTAGAATTATTCCTCTCTATTATAAAAGAAGCTGAATATTCAGAACTGAAGCAAAACAGTTTACAAAATCCCCAAGTCCTCATATTAACTCTTGTATTCCTATCATGTGAAGCACACAGTTATCAATTTAATCCTAGCAAATTAAGAAAAAATAATATGGCAAGTTGGTTTTACAGAAATAACACTGAAAAGAAATACTTACTTTGTTTAAAATTAGTTTTAATAGTAAGGAAAAGAATTATTATAAACTTACATGGATATATTTGAAATTTTACTTCTATTTAAAAAAAGGGATAATCTGTGTAAAATTAATTTATGTTGGAAAAATGACAGAAAAATGAGGGAAAATTATCATACCCCTATTAAAGTAAGTTAAAGAAAGGTAAACATAAAAGTTGAATATAGTCTATTCTTACAGACTTACTTCTTATGGAGTTGTATTTTCAGGAAAAGTAAAATGAAAACCAAAAGTTAGGCATTAATTCTTAAGCTAGCCATTTCCAACTCTACACTGTTGTGCCCAAGGAGTGAGAAGAGTTTAGTACTTTCTTGTTTTGGGCTTATTTTTTAAACTCACCTATATAGAGTAAAGGAAAGAGGTAGAAGAAAGGGTAAAAGTAGAAGAAACAGGCTTGATTCTTTCCAATAAACCAAGGGAGCAAGGAAAAAAAACAAAAATACCAAAGAAATATATACCCATGCTCACTTCTCTTATCCTTGAGAAAAATGTATTTACTATATGACGCCTAATTTATAAGTCATGGCACTTCTCCAATATTTCTCAATATGTATTTATTATCAAGCCCTGTCCTAGAGGAGGAAGGAAGGAAGGAAGGAAGGAAGGAAGGAAGAAGGAAAGAGAGAGAGAGGGAAAGAAAGGAAAGAAAGAAAGAAAAGAAAAGGAAAGGAAAGAAACTTTAAAAAAAAACAAGGAGGGTAGACATTCTTAGTAATGTAGGACTTGTAAAAATGTCTACTTACATTCTTGTTGAACTATTTCTGCTCTTAAAATTTTACAAAAGGAAAGAAAAAAGATAGCCTGACTGACTCTGGTTTCCATGACCTGATTTTGGACTTCAAAAATTCTTTCAAAGTGGTGCTTTTCATTAATAACTAAATCTTGCTTATTCCAGGAGCCCATTTTCCCATTTATGAATTACATAAGCTTTTGCAGACATTCATTTTCCCCTATGGTCCTTACAAGTCTTTTTACCTATTCTCAGAAAATAAAAAAGTGAAAATGTAAATAAAACATAAACCAGTAAATGTGCTCTTCTTCCAAGTCTGATTAAAGTTCAGAGTGGAAATGGTATAGTTATAAAGATTTCTAAATTTCTGCATTTCTTCCATACTAATACTATCCTCCTCCATCACTAGTTGTATCTACATTTTAAATATGAATTAAATTAACATTTGGAATAGTAGTGAGAAAATAGATTGAATCATAATACTCTTCCAAATAGTAGCTGATCTGATTGTTCAATAATCTTTGTTCATATCTTTTAGATTAAAAAGATGTGATGTACTTGTTCCCCTATCTTACTGAAGAACAACAAATTATTCAAAATGCAGGTCTGATTTACTGATCCCTCACCCCCAGAAGGATGGATTATGTGTGTGAACTACCAACTTGCGACATTTCCTCTAACTTCAAATTAAGAGTTGAGAAAATAAGAAAAATTAAGAGAAGCTATAAAAGCCAGTGTGTTCACCTTCATCTGAGGCCTGAAAACTATGCCAACACTACACTAAGTAAAACCAAAAGCCTGGTAGCCATCAGCTGAGGTGAAGGCTTCTTCCATGCCTTTGAAGATGTGGTTCCTACAGCATGGTATGTTCTCTTCTTGCTAACACAGTCAAAAGCTTCTTTAATAAATCCTTTGTGAATTCTCCACTGCTCTCTTCTCTGTAAATAGTACTACACATACTTTGTATATCTCTACTACTGCACTCACCAGGCAATGTTTTGTTTACTTGTGTTTCTGTCTTCTACTCTAACCAAACTTGAGCTTCAAGGCAAAAATGGTTATATTCACCTTTGACTACTTCGTACCTATGCCTGGTACGTAGCATAAAGCCACTCAATAGTTTTGAAGGAAAAAAACTGGAAAAACTCTCAATGACTGATCTTTAAACTTCAAAATCTTTAATGACAGCCACCCTGCAGTAGGACTAAGAATTATTTATAAATAAGAGACAGATAAGAAGTAGAACATATCCTGCTGACATGACTCTTCAGTATTCCTTACTGCCCCTTGATGTTCTTGTTAGGTGTTTTCACTCAGGATTATTTCTTTAAGTATAAATCAATTCAGGTTTTGTGGTTTTTTTTTTTTTTAAAGAAACAATATTTTACTAGTAAATACCACTTCCTATTAACAGAATCTAATGTTTTATACAGATGAGCAATAATACACATGGCAAGGGATAAGAAGTGCCAAAACCTAGAATAAAACAAAACATAAACCAATCTCCAAACTGGAATCAGTTTTTTAACATTAAGAATGAAGAAAGGAGGGATGGAGAGAATAAGTCATAGTGCAAATAATTCTAAACTAACATAACTTCCAAAGCAATAATACTTTTGGTTGTAGAATATATCATTTTATTATAAATTAGTATTTCAACTTAGATACTTTCAGAAAAGCAAGCAGACAGGTCTTTCTTAGCAATGGATCCTATCAATGTGATCAGTGTGTGAGAAACAGTCTATCCTTCTCTTCCCTAATCACTCTCCTTTTATTATTTGTCCTCATGTTGGTGCCACACATAGACCAGATAGCTTGATTTGTAAGGCAAGCCAATTTTCTGTTATGTACAGTAACTTCTCTGTGTTTTTAGTTGAAGTTTTCAAATATCTCATGTGAAAACTATAAAAAATAACATATTTAAACAAAGGAAAGGTTTTTTTATTACCCTAAAGTATGAGAAAGATTTAAGAGTCTTAAGCTGAAAAATCTGCGTTATCGCAAATTTAGCAAGGGTTTCCAAGAGTCAGGATACATTTTCTGATTGAGTGGCAGTCTAGATTGACATTTTTAAAAAATGAAGAACAGCATCTAGCATATATATACACCAAATCTTAAAATTTTACTAGTTACAAAAAAAATTTTATGCAACTATTCATAATGCAAGAAATAGAGATAAATTATTTTTCTAATTGTTGGAACCTAAGAATTGCTTCAATTTGAAACTAAGAACTGAATTCAACTGAAGTTTCATAATCATCCAAAATTGGTTATGAAAAACCTCAAAAGCATTTAAAAACACTAAGCATTAACTGTTACTTTCATTATTTCAAGGTTCAAGTAGTACCTTCACAATCAATGAGAACATTCAAATCTACGAAAATATAAATTTCTCAAACATTTAAAGCTAATAATGTGATTTATTTTGATACTATGAAACCCTATAAGCCTTACGAAGAAAGTAAGTAATAACTGTAGTTTTACTTATCAGAGCTAAACTATCAGCTGAAGATTTCTTGGTCAAATGTTGTAAAATCAGCTTAATTTAATGGGAACATAATGAAACAGAATGGCTTTTATTTAAAACTGTCTCTACTTACAGACCGTGATTTATTCAAAAGCAGATATAAAATAGTAAAATTCTGGGACATGGAGAAATTATTCCATAGATATGACTATCTCTTTAGAGACAATGGAAACAATAAAGTTCCACAAAGTAAAAAAAAAAAGGCAGTAAAAAACTATTAAAAAGGATGGTATGTATCTACTAAACAAAGGCAATCAGAATCCTTACCTTTGGGCTGCTGTTTTTACTATTGATATCTGTGCATTAGCATGAGGAAAACGTCTTATAGTTGCAGAACATAATGATGCATTTTGTGTATTTTCACTGCAGAGTCAAGACACAAAGAATAATTTGAACAGGGGAAAATTACATACACATATGCAAAATAAATCCTTTAGAATCTGAGCAGACATACAGAAAACTGTCACCACTTAAAAAAAAATGTATACATAAACCTATTGGCCATGTTACATCGTTCATTGGTTTTCAGCTTTCTGAAATGTTTCCAATTCAGTTCATGAAAGAAGATAAAGAGTAGAACACTAAAATAGAAACCAGGAATCCTAAAAGAATATTTTACACTGTAACATTTTTATAAATTAATTCAGATATAGTTTTTCTTCTTATTCTCCATGTAGGGATTATCCATTTAAAAAAAGCTTTTAAACTATGATTACACAAAGTTTTCTTATATGCCAAAATAAAAATGTTAATGGGGGGGGGAAGCGGTGGGGGAAGTTAGGAACCTTAAATTCTACTTTTGACTCTCACTGGCCTGAAAATTACTTTAGCCTTTACATACCTCATTTGTCTATAAATTGATAAAGTAGAAACAGTGATTTCCAACCTTATTTCTGAGACATGTAATTGCCCAATTATATCAGTAACAGTGGTTCACTATGACAACCACTAGGAAAGAAGAGAAAGGGAATAAGAAACCTTTAAAAAAAAAAAAAAAAAAAAAAAAGACTCCCTCCTGGTAGGTACTCCCTAAAGGAGACATAACCTTCTACTTCTACTATGAGGACCAAGATTTTACTAACCATATGAAAGCAAGCTCATCTTACAAAATCCTAGTCTATTGAAATTATTCTAGCAATATTTTTATTCAGAACCAAGAAATCACTGCAGTCAACCCTATTCCCAAGATTCAAAGCCCAGAATCCACACACTGGGACCATTCTACTTCTTGGTTCTACTGACAAAGTGAAAAGGAAAGGTATAGGTTGGGCCAGTTGGCCACAAAGGTAGTCATTTTTGGTGTCAAACTCTTTATCTGTTCTGTAGGAATGTGTGGTGAAGTGCCTATACCTCAATTTCTTATTGTTGCTCAACATGTTAAGTCCAATTGCGTTGCCTTTCAAAGGTTTTAAACTTTCAGTCTTGTTTCGTCTTGCACATGTCTTCCAGGGATCACCAGAATTAGTAGAAACAACTTCAGATTGACGATTTAACTGTAAAAAGATGCATAAATATTAAAGAGTCAATAAACAACCATTTGACAAATTATCAACAACCATTTGAAAACCCATTTACTTAAAAAGTAAAAATGTACCAGCTATTGGGGATAGGGGAGAGGGAAGGCAGCAGCATGGCTCTAAGAGCAACTCACCTGGAATATTTTTTTCCCTAAGGACAACACAAATATGTAGGAACACAGGTGTTTGTGTATATTTTCCTTTCATTTAAATATCTCCAAAGGTAACTGAGAAAATTTAAAGAGAAAAGCAGAAGGGATAAATAAAGGTAGAGTATCTTAAGATAGCTCTTTCCCAAGAGTAAAAAATAAACATTTCCTCTGCTTAACAGGTCTGTAGGACACTACAGACAAACATGGTAGTAGTCACTGTATGAAGACTTTGGCTTTAGCAACAAAGTTTTTATATAAATGCAGAAACTGAGATAATGTCTTCATATTTTCATACTTGGAAACGACAGCATAAATATATCAATGACAATCACTTTGTGAAGATCACAGTAGGACACCAGAATGGCCCCATGCTTGGGAAGTTCTCACCAAAGAAATCTACTTTTATTACACTCTTTGTACAAAAGATGTATTCCCAAAAGATGTATTTCTGACACACTGCTTATCACTTTCTCCTCCATGAAACATTTTTTTTACTTCTTAATCTTTGACAGTCATGTACTTCAGATTCCTTCACTTATAGTGATGGCAGATTAGGTAATACAGTTCAATCTTCCCTCTACTAGTTTTCAAAAACTAGAAAAGCTGGACAAAACCCAAATTAAAAAAAAAAAAAAATCTGTTCAAAGCACCTGAGGGCTATCAAGGAACTAAGAATTAAGATTAGAGACAATAAACTCAGAGATTTTTCCCTGAGACACCTGTTGATTCCATAAGAATCAACTGAGAGGCTGAGAAGTTAAGCTGAACTCCCAGAAGACAGAGCTGGGGAGACAAATGTATAGTTCAACATCCACCAATTATGGACTGGTGGAAATGTAATTCGGTACAGCCACTATGAAAAACAGTATGAAGATTCCTTAAAAAACTAAGAACAGAGTTACCATATGATCCAGCAATTCCACTCCTGGGCATATATCTTAAGAAAACTCCAATTTGAAAAGACACATGCACGCCGATGTTCACAGCAGCACTATTTATAATAGCCAAGACATGGAAGCAACCTAAATTTGCATCAAGAGATGACTGGATAAAGATGTGGTATGTGTATGTACACACACACACACACAGGAATATTACTCAGCCATAAAAAGGAATGAAATAATGCCATTTGCAGCAACATGGATGGACCTGGAGATTATCATACTAAGTGAAGTAAGTCAGACAGAAAGACAAATACCACATGATATCGCTTATGTGGAATCTAAAAAAATGAGACAAATGAACTTACCTACAAAACAGAAACAGACTCATAGACATAGAAAACAAACTTATGGTTACCAATGGTGGAAGGGGAAGGAGATAAATTAGGAGTTTGGGATTAACATCTATAAAATAAATAAACAAGATCCTACAGTATAGCATAGGGAACTATATTCAATATCTTATAATAACCTACAATGAAAAAGAATATATATAAGTATGTATGTATGACTGAATCACTATGCTGTACACCAGAAACTAATATAACATTGTAAATCAACTATACTCCAATAAAAACAAAAACAAAATCCACCAGATATGCAATGCCTTGTAAATACCTCAAAATTTGTGTGAGGATTATAGCCTATGAACAAGGGTGAATTAGAACTATAAAGATTCTGTTCATCTCAACTTCCAGTTCAAGTAAGTCACTTCTCCAATTTTAGAGTAAATCAGAATTACTTGGATGGTTTGTTTAAACAAATTGCTGTGTCCAATCCTTATAGTTTATTCTGATTGAGTAGGTTTGGGATGGGCCTGAAAATATGCATTTCTAGCAAGCCCATAGGTGATGTAGATACTGCTGATCAGGGGATTACATTTGAAGAACCACTGGATCAAGGTGATTTGATCCTCCTAGTCACTTGTCAGAAATCATCCTCCAGAGAAAGAAAATATCCTAGGTCTCAAATTATCTCTGTGATTTTTCATATGTCCTATCTATTAAACATAAGCAGGTTTATAAAGAAATAAGACAATGTGATCAAAACCAAAATAAGCAACTGATAACATGAACAGAACTATAGGGATAAAGATAACAGGGTTATCACACTCATTTGCATTAGAAGGCAAGTACAATCATTTCTGCATTAGGTGACCTCTTTCCACAGAAAACACAGTGTTATTGTGGAAAGATAACAATTTAGGAATCAAAAAGGACTGTTGTCTTGTTCTAGCCAGGTAACTTTCCTTGTAATCATGGGGTTATTTTATGCATCAACAAAGATATATACAGACTGTCTAGCCCTGGGATGGACTAATAGGTAGAATTCAGTAATCACTAATTCCCACTCAAGTAGAAACATAGACATCTTCAATTAGAAAGTCCATAAATTATTTTATCATAAACAACTGGTCACTAAGCTACATTCGTCTGAGAAATTAGAACATCCTGTCACTGAGACTTAGGGCATTTTTGCAAATAAAAGGGAATAGGCCTGAGTCAATGATTCTCAGTATGGTCCCTAGGATGGCAGTATCAGCATCACTTTGGAACACTTTATTATGCAAATTATCAGGCCCCTCTCCAGAGCTCCTAAATCAGAAACTATGGGAATGAGGTCCAGCAATCTGTTTTATCAAACCATCCAGTGATTCTGACATACACTAATACTGAAGAGCCACTGCTGTAGGCGATTTTGATACATGTCCTGTTAAGAATATGGGAAGCAAAAAGTTTCCATTGAAGACTGATTATATAATTTCATTCCTCCATCTACAGATAGTTAGAACTAATATTTGAGTGCTTACAATGGATAGGCATTATGCTAAATATATGCAGTATCTCTTTTAATTTTCGTATTTTATACATTTCAGTAGTTCTTCAGATTGGGATTCAGCAACTGCATCTAAAGCGTCATATCAATTATCTGATGCTACCGAGTGACAAGATTAATATGCTCAAATTTCTCACTTCAGTCCTTCCTTCAACAAAATCACTCCACCATATATCACTTAAACTTTATTGAAACTCTATCCCTCTGTTATTAAAGACTGTTGGGATTAAAAAGCAAAGTAACTTGTCCAAACTAGTTAAATGGGTTTGAACAAAGGCCTGGCCTGCCTCCAAAGCCTACGCTTTCACATACCACACTGCATGAGGAATTTTTATGTTATTGGTAGAAATATAAATAGTAATTCTTGAGAAGAGGCAAAATAAGACTCAAAAGATACAGAACATCTCGAAATCAAAGAAACTACACTAAAAAAATCCTTTATATAAATGTAAAAAGCTAATCCTTCCTCTTACGAATTGGTTAAGCCAAAATTATCTCACCTAGTATATAGGCACATAACTAATTCAACCATATTTCTGAATAAGTACTTATACATTTTCAAATTTTGTTTTTGAGAAGCATTTGGGCATAGCAATAGATAACCCAAAGTCCATCATTAAAAGCAAGAAGATCTATAAAAGGCGAATTCTTAAATTTCCCAATTCTGCTGCCAATAGGTTACTATCAAAAGCAGTAAGACAACCCGTACTTCTAGCTTTGCAGATATCTCATGAAAAACATCTACTGCATTGTTAAATTCCCCTAGGAAAGGATCCCTACTATCCATTTATACTTCAGTAGCTCCAAGGATTTAAAAAAAAAGAGAGAAAGAAGAAAAGAAAATCACTCCATACTCCTATCACAGGATGTAAATTTGTAAAAGATTCTCTTCTCACGCAATTATAAACCTATAGGACACAATTTCAGCTGCCAGAAAATTTAGAGATATCTGTTAAATTAAAATACAACATATAAGTTATTTTAGATGTCTGACACATCTACTTCTCTTTAGTAATTAATAATTTTTATTTTCTTTCATTTTACTCCTGCTCTTCGTAATCTACATCATATTTTGGGGGGGAATAAGGTATAATAAGTAAAAATCAAACCATTTATGGCTATCTCACAGATTAGAGCACTACTAAAAGTGAAGATAATGTATTCAATCTAAAGGTCCCTCCAAAACTTCAATTTTCCCTCCCCTCCACCCACGTCCTTAGGAGTCTAGAAGAGTTTTCTAGTTAATGCAAGCACAGCATCAGGAGAACTACTGTGGATAGATTAACACAAAACAATCAAGATTATACAACTAAGAACACGGCCTTAACTCATATCAGAAAAGCAACTATAAACACATCATTATTTGCGAAGGAAAACCAGCTTGCAAAGGTTCAATAAGACTGCATTTAATAATGATAATGCAGCTATTTATGGGAGACTTGCTAATGCCAAGCATTAGGTGAAAGCAGTCTCATAATTCTTACAACCATCCTTTAAAGTGGACAGTTATTAGCAGACCTAAAATCTGATATTCTGTCTGATTAACTACTTTAATATATCAAAAAAAGCTATCTTCCCTCAACTGGATATCAATATGTACAGAACACATTTTACATAGTATTAACAATGATACAGGGATCAGCAAACTTTCTCTGTAAAGGGCCAGAGAGCAAATATTTTAGGCTTTGTGGCTTATACAGGCTCTGCTGAAACTACTCAGCTCTGGCCAAATACTTTAAATCTGTTGTTACAACACAAAAGCATTCATAGATATTACACAAATAAGCACAGCCAATAAAACTTCATTTATGAACACAAATTTGAATTTCATGTAATTTTCATGTCAAGAAATACTTTTTGTTTGATTTTTTTTAACCATTTAGGAAACGTAAAAACTATTCTAGTTCAAAGACCATATGTTGTGGGCAAGATTTGGCCTGTAAGCCTTGGTTTGCCAATCCTCATATTTTAACATTAATCATTAATAACTAATAAACAGCCAGTTACTAGAATATATGTGCCACAAGAGTAAGAAATCTGTCTGTTTTGCTTCCTATCATCTGCAACACTGTGCTCAATATATATGTGCTGCAGGAATGAGTATTTCATTGGGACTGATAAATGTGCAAAAGTTATCAATCTATTAAACAATTAAAGACATTAAAAACATATGTTAAAGGCACTGAAATTCTTAAAAACAAAATGGTAACTGAAACAGTAAAGAAAGAAATAGACACTGTGTGAAAATCACAAACATTTGAAAGAGAACCAACAGAAGTTCTGCAAATGATGTCACTGAATTTTTTTCAAAAAGAACAAAAATGAATGGAAAGATTAAATAACAAACTAAACAAAGCTGAAGATAAATGTTACTGAACTGGAAGTCAGAGCTGAGGAAATTCACTAGAATATGGCTTCTCGATGATTTCCTTCTTTGTCCTCTATCTATTCTTTTTTCTTTTATGTATTAAACACAGGTTAAAGAACATGAAAAAAATGATGGTCTCATATTAGTTTAAACCAATGATCCATACAGACCTATATATTATCTACAAGCCATCAAAAATCCAGGTATATATGGTATATAAAACCCTGCGATACACAAAGACTTTCTAAAGGACAAACAGCCATGGATAGTTTTAAGGAAATCAACTCTTAAAACCTCAACTTTCACTTTTACATCTCCTTAAAACTGATTTACTTTAAAAGCCATCTATAGAAAAGGCGTCATACAGTATCTCCTTTCCCATCTCCATTTTCATAATAAACCTTTTTCCACCTTACAAAAAAAGACATAATTCTCATTTATTGCATTAGAGTCTAAAAACCTCTGGAAAGGAAAAACTTGAAATACTGATATCTGGAATCTCTTCTGGCACGTAAAATAGTAGTAGGGCTTCATATCTTTCCCTGATTTTATGCATATTTCTGTTGATAGTGAACCATGGGTTCGAAACCTGGTATTCTGGACCAAATTAGGATTTTCTTAATTCAACTATACTGCAAAATGGAAAAACAAAAGTGACGAAAATTTGCGTTCAGTGACTTTGTTCTTTGTAATTGTACCAGTTATTATCAAGAAAAGAACCGTCACAGGAAAAAAAATCATGTAAGAACAACTCAAAGAATAAGTTAAAAAAAAAATGACTGAAATTTGCCATGCCTTTAGTATAACCAAGTAAAAAATTCAGGTCAAAACTGAAGGCTGTGTATTCTTTGACTTTAGATTTATATAGTGAAATGACATAATGAAGATGCTGATTTAACATGTATATTTGAAATGAAAAATGAAAACAGAAAAAAATGAAGTTCCAATGTTTTAAATACACAAAACAGAAAAATATATAATATTTTACAAAAAATATTTTACAAAAAATTGGCATAGGTCAATTAAAAATTAATAAGATTTCAATTTTTCCAATTATTTCTGAGATTATCTGGTTCAAAAGTAACAGGTATAGTAACTACTAGGCACTCATTAAGTCTCAATAAAATCTTTTTGGTATTTTTCCCCAAAATTCAAAAGGACAATAAATCTAAAGATTGGATTACAAATTACTTTTAACTTTTAAACTTTTATTACACTGCTATGTAATTTTCTGACATTTAATTCAAAAGGAAAGAAATGAATGATAATGCTACAGCAAAATTTTCTATATCCATCTATTTATCATGCAACCAAGATTTCTCAGCACTTATATCTAAAAAAAGTTTAAAAATAAAATCACTGTTCAAAGTTTTATTATAGCAATAAATAATATTTATGGATATGTGAACTACACAAATAAGGAAGGAAAACATCAGCACTATCCATTTCAAGAGACGTTATTTCCAATATAATGCTATACAATAGGTTTAATAATTATAAATTAAACATTTATTAGTAATTATAAAGACAATTCAATCCAGCAAAAAATTAATACTTAGAACTTTGGTGACAAGAATATTATCTAATGTTAAATTTCAGTGAATGTATATCTTTTTATTACAGTAATTAAAAGATTTTTCAATTGCATAAAACCACATCATATAAGGTTAAAATACATATATAATATTAAAATTCTGTGGGAAAATCGATCAGAAATATGAATCTAAGAAGAAAAAGAAAATATAAAATTCCAATCATTAAAGAGATGACATATGTATTTTTAAAATAGATGATGGGGGAAGGGATAGCTCAGTGGTAGAGTGTGTGTTTAGCTTGCACGAGGTCCTGGGTTCAATCCCCAGTACCTCCATTAAAACAAATACATAAATAAACCTAAGTACCTCCCCTCCCCCCACAAAAGTAAAATAAAAATAAAACAGATGATGATACCACCAAATCTGAATTATCTTTAGAGATCACAGGATACATGTAAGTGTCATTTTAGATTTTATTTTAAAGTATCAACATTTATATCCTTAAAAATGTGTATTAAGGCAAGTATTTTATTAAAAAAAAAAAAACCCAAAAATTGAAGACCAGTGTCACAAAAGATCATGATGAAAACCACCTTTTACTTTTACCTACAAAACTCATTACATTTCTGTCCACCTGAAGAACACCTAAATAGCAGCATTCAAGGGAAACAAAATGTTAAAATAAAAGCGAGAGAAGACTACAGCATATAAAACCTTATAGTTTTTCAGTGTCTTGAATAACCTTATAAAGAAAAACTTTAGTGTACTAAACAGAAAAAACTTCAAATTCTATAAATTTCCTAAATTATGACAAAACAGATGTTGTGGAAGGAAAAAAACTCAAAAGACAGAGGGAAAGAAATAAATTTAAAAATCCCTAAAATACTATTCAACTATGAGGGGAAAATATGTGAAGAGAGTGCTATGTCAGATTGGCAAAAATTTAAGTTTGACCACATACTCTTCAAGGTTACAGGAAAATAGAAATTCTCATACATTACTAGCAGGAATGGCAAATGCTAATGCCTATGAATGAGGCATTTGACAAGACTTAGCCAAATTACATGTAAAGTTACCTTCTGAAATAGCAATGCAGTTTTATAAATCTATCCCACAAATATACTGTAAAGATGTGAAAAAGTATAGGTACAAGGCTTTATTAAAGCACTACTTATAATAGCAAAAGACTAGGAAAAACCTCTGCTCATCACGAACTGAGTTCCTATAGTATGCGCATTCACTGGAGTACTATGTAGCAATAAAACAGACGACAAAGATCTCTAAATACTTTGATGTAGACTGATCTACAGGCCATACTACCAAATAAAAAACCCAAGTTGCCAAACAGTGTGGAGAGTTTCTTCAAGAAGGGTGGTATATTCTTACATTAAAAAAAAAAAAGAACAATGGAAGGTTCAGCCATATAATTTTTAACAGGTTGCCCACAGGTGAAGAGAAAGGGAGAGGGGGAATCACAACAAAAGGTAGACTTCTCTGAATAAAACTTTCTTTGTAGATTTGACTTTAGAACCATGTAAACATCTTTTACATTAAAAAATAAAGTAAATCCAAAACATTTTTTAAAAAGCAATTTCTCAAAATGAAAAACAAAGCTTAAATAAATAAATAAACCTAACCCTTACCTAGCTGGTGGAACTACCAACCAGGAAAAAATAGCTTCAAATGACTTTAAAACACAGTAATCTAAATATGCATTTCTAGTGGGATATACCTAGTGAGATATGCCACGAAACACCACCAGCAAGGAAACAAACCAAATCAAAATTTTTAATCATTTTATTAGTAACTATATTTGTATTGGTATTGTGAAACTAATTTGTCTGATAGGACAAAGCAAGTAAATAACTAAGGTAACATCATTAGGAACCAAGACACTAAACCCAAAAGTTATGAAAGAAAAAAAGATTATTATATTTCACAACATAAGAAAATGTTTTTTCCTCCAAGGCAATAACCCCCAAAAGTGAAGTCAAGACTAGTGGGAAAAAAAAATAGTTTAAAATGTTAGCAACTAGTATCATAGAAGTGGGCCAGTTTCTACAAAATATATTTTGTCAACCTAAGGAAACATTACAAGATGCGTTATTATTGTATGTACTGAAGTGCAAAAAACTTTTTTTAACTAAACCATGCCATCATTCTAAGAAACAACCAGTTAGATATCAAAAATGTGGCATATTGTGTCTTAGACTCAAAGTAAAAAGAATTCTTATGAATTAATAATATTCTAAAGACCAAATAGAAAAGTAGGCAAAGGATATTAAAAGGATCAAAAAGGAAATAAATGGATTGCATACACGAAAAGGTATTTGACCTCACAATGAAAAAAATGCAAATTAAAACTACACTGAGATACTGTTTTTCACTGCAAAGATCAAAACGTTCATAACAATGTTAGAAAAGTGCGGGGAAACAGGCATTCTCAGACATTCCTAGTAAAAGTACAAATCAGGTATAACAATATCAGAAATGTACCTGTCCTCATATAGTAGCTCTACTTCTAGAAATTGGTCCTACAGACATATCCGTACGTGTGCAAAATAACCCATATAGAGGCTAATCCACTCAATATTATTTTAGGGGGCAAAAAGGTTGACAACAAGCACCATAAATGTCCTTTCAACATGGTGATACTGGATAAAAATGGTACACCATACAATGTAATCCTATGCATGAAAAAATGAGGGGGATTTTAATGGACTCTTAGGGGTGCTCTCTGTATTAATTTTAGAAAGTAAGATTACAAATAGTGTGTACAATATACTACCAACTGTGAAAGTGTAAGAAGCTAGAAGTTAGGACAAGAATATACATTTTCTCTATGATAAATAAATTATTTCTGATGGGATAAACAAGAAACTGGGAATACCATTTGCCTCTGGTGTAGGGAGGTGGGTGGTTGGGACTTGCAATCAAAAAACACAAAAATCATTTGAAGTATTAGTTTTAGTATATAACTTAAAAAAAATTAATAAGCAACACTTGCCTTTTTTCCTTTTGAGGTTTCAGAATCCTCATCTTCATCTACACTGAGTAGATTTGCCTCACTACATAGAAAATAAAAGAGGAAAAAATCTTAAGTGACAATTACAACCCGTACATTAAATTCAGAAGTTTTATCCTCTTTGCTCACCTAATACAGAAATCAACAAATTTTTTCTGTTAAGGGCCAGAGAGTAAATATCTTAGACTTTGCAGGCAATATGGTGTCTATGGCAACTACTCATCTTTGTCACTGTAGCATGAAAGCAGCCAGACTGTATGTGTGGCTGTGTTCCAACAAAACTATTAACAAAATCCGACGGTGGGCCATAGAGGGCCCATGGGCCATTGTTTGTTGCCCCCATAAATGCACACATAATTTTTGTTTTCTTAACTATGGATTTCATATTTAGTCCCTCATTTTTCCTTTCTGTCTTGGATTTTAAATTAGGGAGAAAGGACTGAAAAACAAAATAGAGGAAAAGAGACAAACTGGTAAGAAAACCTTAGTTAATGAAAAGAAAGTAATTTACTGGGTGTTAACCCAGTAAAAGTTGTATCTCTACCATTCTTGGAAATATCAATGCTTCACTGAGAACCAATGGCCTGAGATTCTAAAAGACCAGACCGATTAATGGTTCATGTTAATCTGAACAAATTTGAAAAGCTGAAGCTCTTAAGGATCCACTTATAATGATAAATCAAAGACTACAACTCGTAAGTGAAACATACAGCCAGGTAGCACCTTTAAAGACATTTTTTAATATAATCATGACAAATCTCCTAACAAAGAAAGTCAAAATATACCCTTCTGAAGATAATGCTAAGCTATTTTCAGTAAATTCTTAGCTACTTATAATAAAATATAAAATGTTTGTTTCATTATTATTTATATACATACCAACTTTTTTAATGCCAAAAATTCTCTCCTACAAACATTGTACAAAAATATTTCAAAGGTAGTCTACTCAATTTCATATTTAATTCCTATTTTTCAAAACTACATAAATAACAAATATCTGTAATTAAAGACATCTTTAAAATCTTTTAAAAATAAAAGATTATTTTAAATTTAAAAATAATCAGAAATAAAAAGAAAAAAGAAATGAAAGAAAGAAGACCATAAAATACCAATTTTAAGTGAGAAACTTACCAGTTCAAAGCTCTCCTTCAAATAAAACTTCACTTCAGTTCAACATCTCATAGGTGAAGCACATAAAGTGGTAATGATGAACGGAGCTGTTGCCCAGACAGAAGTGAAGCACCTACAATATTTAGTCAATATACTCTGAATGACTTCTTGTGTAAAATTGCTAAAAAATATTTGCAGTTTGGGTAGAAATCAGTGTATATTTTGAGTCCTCTTAATTTGCTGATTGTCCTGGCCAGTGAAAAACCTGAATAATAAACTAAGAAACTAAATAATAAATGATAAATTTGTAATACAAAGTTCATGACATGCAAAAGGTTCTATTAAAACTATTATTTAAAAATTTACAGCAGTCATTCCAAGTACATTAACAAAGTGTAATGAACACTTTGCTTAACTTCTGTCTGGGTCAACACCTGTGTTTATCATTTATAGGGTTTCTGCTTTCTCTGGTAGTAATCTAAGATGAATGTGCTGGGGGAGGGGGGTTGCAACTGGAAAGAAAGATACTAAACTTTTATACAAAATTCAGGAATCATAATCTAGGTTCACTTACTCATGATAAAGGGTGACTTTCCAAATCATTGCATGAATGAACACCATTTTTTTTTAAAAAAAGAACAATTTCTTTATTAGGAAATCAGTAGTATGGTCAATTTTTAATCATAAGGTTATACGTATTACATGCACAGATTTACACATTTCAAAAGATGGAGAAATATAAAAGCAAAATTATTTACCAATAAAAGAACTGCTTTTTCTTTCCTTAATGCTACTGTAAAAGAGTTCAATGTTTTCTTAAGAATACCATACTCTTAGAAATATTTCCATGGACTATAAATCATTTTTCTAATGAAAAGTTTCATTCTTATAAAATATCTGAGGGGGAAAAAATATCTTACTCTTTATCTGTATCTCCTTCACTTTCTTCTCCATGATCAAAGCTCCAATTATTTTTAAAACCTCCATCTCTTTTAGATTCTGATCTAGCCAAAGCTGAAATAAAAACAAACTGAGATAAGTATTCATTAACAGAACTATTCAAAATAAAATAAAATTTTCCCAAGCTCTTTGCTTATTCAGGATTTTCTTTTAATTTGCTTGCCTTTTGGGACTACTTCCTCTAGAGAAAAAAAAAAAAAAACACATTAAAATCTGTTTTTGCTAATACACAGTCATCCATATATACAAGTCTAACCAGAAAAGGAACACGTTAAAATCTGTTTTTGCATATTTACAGCCCTTGAGAAAGCAGCTCATAAAAATGTGGGTGGGGACACATGAATACATATGAAATACATAAAAAAGCAACTCTGTATCTCCATATTTGATCACTGGTTCTAGAAATGAGTACTGGTTAGTCTGCTGCCTTACTTATAAGAACTAAATTCAGACCACCAGCCTTTTCTTTACCTCAGCCAATCACCTCTGCCCTTTAACAGAAAAGAAACAAACCAAGGTTTTCTGTGTTAGCAACAGAGTGAACTCAATGTTAAAAAAAACTCTCCAGATCAGAACACCAAACATGCTTACTGTGAGTTTAAAAAATGTCCTAAGTGTATGCCTGAAATCTCCTGAAGCCATAAACAGCTAGAAAAGTGGAAACTGGAGAAATAAATGAAGTTCTGAAGCTGACATTTGTCTGGAGCCATATGATAGAAACCTGAGTCTGGGAAGATCAAGTTTGGGACCTCAACGAGACAAAAGGTCAGACTGAAGACCAAAAGACCTGAAAAGCAACAATCCAACTGGGTGAACTAGAGAGAAAAAAAAAAAAAAAAAAAAAAGAAAGAAACACTGAAGAAAGAGACAGTGGGGATAATTATGACATCTTGCTGTTGGCTCTGGGTTTTTAGATTGAACTAAACAAAGTGTATTGCCACCCCATGGTTAGGGAATTTCTAAACATAAGCTCACTATTATTCAGGTTTGGGACCAGAATTTTCATAACCTAAGTGGCCAGAAAAGCCCATAATTAATATAGTCTCACAGAAAAGATGCCTAGTATCACTAGGTGTTAGGGAAACACAAAGCAAAACTGTAATGAGATACTATTTCACACTCATTAGGATAGCCAATTTTTCTTAATGGAAAACAGTAAGTGTTGGTGAGAATGTGGAGAAACTGGAACTCTTATACATTGCTTGTGTGAATGTGAAATGGTGTAGCCACTGTGGGAAATGTTTGGCAGTCCCCCGAAAAGTTAAACATAGAATTACCCTATGACCCAGTGATCCTACTTGTAGGTACACACCCAAAATAACTGAGAGCATGGACTTTGATACCTGCACACCACTATTCACAGCAGCATGATTCACAATAGTTAGAAGGTAGAAATAACCCAAATGTCCATCAACAGATGAATGGATAAACAAAATGTGATGTGTACACACACACACACACACACACACACACACACACACACACACACAGGAGTATTATTCAACCATAAAGAAATGAAATTCTGACACATGCTGCAACATGGATGAGCCTTGAAAACATTATACTGAGTAAAATCAGCCAGACATAGAAGGACAAATATCATATGATTCCACTTATGTGAGGTATCTAGAACAGGCTAATTCAGAGAGAAAGTAGAAGAGAGGTTACTAGGGGCTGGAGGCAGAGGAGAATATAGAGTTATTTTTTAATGGGTACAGAGTTTTTGTCCGGGATGATGAAAAGTTCTGGAAAGTAGGTGACGGTTGCACAACATTATGAATATACTTAATGCCAATCCACACTTGTACACTTGGAAATGGTTAAAACAATAAATTTAATGTTATATGTATTTTCCCACAATAAAAAAACTTTGTAAAAGCAAAAAACAAACACCAACACTTCAAAACGACCAACAGAATCAAATATAAATCCTCTCTAAAAAAATATAAAATTTCAATGCCTCAAAAAGTTTCAAAAAATATGAGTTCACAACCCAAAATATCATGAAATAGGAGGAAACAAGCCATCATGAACAAATCTAAAACTTCTTTACATGCATACTATAAATATAGGTAAATAAAGAGTAGATAATAGGAGCAAGATGTTTCCCTCTCAGAAAAAAAAGTTATAAATTATCAAGAGAGGAAAGCTAGAATGAACTGTTCATTCTAGTAGTGCTAGATTAGAGTGAGAGATACCAGTATGAACTCATACATTTATTTCATACACATACAGATGAACAGATACAGAAACAAACATAGGTATATGCTGTCCCACGGGTTAGTATACACAGCTAAGGGTCTTTCCCCACAGAAGGTCTAGGAGCAGTGATACCGCAGCAGCAACAAGCATACCCAAAACTAGATCTTACTTTCTAAATACCATTCTCCAGTATTAGGAGGAGCCAGAGCTCCCAGAAGAAATGACTTATTCTAGGGCATCAGGCAGGAAAAATACAAGATAAGCCTAAAGTACTGCATAGTGCCAGAAAGCAAAAAGGTGCTTTTCTTAAAAGAAGATGGGATGTGTCAAAAGAATACAGAAGCCAACCTAAAAGTACCTCCCAATCACCAAACAAAGGTGGAACAATTTCTTAGCAAAAATAAATGACAACAGTATTGAATTATAACTCCCCAAATAAAATATTCATGAGTCCACGCTGATATAAATAATTGAATAAATAAATAATGTGGAGGAGGGACGTATCTTCCTTACAGAAGAATTCCAAATGATATATGTACAAACTCTCTCTTCTAAGAGATGGAACTTAATTCCCTTTCCCTTCAGTATATGTTGGACCTGGTAAATCACCTCCAGAGAGTCCACTATAGAAAAAGGAAAAAAGTGAACTGACAGTGAGAAACCTGACAATCACTATCTCAGCCAAGTGATCGAAGTTAACATCAAAAGTGATGTCTCATAGCATACTTCATATAAAGTCATGAAAATGCCACCTCAGCTCCATGGTCTTCTTCCCAAAAACCCACAATACAAGTTTAGTCATGAGAACACATCAGATAAACCCAAACTGAGGAACATTTTACAAAACACCTAGCCAGGACACTTTAAAACTGTCAAGATTATGAAAAACAAGGGGAGATTAACAAATTGTTACAATCAGAGGGGACTAAGGAGACGTGACAACCAAATGCAAGGTGGAATTCTGGACTGGGCCCTGCAGCAGAAAAAGGACATTAATAAAATAACTAGTGAAATCCAAGTAAAGTCTGCAGTTTAGGTAACAGTATGCCTATGTTAATTCCCCAGTTTTTGACAAACATACTATGATTATATAAAGTGGCAACATAAGAGGAAGATGGGTAAATGGTATACAGAAATTCTCTACAACATCTGGGAAACTTCTCTATAAATCTAAAATTATTACCCCTCAAAACTTCTTAAAAATTCGAATGTAAAAGGAACCTGTGTTTTTAAAAAAAGACAGGGTTAAGTGTAAGTTATATTACCAAGACAGAAAAGGTAGTAAACTGTAATGATTACTAGTCTATAAAGACTCCTAATCCAGCAGCTAGTATCCATCACTGAGTCAGGCAAGTTAACCAAAAAGGCCACTAGGCCGTGAAAAGTCAAGAGATATCATATTGTGTAAGCCCTAAAGTAAGTGGGTTTTGTATGTGCAATACTAACAAGTCTAATCATGTGATTTCCTAACTGACAGTAGATTAGAACCTATAAATTAATAAGTGAAAGAACAATAACTTCACGAAAATGATAACTGACAATGAGAAAAAATAAATTATAAAAAGCAAGCAAGCTCTAAAAACAAATTTTAGAGCAACTTGCACTAAGGACAAAAACTTTAAACCCTCAAAAGCCCTTAAGTATCACCACATTTCAATATGGTTGACATTCGTAATAATGAGAGTGAGAAGTATGTCCACTATACTCTACTTACAAAATTGAAAGGAAATACAAAGAATAAGGAGAGATCCCAGTTAAGTATTGTAAATTAAATACATACATTTTTTTCAATACCTCTCCACTAAAATGGAAGGAGGAGGAAAAAGCAGAAACCCATAAGAAAAAAAAAAGAACCCAGAAAGGAGATAACAGATGAGAGATATAACTAAACTGGTGAAAGAAGAAAATTTGATGAATGGGTAGGAATGGATTTAGTTAACTAAGGCACAAATATTGACACAAGAAAAAAATTTTGAACATAGCTTTATCAATAAAAGAAACAAATCTTTCTGTAAAGAAAAACTCAAGACCCAGAAGGCTTCTCCTACAATTTCTTTCAAACTTTAAAAAAATAGCAGCAAAGTTACCTAAGTTTTTCCAGAAAAATAAAAAAAGAAAGAACACTTGCAGCTCATTTTATGAAGTCAGAATACCTGATCCCAAACCTGACAATGACATTCAAGGGAGGAAAAGTACCAAGCACTCTCTCATAAAGACAGATATAAAACTCTAAGTAAGACATCAGTAAAGGGGATGGGAAGCGATAAATTGGGAATTTGAAAATTGCACCTCTTGGGGAGTGATGGAAATGTTAGCTATCTTGATTGGGGTGGTGGTTTCATGGGTGTATACATCTATCAAAATTCATCAAATTGTACACCTGAAATATGTGTAGTTTACTGTACAGGAATCATACTATAATAAAGGTGTTAAAATAATAAGATACCAGTAAACCAAATACACTGATATTTATGAAAAATAATTTACTACATAATATGTATATTAATATATATTAAGTAGGATTTATTCCAAAAGCAAGAGTTAACATTTGAAAATTATGAATGTAATCCACAAAACAAAAACTCTTAGCAAACTAGGTATAGAAAGAAAGAAGTAACTGCAAAAACCTTCAGAAAACATCATAACTTTCCCCCTGTAATAAGCTATAAAGAGTTCTATTTAACTATGTAGTGAAGAGCCTAGCTGGTAAAGTTAAGGCAAGGGGACAAAATACCTACGAGGGGTGAGGAAAGCAAGCCAAGAAGGAAACTTACTTGTGTACAGAACCCTAAAAGGGTTCAAAAACTGGAGGTAGTAGGTATCTGAAGGAAAGAAAAGAATCTGTTTTTTTTTAAGAATATGCATTCAATAGAACATGAACCAATAAATGTATAAGGAAGGATAAAATTGGAAAATCATCATTTGGGAACCATTATAATAATAACTGTTTCAGGCACGCATCATCAAGGAATGCTAAAACTAGTAAATGAGGGGAAGCTAAAACTAATGGGTGAAATCTGATGAGAAATATGTTATTAACATTATCTCAAAGTAGTTCCCTATGAAATATTTATTAATTACAAAGGGAAAAACAGTACTTTCAGTGGAGAAACCTAGCAAACACCAGCTTAACTAAGGATCAAAGTTAAATCCACCAGTAATGGGACAAAAGATCACTTCTATGCCATCCCTTATAAAACACAATCTAAATCTAATCATAAGAAAATATCAGATAAACCCAAACTACAAAGTAATTGGCCAGTATACTTTAAACATGTCAAAGCAAGGAAAAAGGAAGACTGAAAAACTATTCCAGATTAAAGGAGACTAAAGAGACACAACTAATAAGTGCAAATGATCCTAAATTGGACCCTGAACCAGAAGTTTTTTCTTTTTCTTTTTCCTTCCTTTTGCTATAAAGAACATTTTCAGGTCAACTAGTAAAAACTGAAATAAAGTCTGTAGATTAGGTAACAGTATTATATCAATGTTAGTTTTCTAACTGTAGTAATTTAAGAATGTATAGTTCTTCAAAAAAGAAGAGGTAGGACAATGAAGTTTTTAGGGATAAATGAGCAATATGCCTGAAATTTACTTTCAAATAGTTTAAAGGAAAAAAAAAGTATGTGTATATAAACATACACAGTTAGAAAAAGAGAGAATATGATAAAGCGATTGCGGTAAATGTGAATATTTGGGGAAACAAGGGCATATGGGAATTCTTTGTACTAGACTTAGAACTACCACAAGATCCAATACCAGAGTAGGAAAACCTAAACTGTAAACTGACAAACTGCTGGAGGTTCAGTGTTTACAAGTTTGAGGGTTAAAAACTCCACAGGGGCCCAATCATAGGAGGGGCTCCACTCTTTTGTGTGTTTCACCTCCAGGAACTTGACCAGGTTCTCACAATAAATACTGGAGAAAAATCCCCTCCTGCTTCCATCAGGGAGAGGGGAAAAAGGAACCATTCTGAAACAAAACAGATCACGCTGTTCTTAGCAAGGCCCACCCCCAGGGGTAAGTAGTTACCTGGAGCCTAACCTACTGGAGTTTATCAGACCCCAACAGACCCAAGTCCAGCTGGCTCTAGCCTTCCAAGTGGGAGAAGAGAAATATCTAACACCAGTCCATTCTAGCCATTCTGTCCCATCTAAGAAGAGAGAAAAATACTGAGAAACACTTGCGAAGTTCATAGTTCAGAGGCCTAGGCTCACTGAACTGAAGACTGAGACCTAATCCCAGGACTACGGTCCTAATCCAGGACTACAGAATGCTTACCTTCCACCCCACATCTAGCACCACATTACTAAAAGCCTAGTTACAGCAGTTCCTTTTACCCAGTATATCATGTCCAGATATCAAGAAAAAAATTACAAGCCATACTAAAAGGCAAAAAACACAAAGTGGTGAGATAAAACAAGCACCAAAACCAGACACGGCATAGATACTGTAATTATCAGGCTGGAAATTTAAACAGTTGTGATTACTCTGCTACGGGCTCTACTGGCTAAAGTAGACAGCAGGCAAGAACAGAAGGGCAATGTGAGCAGAGAGATGGAAATCCTAAGAACCAAAAGTAATTGCTAGAGATAAAAACATGTAACAGAAATAAAGAATGCCTCTGATGAGCTTATTAGCAGACTGGATGCAATGGAGGAAAGAATTTCTGAACCTGAGTATGTAGCAACAGAAACCGAAACTGAACAGCAAAGAAAACAAAGACTGAAAAAAGGGAAACAACATCCAAGGACCATGGGACAACTACAAAAAGTGTAACATACGTGTAACAGGAATATCAGAAGGAAAAGAGAGAAAGGAACAGAAGATGTATTTGAAACAATAATGACTAAGAATTTCCCCAAATTAATGTCAGACACTGAATCACAAATCCAGGAAGCTCAGAGACCACCAGCAGAATAAATCTAAAAAACTACACCTAAGCATATCATTTTCAAACTACAGAAAATCAAAACAAACAAACAAAAAACTAAAAGAAGCCAGAGGTAGGGAAAGAAACACTACCTATAGAGGAACAAAGGTAAGAATTATATCTGACTTCTGCTCAGAAATCATGCAAACAAGAGTGTGGAGAGAAATATTTGAAGTGCTGAGAAAAAAAAAAAAAAAGACAAGAAAAACCCTCTGGAATTCTGTGTCCCGTGAATTTATCTTTCAAAAGTAAAGAAAAAAAAAACTTTCTTAGACAAATATGGAGAGAATTTGTTGCTATTTTTCAAGAACTCTTTTGCAAACGTTAAAAAAAATGTTCTTTAGAGGGAAGTAAAATGATATAGGTCAGAAACTCGAACGTACAAGAAAGAGTATCAGAGAAGGAATAAGTGAAGGTAAAATAAAAACTTATTTTTCTTATCCTTAATAATAGATAACTGTTCAAAATAACAGCAACAATGTATTTGATTATGTATATTTATTTTATATATATTATGTGTGTATATACATATGCTTATGTAAAAGTAAAATGAATAACAGCAAAGATACAAGGGACAGGAGGGAGGAATTAAGATCATTTTGTTATTGTTAGGTTCTTATACTGCCTGTGAAAGTGGCATAATGTTAAAGTGAACTTGAGTTAACTGTAAATATCTATTACAAACTTTAAGAGAACCACTAAAAGTTTTTTTTAATGAAGTATAACTGAAATGCAAAGAAAGGAGAGAAAATGGAATCATGAAATGCTCAACTGAAAACACAAAATGCAGAAAAAGAGTGGAAGGCAAAAATAGGAAAAAGAGCAAAGGCAACAAACAGAAAACAGTAACAAATGCAGGAGACATTAACTCAACTGTATCAATAATTACAATTGAATCTAACTATATTAATAACCACAATCAAAAGTAACAGGCAGGATGGGCCCTTGCTGGGTACCAACAGCACTGGCAAGGTTAGGACTGGATTATGGAAACACAAAACTACTGTGTAGCATGGGTGGGCTTCCTAGGCAGAAGTCCAGACAAACTGTGATATTCCCATTCCTTTAAGCTATGAACACGTAAAAACAAACTGTTTATAGCCACTTAGAGATTCAAAAGAATTTAATAAATGTATAAGCTTAGGATTTAAAAAAAGAAACAAAAAATTGAATGTCAATGTTCTAAATGTACCAAATAAAACATGGAAAATTGTCAGATTAAACAATGAAACCCAATTACATACCACATACAAGAAACCCATAAATAAAACAGAAGTAAAGACTTGGAGAAAGAAATACCATACTAACAATACTCAAAAAAAGGCAGACGTAGCTATATTAATTTTAGACAAAGCAGATGCCAAAGCAAGGAAAGTTATTAGGGATAAAGAAGAGCATGTACATTGTATTAAAGGGATCAATTCTTCAAGACATAACAGTCCATAACATGCATGTACGTAGCAGCAGTGCCAAATTATGTGAGACAAAAACTAATACAAATGCAAGAAAAAATAAATGAATTCACTGTCATAGCTGGAGACTGTAAAACTCCTGAATCAGAAATAGACTGATCCAGCAAGGCAGAAAATCAGCAAGGACACAGCTGAACTTAATAACACCATCAGTCAAGTGGAGATAACTGACGTCTATAGACTACTTCATCCAACAACAGTTTTCCTCTAGCTCACATGAAACATTCACTAAGACCACATTCTGAGCCATAAAACAAACCTTAACAAATTTATATGACAGAAATCACACAATGTCTGTTCTGAGACCACAGAAGAATTAAACTAGAATACCAGAAAGGTTAACTGGAAAATTCCAAAATACATGGAGCTTAAACAACACACTTCAAAAACAACAAATGGGTCAATGAAGAAATCTCAAGATAAACTTAAAAACATTTGAGACTAAAGGAAAATAAAAACATAACTTACCAAATTTGTAAGATGTAGTAAAAGCAGTGCTTAGAGGGAAATTTATAGCATTTAATGCATATATTCAAAAAGAAGAAAGACCTACAATAAACCATCTAAGCTTTTATCTTAGGAAACTAGAAAAAGAGCAATTTAAATCTAGAGTAAGCAAATAAAAAAAAAAGAAAAAACTTAGAGCAGAAATCAATGAAATTTAACAGGAAATCAACAAAAAATCAAAACCAAAGCTGCTTCTTTGGAAAGACTGATAAAATCAAACAAGCCTCTAACCAGGCTACGAAAAAAAGGCGAACACAGATTACTACTATCAGAAATGAATGAAAGGGCATCACTAGAGATCCCATGGGCATTAAAACGCTAATAAAGGAATACTACAAAAAACTCCATGTCCAACTCTGGTAACCTAGATGAAATGGATCAATTCCTTAAAAGATACAATTGCCAAAACAAATACAAAAACAAAAAAACTCAAAAAAAAAAAAAAAAAAAACCAAGAAGAAACAGACAATCTAAATAGGCTTATATCTAGTAAAGAAATTGAATTAGTAATTAATCGTTTTCCAAAACAGAAACCAGCAGGCCCAGATGGATCCACTGGTGAATTCTACTAAACATTTAAGGAAACTGTATCGATTCATGAAAATACTCTCTATGATACTGTAATCATGGATACATGTCATTATTCATTTGTCCAAACCCATAGACTATACCACATAATGAGTGATCCGTAACATAAACTATGCCTCTGAGTGGTTATCATGTGTCAATGCAGGGTTATCAATTGTAGCAAATGTACCACTCTGATGGGAGATACTGATATTGGTGGAGTATATGTACATGTGAGGGTGGAAGGTATATGGGAAATCTCTGTACTTTCCTCTCAACTTTGCTGTAAACCTAAAACTGGTTTTCAAAAAACGAAGAACGGATAAACTTCAATGAAGGTAGTCCAAGTTCCCTACCCTCCATGCCCTGCTCCTTGTAACCACAAATCTGATCTTTTCTATGAGTTTGGGTTTTCTGTTGTTTCATTTTCGTTTTGTTTTTTTTAAGATTCCACATATAAGTGAGATCATACAGTATTCTTATTTCGCTTGGCATAATGCCCTCAGGGTCCATCCATGTTGTCAAATGGCAGGATTTCTTTCCTTTTTATGTCTGAGTAACATTCCATTGTGTGTGTATATACACATACTTACATACACACACACCCCACGCAATATCTTAATCCACTCTTCCACTCATGGACCCTTAGGTTGTTTCCATGTCTTGGCTGTTATAAACAACATTGCTATGAGCAATGGGGGCATAGATCTCTCTTTAATATTGTTTTTGTTTCCTTCAGATATATTCACAGAAGTAGAATTTCTGGATCATGTGGTAGTTCTATTTTTAGTCTTTTGAGGAACCTCCATACTGTTTTACATAGAGGCTGTACCAATTTACAATCCCACTAACAGTACACAAGGGTTTCCTTTTCTTCACATCCTCACCAGCATTTGTCATCTCTTGGCTTTTTCATAATAACCATTCTAACAGGCCTGAGGTGATATCTCTTGGTGGTTTTGATTTGCATCTCCCTAATGATTAGTGACACTGAGCACCTTTTCATTTGTCTATTGGCCATCTGTATGTCTTCTTTGGAAAAAAAGTCTATTCAAGTCCTTTGTCCATTTTTAATTGGATTATTTGGTTTCTTTACTGTTGAGTTATATGAGTTCTTTATATATTTTGGATATTAACCCCTTATCAGATACATGGTTTGCAGGCATTTAATAAAGTCTTAAAAAATTTTTTAATGTAAAGAAAATATAAGGAATAGATACACTACAAATAGATTTTCAAATTTTGTTACCTCAGCCTGTATAGCTGACTGGCACTTTCTTGCTGTCAAAAAGCTAACAAAATGAACAGTAATTAATAAAACCAAAAAAAGTAAAGTTATACTATAAGGGATCAGTAAGACCAAAGAATTCCTTGTATCACAAAAAGCATAAGACATTAAGAAAAAAAACAATAAATGACTACATTTTAAAAATTCTGTTCATAAAATTATTCCATTCATTTAGAAAATAAGATAAGTAATAATTCTGTAAGTTATATGTTCAATTCATATAATTCAACCAAGGTTTAGTATCCACAGTGTATAAAGAACCCCAACATTCCAATAGAAAAACAAAATGGACAAGACATGAGCAATTAAGAACAGATGAACACAATAAAAATATATATATCTAAAAAAAAAAAAGAGGAACACATACAAAATAACCCAAAAACACAAAAAGAAAACTCTTATTTTGTTTAGTGTACTCATGTACCACAAGTATATAGAATAGGGATTAACTCTAGGTTGACCCTCAATATTTTTTGAAAATTGAAAAAATATATGATTTTTTTAAAATACAGCAATAAAGATGCTCAACCTCCCTGTACACTGGAGTATTATAAATTCAAACCACCATCTGATAACCCCATCAGACTGGCAAAAACTGAAACACCAGGCATCATTAAGTGCGTGATGGTGTGTATAAACAGGAAAACTTAAAACGTGCTAGTGAAACCACTCTGAAGATCAATTTGGCAACACTTAGGTGAAGTTGAAATTGCATATGATCGTGATTCCACTGCTAAGAGATAACCAAGATCAGATATTAGCAAAGCATGGCCCAGCCAAATCAGATCTGCTGCCTGTTTTTATAAGGCCCATGAGTTAAGAATGGCTTTTACATTTTTAAGTGGCTGGGGAGAGAAAAAAAAATCAAAAGAAGAATAACGCTTCATGACATACGAAATTCAAATTTCAGTGTCTATGAAGCTTTTCTGGCACACAGCCACACTCATTTGCTTATGTATTATCTATAAGTGCCTTCTTGCTACACTGGCAGTGTTGAGTAACTGTGACAGACTGGACTGCAAAGTGTCAGATATTTACTATTCAGGCCTTTCCAAAAAAAGTTTGCTGACCTGTGTCCTAGAGAAACATATACACGTGAACAAAGAAATCTACTTTAAAAAAAAAGTTCATAGTAGCAATATAAGACACAACTAAGATAATCATAGTAGCAATGTACATTAATAGTAAAAAATTAGATACAACCTAAATTTCCACAAAAAGGGAAATGCATAAAAATGTAGCATATTCATACTATAACAAAGCACTAGTTATTCTTACCAACATTATTTAATCTTTCAAATGCTGTAAGAATGAAAAGCAAGTTACAAAAGAATACAGTATGACATGATTTATAAAATACTTTAAACATGCAAAACAATCTGTATACACATACACAGGTTCAGAGATACATATATAAAGTACAAAGAAATGTATGGGAATGTTAAGTACAAAGTTAAGGATGGTGGTTACCCCTGGAAAGGAGGCAGGAAAGTGAAAAAAGGAAAGGGTTTACCCCTGTTTCAACTGTATTAGTTATGTTTTCTTTAGGCTAGGAAGTAGAACATAAGTTTTTGTTATATTATTCTTTATATTCCACACAGATGTGAAATATTTCCTAATAATTTTTAAACTGTCATCAATAAGGTTTTACAAAAATAAAAACAATTTTTAAAAATGAGTCACTGAGACAGAAGTTAACTTCTATAATTTAGAAATAAAAAAGCAGCAAAAGAAAACATAAAGAGAGAATTAAATGCAAACAACAGGAAATCTCAATAAAGCAATTTTAGGTGGCTCTGTAGTGCTTAAGCCCCAATATATCTCAAGAATCTGTCAAGATTCTCCAAAGGCAGCCTCTTAGAGCTCTAAGCCACCATGTTACAAGTCTGAGTACCCTGCTGGACTTGGACTACATGGAGAAGGATGGGCCCAACTTCCCACACCTGCCAGTCAGACATTTGAATAAAGCTATCTTGGAACCACCAGACCAGCCAAGCTACCACTGAATAACTCCAGCAGATGCTGCAGGAAGCACAAAAACCACCCAGCTGAGGTGATTTTTCTCAAATTCCTAACCTAAAAAAACTATCCTTTGATAAAGAAGACAGACGAACAGACTATCCAATACTATCTCAAGATGAAGTCTGAATGTATTAAATTCTCAGGAATAATATCAAATTAGGCTTCCTTGTGAGCTACCAAAACCACAATATTCAGAGTTCTCTCAGTTTATCTCCTTCTTCATTTTAATCAGTTAGTTCTGTCCAAGGCCAACATCAGACAGCAGTTTGGTGCTGTTGGTGTTGCTGGAAGCTCCTTGATCTTCTAAGGAATGGAAATATCGAGTAGTGGTACCTTATCCTAAAGTAATGCAGTTGGTTCCATCTTCACACAGAATACCCAATCTCTAAAAATATAGGTATCTCAAGCATACAAAGTTCCAAAGTCAGAAAATAAACAACTCAGAAATGACTGCAAGAACAAGTGGCTTCAAATGTTTCTTCTGCTCCACAGACAGGGAGAAGACGACCAAGATGGCAGGGGAATTCAATATTCAATAAGATGATCAATGGAACACTTTAATTCTGAAAGTGCAAATGCATAATTCAACAAGAAAATTGACAGATTCATAATAAACTTAAAAGAACATAAACTTGAAAAATAGATAAAGCCTGTAAACGGTGAAGACAAAGGAGATTCAGGAGTTGCTACTCAAACCTGTGAAGGAAATGCTGCTGAAGAATCTCAAACTTAATTGCTATTATGACAAAACTAAATCATTCTTTGATAGTATTTCCTGTGATGATAACAGAGAATGGAGACCAACCTGAACTGAAGAAAGATTAAATGCCAAAATATGTACTCTCACCTCATCCAAACAGTGGCCAAAGGAATTTTGGAGGCAGAGAAGATGTTGGTACCCATACAGAAAGAGTCAAGAGAGGTAATGGTGATTATGTCTCCAAGATTTAGTGGCAGACTCATATGTAGGAGGTTGTGGGGGCAGAAAGTTCGCAGATTAAAAAATATAGGAAAGGCAGCAAGGTTATCATATGGTCTACAAGCAAGTCTTGAGAAATTTCTAGCTCCTCAAGTCCTGAAAAATTGCTTCAGTCTTTGCAAAAAATAAAAAAGAACATTTATTATACACTGGACACCAACACTGTTTTTTCTTCCCTGTTGTATTTCAAAGATTGTAATGCAATTACTGTGGGAGGAAAAAAATCCCTCATATTCAAAACCAAGCATGAAATACATTAAAAAAAAAAAAAAAAACAACTCTCCAAAAGCAAGATGAGGATATGGCTTGTTGTCTTACTCCTCAAGTCTGTAGTCTCAGGTGGTCCCAAAGTAGTTTTTGTTGACTTAGAACAAGGCAGAGGATCCACATATCCCAGTTTGCCTAGGACTGTTCCAATTTTAGTAGTGAAAGTCTGTATCTTCAGGAGACAAGAGGTCCTAATTTTTGGTGAAGGATGCAAAAGGCTCTGAGAAGTCCAAAACCCTAAGGTAGCCCAAAAAACGGACCAAAAGCAACACCGTTTTTAACGTTAAATGAATACTCCCTATCTTCTTTCTATACTTGCTGTCTTTGTCTTTTAGGTGATGCAGGCAACCAAAATCTGTAGTTCACAATCAAGGATCATCCATTGTTGCATCACTCCAAGTAATGTGACTTAAGTGTACAACTGAAGCGGGCTTTAATTGTGATCAGCAGTCTACCTTTGACTTTGTGGATTAATTGTTGTGTTTTGTATTCAGATAACATTTAATTTTTAATACTGTAAATAGTGGTGACCATGTTTTCTAATTGGTTAGGTAATGAATATGAAGAAGACTGCAATAATGACTCCAGTACGACCCAGACGTCACCAAATGAAAAGAAAAAAGAAAGGAAAAGTTTCTAACATTCTGCCTCTTTTCTTCTTTCTTGTGCTTGCCTGGTTTCAGAAATTCTTGAATCAGTCCCTAATCAAAGAAAAGTTAAACCAAAGACTATTTATGTTACTATTTATGTCTCTGAAACAAATTACAAATTGTGTGGTCTATTTTGTTCTGTCTTTCTTTAGCTTCCTAAACTGTCTGGAAATTAGAAACTTTTGGACCTCATAAGAACTGTCATTTTCAAGTTTAAGAAATATTATGACTTTGTTGAAAGAATTACAAAAAAACCCCAAAAACAGGTAGGCATGGGAGAGGAAAGATGGCTATGTAGATTAAAGACAGCTACAAACTCTTTGCCTGCTGAATGTTGGGTTCTATTTCCCTTCTCCTTTAATCTGGGCTGGCTCTGTGGCCTTCTGGCCAACAAAATGTGGCAGAAGTGACAATGTAATTTCTGAAGTTGGGCTTCAAGAGATCTGTGGCTTCCGTTTTTCCCCTCTTAGGGTGCTGCTTTATCATTCCCTGTTATTTAGCCTTCTCTTGTCCAGCCCTCTCCCAAAGGTAAAGCAGGTAAGAAGAAGACTAGGCAAGCAAGAGGATAAGAAGGGAAGGAGGGAGGAAAGAAGGAAGGAAATGCTGAAGGATTTTATGGCTACAGGACAGGTCCCAAGCTCCAGTTCTGCTTGCAGGGCTAACTTGCTCTGGATCACGGAACCCCTCTATACTTCTTGATCTCCTCAGTCAACATACTTTTGTAATGGCAACAGGAGCCATTAACTTATAGGAATCTAGACATAGGAATACATAACTTCATTCTCTATCCTCTCTCACTACACCAGTCAACATAGAATATCAACAACAATCAGCTAATACCTAGAAAAAGAAAGATAGTAAGTGAAAGAAGAATAATAAAAACTAGAATTCAAGTAAGAGACAAGATAAGCATGAAGAGAAGAAAAGTAAGAAAAGAAAGTTCTTTCTTCTCTGCCTGCTAAGAAAATAAATACAATAATCCAACTAACATAGAGCACTTGGAATTACACGCCTGGAATTGTTCTAAGAGTTCACTATACATTAACACATTTAATCTTCATGGCAACCTTATGAGGTAACTACAATTATTATCCTTGTCTTCTTAACAGATGTGAAAACACAAAGAGGTTAAGTAATCTATTCAAGATCATACAGCTAGTTAAGTATAGAGCTAGATGATGAATCCTGGCATTCTGGCTTCTGAATTCATGCTCTCCATGCATTTCTAATGAAAACTGCTTCCATTCTAAGTGAGGTTCTACTCTACTACTGTTTCTTGTGAGCACATGAAATCAAGTAGTAAGTAGAATTTATCAACTCAACTAGGATGCAACTAGAAAATACATATAGTTAAGGAATAAATAAGGAATGACACGATGGCGTAGTTTCTAAAAGTAGTACAATCAAAAGAGGAAGGAGCAGGGCTAAATGAAGAACTTTGTGGTGTGTTCCCCTGAGCAGTTTGACACTAAACACCTTGCTCATATTCATGGAATGCCCATCATTTAGGAGAAGTGGTGCTTTAGCCCAGGAGATACTGTCAAGTATTTACTGGCCCCAATAAAAGTGGCAAACAGACTGGGCTCTGAATTGCATTTATATGTAAAAATAAAGTATGGCTAAGGAGAAATGAAAAATACTTTTCATTTGGAGACATAAGTAATTTTGCTGATACAGAGGACAACACTGCAATAGTTCAGATCAGTCTTTTTAACCTAGTGGACAAAGTTCACAAAGGAGGAGGGCCCAGAATGAAAAGGAAAACAAAGTAGTAAATACACACACGCAAGCACATATACAAAAGGGAAAACAGAAAAAAAATGGGAGAAAATATTGGTGAGGCAATTAATTGGTAGAAGTAAAAGGTAAAGTGGCTCAATAAATATTTGTTGAATGAATGAACAAAAGAGAAATCTGTCAAACTACCTATAACAAACGGAAAGGGGGTAGAAGACGACATCTTAAGTAAATAGAAGAGAAAGAAACAAGTCAGAGGGGAAAGAAAAAAATTCAACACAAGTTGCAGTCTAATTAAGCAACTTTCATGTAATACTATATAACAAAATAAAATACAACAGTAGCCAGTAGGTCTACTTTTCCCTAATGAAGCCAGAAAAGGAAATGGAATTAGCATTTTACTTAATAGTTTGTAAGAATGTAAAACACCATTTAGAACATGGATGACAAACAAGCATCTCAAACTTACCATCAAGGCAGAGCTATTTATTAACTTCTCATTCCTCTGCCAGTCTACTCCATCTCAGTAAATGGAATTACCCCCAACACCTCAAACCAAAACCGAAGCAGTCATTTTTGACTCCTCCCTTACTCTGATTCTCAATACGCATTACATCAAGTCCTGTGAGCTCTGCGTCCAAATATATCTCCCATCTATCCACTCCTCTTCCCAGCCTCCATTGCAACCATCCTTGCCTAAGCCCCTCCAACTTTGAGACTACTACAGTATTCTAACTCACGTCCCTGCTTTAACTTGTGCTCTCCTCTAATTCACTCCATAAGCAAAGTGATTTTTTAAAAAAGATAAATATCTTGAAACTACTTTGCTCCAAACTCTTCAATGATGTCCTGCTTCTCAGAATGAAATAAAAATTCATGATCTGGAATGATATGCTGCCTCTCTTTCATATCACTCTTTTCTCTGCTTGCTACATTTCCGCCAAAATGATCTTTTTGTTTAACAAACATAATCCTATATCATCTCGGAACCTCTACAGGCATTATCCTCTTGGCCATACTCTAGTCCCACAGTTAAGATATTACCTTAACACACCTTAACCTCCTTAGGAAGGCCTTTCCTGACTTTAGCATTACGTAAAACAGCTTTCCCATTTGTCCACTGCTCTGTATATTTCTCCCATAGCCTTTATCACACTATTACCATCTTGTTTATTTCATTAACAAATATGTTCCAAGTGCAAGAAATATGTTGGTGAAAACAGAAAGCCATTGTTTTCGTGAAGCTTACTTATATTTTAGTAGGGCTGGAAAACTTGAAGACATGAATTTATCATATGAAAAGTGCTGTCATGAAAGATAAAACACGGTAAAAGGGAATACCATCTGTTTGTACCCGTGAGTATGGCATTTTAAGTAGGTTATCAGATCTGAGCAGACCTAAATAAAGTGAAGAAGGAAACTGAAAAAATGAAGTAAGACAATTCTAAACGGATTCATTTTTACTTATTTATGAAAAGTCCCTCCCACTAAAATCTAAGGCCTATGAAGGCAAGTACCCTATTTATGCACTGCTGTATTCACCTTGGTATAATGCCTAGCACAAAGCAGGCTGCTATAAATATTTGATGAGTGAATGAAAACCTTGTTTTTCAAGAAGTCTACTGGAGAGTAAGGAAAAGTATACTATGTAGATGTTTAAATATTATATCCCAAAGGGTCTATGGGGAAACATTTTGAAAACACATAAACATGGTATCAAAAATGTATTATGGCAAGTTATAGTGGAGTATTTTATCATTGAAAGTGTAAAGAATCAAAAGAATTATATACAAAATACTACACACAAAAAATAAATGACACTAAATATCATTCCATTTATTTCAAAAGATTCAGTACAGTATATGAAAAACTGAAATCCTATGCTCATATTCTAAACAAGGTACCATTCATTTTCTTTATGAGAATGCTGAAGGAGACACGGTGAATCTCAAATTTATCCCCAAGAGCAATTCATAGACCCTCAAGTTAGAACAAACTAAAAGCAACGATTTTAAATTTACATCAGCCCTGTATCTGTTGGCTTTATTTATATTTTCTTTCCTATGTTCATCTAGCCAGAGTTTAAACTGAATCAGAAGCCTCTACAGAAGTCCCAAACCTACCACAGGAAAAAAAAAAAAAAAAAAAAGGTATAATCATCTGCATACTGACTATATCAGTAAGCCATCTTTTGTGATTCCAGTATCAAAACAAAAAAATAATGCACATAACACCCCCTGTAACACAAGCTGCACCACTCTCAGCCTCTGACAGGTAACTATTCTGCCCAAACTAGAAAGGAGGTAGAATAGAGGAAATATGAAATGAAGCCAGAAAAAACTTACAAGCTTTCCACATCTTCTTACTATGAATCTCATATAAAACTCTCAACATTTTCAAATAAAGGCTGTCATGCATAGGAAGGTAAAAAAAAATTTTTTTTTGCTCTGCAATACTCAATGAAGAAGAATTATGAAAATTAAGATTTCTTTTCCCATTCATCTCTATTAGTCCGTATTTGTTTATTAGACTACGGACTGAGTACCTACTGTGGTCCAGGCACTGTTCCAGGTGTTGTTAACTAAACTGTAAACAAGGCATATCCATCATTCTTCAACACTTTCTTATAGGCCCTGGTACCACAGTTAAGTTGTACTTTCTTAATTCAGAAATTTTTCCAATTATTTTTTAAAGTATTGCTTCATGTTCCGTATGAAAAACATCTTTGCAAAATTATCCAAAGAATAGTTCATCTTTTTTAGCAATCACTGGACCGGTTCCCCCAAACATATGTATAAATCTAATTACTAGCATAAACAGTGACCCTACAGCCAAATTAAGCAATGAGCATTAGAGTTCCTGTCCACAAGCACAATGAATTTAGATGTATTTTGGGGATATATATATATAGGCAAAGGGCCAATATTGGCACCCATTACCACCATCCCCAACAATGACATACAGCTTTTCTTAAAACTGGCTTAGTCCATCTACAGCAAATGTTTAACTTTTCCTCACAACTGAATAAAAATGGAACCACTCAAACTTTATTAGCTTTGGTGACTGTCCCAAAATTGACACTGTCAATCTCGTTCTTTTTTTTTTTCGAATTATTTTATAAAAGATGTTTAGCAGAACACATGTCGTTAAGATTATCAGAGTCAGGCCTAATCTGAATGCTGGCTTCAAAAGGAAGCCTGAAGCTCTGCGAAACATAAAGACCAGGGGGGTACAAAACAGGAAAACTACCTCTCCCCTCCCCGCTTAGACTGGCTCCCCACTTCACCCAACCTTAGCAACTTGAAACTTTCCATGAACACCAAACAAAACCCGAGTGCAGTCCGCTCTCATCCTGAGGCCACCACCGAAACACCAAAAACTGTCAAAGACTTAAACGCGTGAAAGGACAGCCACCAACTCCAGCTCGCGGCCGGAACCACCGACACTCCCTAGGGCCTCCCCGCCCTCCGCCAAGCCCCTCGCCCGGGCGGACTCGAACCCAGCGCGCTCGCACCGCATCCCCTCCCCGCCATCGCTCCCGCAGCCCCCGCCCCCGGGCCCCTCCGCCGCCCCGCAAACCCACCCAGCGCCCGTAACTGAATATCCGGGAACCAGGGGGCCATATTTTCCTCAGTCTCCCCACCCACCCCCCGCAAGGGCAGAAATAGCTGTACCTTCCAGAAAAGTAATCTCCCCTGCGCTGCCGTCGCTCTTGCCAGCCGCCATCTTCCTCCTCCCACGCCGCCGCCTTCTTAATCCATGGCCCACACCGCCGCCGCGCTCGCCGGGATGAGGGGCCGCGCCGCAGGAGGGTAGCCGCCGCAGGGTTGCGGGCCTAGGACTCGGCCGTCAGGCGGGCGGCGCTCCCCCGTCCGGACGGGCCTACACAAAAGCAGGCCGGGCGCTCCCGGGCCTATCCGCGGGCTGGTGGGCGGCGAGACCCGCGGCCTGGGCTGCTCAGGCGCCTCCGGGCGAACGCGAGCGGCGACGACGGCGACGGCGCTTCCCGGGCCCGGTGCCTCTCGGCCCGCGACTCCCCATCCACCGCCCACCCAGGCCGCCTGAGAAGCTTCCCTCAGCCGCGAGCCCGCAGGAAGAGAGACTGAAGGCGAGCACACAAACACGCCTCCCTAAGTCCCGGGCCGTAAAATGGCCGCACCCGCCGCGCCGGGGCGGCGAGGTCTCTACGACCGTCAGGCGCCCCCAGGCCGTTCGCTCCTTCTGCAGCCGCCGCCGCCGCCGCTACGGCCGTCCGCCCACCCCGCCCAGGCGCGAATGCATCAGCCGAGGTCTCTGCGACTGTCCATGTGGATAGGGGTGGGTCCCCTCTGCCACCGCCTCGCGTCCGTCGCCACAGCAGCTCCAGCCGCCGCCGCCGCTCCTCCCCCACGGGCGCTGCTGCGGCCGCCCGGCTCCCGCCCCCGCCCCGCCGCCGCCGCCGCCGCCGCCGCCGCCGCCGCCCCCAGCGCGGCGCCCCCTCAGGAGCCCGGGCTCGCTCGCGGGTAGAGCGGGCCGCGGCGCTGCACCGAGCCCCGCCGCGTGGCGCCTGCAGCCCGGCCCTCCGTAGCGCCGGCCCAGCGCGGCGCCCGCTCGGCCGACACACGTTTCGTCCCAAATCGCGAGCTCCGCGGGCCGGGGGGCCGACCTGGTGTCTGAGCGCTTCCCAGCCGGGCCGGCGGGGCATTTGGCTTCTGTGAGACCACGATTGCCTGAGGAATGTTCTCAGTTCATTCCTTTGAGGAGGCCTTGGAGCTTAAACCATAGCCAACTGGAGAGAAAAGGTAGAGTGAGGCAGTGCAGTCACGTGTAGAAAATGATTTGTGGTCTTCATTTTTTAAGAAGTTTTCAAAATAATTTATGAGGGGGAATGCTACAGTACCCTTTGGATGACAGCGTACAAAAAAAAAAAAAAAAAAAAATCCTGTCATTTCTGTGCCTGACACTTCAAAAACCATACCCTACCTTACCAGCCAGGCTTTGCCATTGCATTGCAGGTGACTATATCATGTTCGTTTTTCTTTTCCTGCTTTGCCTTTCTTTTTGCTTTCATTTTTTTTTTAAGTTCTAAAAACAAGACGTTCATTAATGAAAATTTGGAAAATACAGAAAAGTTATGCCTAGTCCCACCACGAAATTCAACTCCTTTGCCTGTGTAGTCCTCTCATCCAAAATTTTTCTTAAATCTCTCACTATCCTCATTTAAAAAACAAAAAATGTATGCTCTATATAAATGAAAACTCAACAGTCATTAAAATGACACAGAAAAACTATGATTTAGTGCAGTCTTTGGGGACTGAACTAACTAGTTTAATTGCCCTGCTAAACTAGGCATAAGCAGACCGTCTTTTTGTTTAAAACTTCTTTTAAAATCTTTTCCTAAAATGAACTCATGATTTCGTGATTAAGAGTAATGTAACGAGTATAATTGATTATCATTTGCTATTTTTGTTGCTTGAGGATATTGGATGCTCCCACTGCGGTCCCTTTGACACAGCGTCTATGCCAATGACAGTATAATAGTGAGGCTGATAGACAATAGGCAGATGTGGGTGACTGGACTCGTTTGTACAGACTCCAAAATGTAGTTTTGGAAAAAATCTGATTTTAAAACACATACATGCTGGCTTTGAAAATGGAAGAAGTTGCCAGAAATCAAGGAATGTGGGTGGCCTCTGGATGCTTTAAAAGTCAAGGAAACTGAGGCTCCCCTAGAGCTTCCAGAGAGCAAAGCTGACACCTGGATTTTAGCCCAATGAGACAGATGTTGGACCTCTTACCTTACAGAACTGCAAGATAACGAATTTCTGTTAAGTTGCTAATTTAGTGGTAATTTGTTACAGCAGCCATAGAGAACTAATACACGTGGAATAGGAAGACAGGTGGAGTTATGTAAAAGATGTCTGTTAAGCAATCTGAGTTAGGATCTCTCAGATGAAGTCCACTGTTTTATTTTTAAGTAGTATTAATGTCAGCTAATCTCTATGGGACTCCATAATTCCAACTTTAAAAGAGAAGTATGGATTAAACCAATGTTTCTCAAACTTTAGCTTGCATAAAAATCACCTGATAAGGCTTGTTAAAATAGATTGCATTACCCCTCCCCTAGAGTTTCTGTTTCAGTGAGCCTGGAGTGGGCCTTATAATTTGCATTTGTAACATGTTACTAGGTGATTGCAGAAGCTGCTGATCAGGGGACCACACTATGAAACAATCTAGATTAAACAGTCCCTAAATTCCTTTTCAGTTCAATTATTCTTATTCTATAGTATGCAATTACAAATGAAATTATTAGTTTCCATATTAAAGTATAAAGATATTTTCAGAAATCACTGTTCTTCCATATGAATATAATCAGCTAAGCATTGATAGTATCATATATCCCTTTATCCAGGATTCAGGCCCTAGAAAACTTCAGATTTAGGGCATATCCCTGAAATTTAGATGTATTTAGTATATATACAAATGTATATTTAGTATATTTACAGATATTTAATTATTAGCCCTTTTTTTATACATGAATTTTGAAGTTCAGAGATGTTACTGAGAATGCCTTTGGATATTAGAAATATGACTAATTACAAAACCAATTCCCTGAGTTATCCATTCAATTTTATTAAAAGCCTAGCGTGTCTTTATTGTTTAAAGTTAGCCATCTAACTTTAATTGTTTAAGTGGAATTTAGATTCCATTTGGATGTCAGCTAACTTGTTAGTTTTCATATTTAATACAATTTAATTCTGGCATAAAAGATAAATATAATGGAGAAAAGTTAGACTATTTTAGATTTGAGTGTTTGGGTAATTACAATGGATATAATAAGCTACTTTATGTTTTCTACTTAATCCACTGAAGAAAATTTAGGAAAAAAAAAAAAGGAAAAACAAAAGAGGGTCCTGCTACCCAAAATTCAAGCCTAATGCCATATTTTCTCCAAAGTCTTTTTACTCACTCTGGTCACCTATTCCCAAGGGTGAACCCTGGGCTTACCTGTCTTCTAAGCTCAATAATTCAAATATCCCATCTCTAACCACAACCACTATGACCATTTTCAGTCTCATTGTGATCTCTAAACCTTGACTCCTCCATTTTCTCTCTTAATCTTTACTTCTCTCCCCACCTAGTTTAGATTCCATGATATATCATTTAACTGATTCTTTCTTGATTATATGCTCAACTCCCTTGCTTCTCTGCCCTTTCCTTCTCCCCTTTTTTTAAAAAACCCTCACCCTGAGTAAACCCTGTTACTCACCTTCCCTGCTGGGCCACAGGAGGGTGAGCATTGCTGAAGAAAGTCACCCAAAAGAGAAGACTAGTTCCACTATAACATTGTGGCGGCCACCCTACAGGGAACTTCTGTATTGCCAGCCTTTCTAGGAGGTTCTCAAATCAGCATGTTCTCCAGCTGTCCACCGCACCTGTATTGAACTTCTCCAACCCTTCCCCTATCGCTCTCAGCAGAATTCCTTGCTTCCTACTTAAAAGAGAAATACAAAGCACTAGATAAACATTTCCTTTGTATACCAAAACTACCTGCATCTGTACTCACCCATTCTGTTTTTCAGTCCCTACTATTTAGAGGCAAAGTCCCTCTTTCTTTAACTCAATCCCTCATGTATCCTATGAGTTCCATACCCACTCTCCTTAATACACTAGAATTTGTCTCCTTTGCTTCTGAAAGTGCTGATTCTACAGTTTATAATCTTAGACTGTTTTGACCACACCATAACATTTGCAGTTTTGCAGGCAATTCACCAGCATAGCTGTAGCCTATTTAAATTGGTTGAAAAACATGTACTCAGGGGTCCCACTATCAAGACTCCCCTCAGTTTTTGTGCAGTTTGAGTCATTTAAGAAAGAAAAATCATTGGTGATGGCCAATGGACCAAGATCCTCAAGGCTACAATTATGCCATGCTAGCAGAATTCAGAGGAGAACAGGACTGAGACAATCCAGCAGATCCTTTGGAAGGATCGAAGAACATGCGACCCTCCCCAGAGCTACTCCTCTCCTGGGATTCTTTGCTCATGAACAAACCAGAAACCTAGGAATCATTCTTGACTCTCTTTAAAAAAAAAAAATTAAATCTACTCCCTGAATATATCTTGAATCTATGCATATTTTTGTCCCCATCTCAACGGCCCCACCCTAGAGCTAGCCACTCTCACCTCTCAGCCATACTGCAGTAATAACCCGCTTCAAACAGGTCATTCCTTGTTCGCTCTACCCTTCCTCTAATCTATTTCTCACACAGAAGTCACAATAACCTTGTTTTAAAAAAAAAATTAGACCTCATTTAAACAAATGAGATCAAAGCATTTGCATGTTTAATAAAATCATTCAAAGGTTTCCCATTGCTCTTAGGATGAAATCCTAAATCTTTCATTGACCTCCTGGGCCCTTCCTGCTTCACTAGCCTCATCTTGCACCACTTTCACTTCTTATTTAAGCTCCGATCATTTCGTACTTCTCTCAGTTCCTCAAATACTTCATCTTATTTTCTACCTTAGAGCCTTCAAATGTGTTGTACCCTTCATCTGCAATATACTTTTTGTCTACATAGAGCCTTGTTCCAGTAGGTTAATTCATATCTGCTGAAAGAATAAGCAAATGAATACGACATATTTAAAATAATCTTTCTCAAGGGACCTTCAGAATCACAGAACCCAGGCCCCTTAGAGACCATCTAACACAATCCTTGCAGAGGTCCAGAAAATGTCTCTGTCTCAAGTAACATAGTGGTAGAAATTTAGGAAAGATGCCCTAAAAAGGATCGGTAATTCAGGTGTGAACCTAGGGCTTGGTTTTGAAGACGCTGAACCAACTTTAGCTGGGAACTGACAGAAGGAAGAGTTGAGTTGGTAATAGATACATAAAAACACAGTTTCCTCTCTGTCTGTGACTACAAATTCTTCTTTTGTATCACAGCCGGTGTTTACTCTATTTTAGCCAGATTAAAAATGCTGTATATAAAACTACTTGGATAAACTGAATCTCACTTCATGCTGGTAGAGCTTAATAGGTATTAATAAAGTAACATCCCCCCCATTTTAATACATACAGTTGTTTAAAAATACAATCAATTCTTTTAAACACTTCACTTAGCATATCATTAGCATAGTGTATAGTTTTAGTCCATGACTAAATACAAGTTTCAGAAGACAATAGCAGGTTATGCAAATTATGTCTGATTGATAATTTTTGAAGGGCTAAATGCATTTGTGTCAGGTGAAATGAACCATGAACGTTACAAGAGGATAGTGTATATGTTTTTGTTACAAGTGTATAGCTTTATTTTAACATAATTTCTACATTATAGTATTCTGCTTCACTTTCAACTTGTTGGTTGTAGTATTTTTGCTTTTGGGGGTGGGGAGATAACTAGGTTTGTTTGTTTGTTTACTTATTTATTTATTGGAGGTTCTGGGTTTGAACCAGAACCTTGTGCATGCTAAGCACACACTATACTGCTGAACTATGCCCTCCCCCTATTTTTGCTCTTTTTTTGATCCTATCAAGCTTCACGCTCCTTTTGTATTTCCAGTTCTCCTTTTAGTCAGTGCTTTCTGTCCCCCTTCCATGTCCCAGATTTTTTTCTGGGATTTTATCAGGCAGTTTCGTAGCTAAAATTTTAATGATTAAGTGAAAAACAAACTAATATTTTTTAAAATTATAAATGAATATATCCTCAAAATAACACACATTTCTTATAATAGTCAATTCTACCAGACACTTTCAGTGTCACATTTATAAATGAACAGTCAAGTTTTCTAGTGACCTTGGATGAATTTTTGCTTTCCTGGTTCCTAGGCACTATTGTCTTCATGGGCCCTTCCTTCACAAGAAATACATTAAACATTTTTTTCCACAACTACTACTTTTTTTTTATAAGTTCACATTCACAACCATTTTTCCCAGTATGAAATTAGCTAAAAATTTTAAAAGATAATATTTAAAGTTAGTGAGGATATTGTGAGATGAACATTCTCATTCACTGACCCCATTAATTTAAAAAAAAAAACCTCCTGGAAAGCAATGGGGCAAAAATGCATCAAGGGTTTAAAAGGTCTACTCCACGGGGGAGAGGGTATAGCTCAAGTGGTAGAGTGCATGCTTAGCATGCATGAGGTCCTGGGTTCGCATCCCCAGTACTTCCTCTAAGAATAAATAAGTAAACCTAATTACCTACCCCCACCAAAAAAAAAAAAAAAAATCTATTCCATTTGTCTCTGTTATATATACACACACATAGGCAGAGCAAAAAGATACTCTCCCAGCCACCCCTCAACCCCTAAAATAACCCAAAGTGTTAATGCTGATTATAGCTTAGTGATGGGATAATAGGTAGTTTTTACTTTGGAATTACATATATTTTTAATTTAATTTCTAAAACTGAGGTATAGTTGATTTATTATATTAGTTTCAGGTATACAACACAGAGATTCAAAATTTTTGTAGATTATACTCCATTTAAAGCTAATATAAAACATTGGCTATATTCCTTTGGCTGTACAATATATCCTTTTGGCTTATTTATTTTATACATTGGAGTTTATATATTGATTCCCTACCCCTTTCTTGCCCCTCCTCCCTTTCCTGTCCCCACTGGGAAACAGTAGTTTATTCTCTATATCTGTGAGTCTGGTTCTCTTCTGTAACATTCATTTGTTTTATTTTTTAGATTGAACATATAAGAGATAAAACAATGTTTGTCTTTCACTGTCTGACTTATTTCACTAAGCATAATGCCCTCCAAGTCCATCCATGTTGTTGCAAATGACAAAATTTCATTCCTTTTTAAGGCTGTGTAGTGTTCCATTGTGTGTGTGTGTGTGTGTGTGTAGGTACATACACACACACACACAAAATGGAATAATATATATGTATATTAGTATGTATATAGATGTGATATACGTATGTGTATATATGTGTGTGCATCTTCTTTATCCATTCATCTGTTGGTGGACACTAAGGTTGCTTCCATACCATGGCTACTGGAGATAATGCTGCTATGAACATTAGGGTGCATATATCTTTTTGAGTTATTGTTTTTATTTTCTAAAGACATATACCCAGGAGTGGAATTGCTGGATCATGTGATAGTTCTGTTTTTAGTTTCTTTCAGGAATCTCCATACTGTTTTCCATAGTGGCTATACCAATTTACATTCTCAACAACAGTGTACAAAAGTTCCCTTTTCTCCACAGCCTTGCCAACATTTATTTGTGGTCTTTTTGATGATCGCCATTCTGACAGGTGTGAGGTGATATCTCATTGTGGTTTTGATTTGCATTTCTCATGTTTTCATGTGTCTGTTAGCCATCTGTATGTCATCTTTGGAAAAATGTCTATTTAGGTCTTCTGTGTATTTTTTGATTGGGTTGTTTGTTTTTTTGATATTGAGTTGTTTATATATTATGGATTTTAACCCCTTATCAGTCATACCATTTGCAGATGTTTTTTCCCGTTCAGTAGGTTGTCTTTTCACTTTATTGGTGGTTTCCTTTGTTGTGCAAAAGCTCAAGTTTAATTAGGACCTATTTGTTTAATTTTGCTTTTGGTTCCGTGACCTTAGGAGACAGATCAAAAAAAAATATTACTACAATTTATGTCAAAGAAGATTCTGCCCATGTTTTCTTCTAGGCATTTTATGATTTCCAGTCTTACATTTCAGTCTTTAACCTATTCTGAGTTTATTTTTTATGTGCTATAAGGTAATGTTCTTAATCTCATTGTTTTATATGTAGCTGTCAAGTTTACCCAGAGCCAATTATTGAAGAGATTGTCTTTTCTCCATTGTACATTCTTGTATTCTTTCTCATAGATTAATTGACCATAGGTGTGTGGGTTTATTTCTGGCCTCTCTATTCTTTTCCATTGATCTATGTGTCTGTGCCATACTGTTTTTGATTATTGTAGCTTTGTAGTATAGTCTGAAGACAGGGAGTGTTATACTTCCAGCTTTGTTCTTCTTTCTAAAGGTTGCTTTGGTTCAAGTTAGTTAATTTTAAAACTGCTTTGGTATAAAGATGCAATCCAGGCTGGATTCACTATTATATATTTATTTTTATCATTAAGTTAATTTTTTTCTTATGACTTTGAAAGAAATAATATTAAAACATATTTTTATTAAAACTATATTTTTCCTTGTGATGAGGAATTAGGATTTACTCTCTTAACTTTCATATACAACATACAGCAGACTTAATTATATTTATCAAGTTGTACATCCCTAATACTTACTTATCTTATAACTGGAATTTTCATGAGCCTTGAAATGTACCTTGGGCCTGAGGCACTGTTCCTTCTGTGCCTGATGGATAAGTCAGCCCTGTAGGTGACTAGTGGATCCTTTCATGTTCATTAATGGAAATGATCACGTAAAAATCATGTCTAGCTGAATTGTAAGGCAAGTGTGTAAGAATCATCTGGAGAGCTTGTAAAACAGTTTCATTGGCCCCGTCTCAAAACGTCTAATTCATTAGGTTTAGGTAGTGTCCACGAATTTGCATTTCTAATAAGGGAAAAGGTGATGCTGATAATCAGAGAAACACCCTTTGGGAACCAGTGCTTGGAGTAATATATCTAAGTATTTCATTCATGCAAAGACGTTATTCCCGGCATGACTTGTGAGGTATATTATCGAGATTTCCTAACCAACATTTACTGAAAATCTACAGTTATTTTTATTTTATAGGTAGAAACTGAGACCCAAAAGGCTAAGTAACTTTTCCAAAGTGACTCAGCTAGAAAAATGCAGAGCTGGGATTCAAGCCCAAGTCCGTCTAGACTCCAAAGCTCATGCTCTCTTATCATTACCATATTGTAATGGTCCCAGAGGTAAAATGCAATCAATAGACCTAGAAGCCAACTTTTAAACATGAAATAATGCATAAAAAAGGTAAAAGAGTGTATTTCCTACATCATCATTGCTGTATTTTCCCTGTTTATTCCCTGATGATGACTTTCTTTTTTCTGGCTCTTTATTCCTCAGTTCTTATTTTTAGATAATAGCAGCAAGAGGAATGTAGAAATGGCTTGCAACGTAATTTCTGAAAGTGCTGAAAGTAATGCTGACTCCCAACTAAAGATGATCAGTGTTTTGCATTTTTCATTAACTTCACTTTGCAATTTGAATGGTTTCATCTCTTCTGCAGGTCAACAAAGTTAAATCTTCAAAGCACAAAACAAGTAAGGGTTAAATTGCACTCATAGCTTTTGACTTTAAGCATCTTCACTTTATGGGATTAAAAGCCTCATTTTATAACTAGCTTTCTCATCCATCCTTCTTAATACTGCCTCATTATAAATATAAACACATAAGAATCTCTTTCTCCATCTCTGTGTGTATATATGTGTGTGTGTGTGTGTGTGTGTGTGTGTGTGTGTTTCTTATTCCTTTTCCTTCTCTGATTCCTTTTTTCCTCAAGAACATAGTCTAATACAAGTGCAGGCTATTTTCTAAAGTTATATTTTTCAAGAAGATGCTTTGGTGATCTCAAAGTTTACCAAACCTCTGCCCCCACCCCAGTGAAAAGAGATCACAGTGTTTTCACCAATCACAGGCATAATAAAATATGTACCAAAAGATATATTACAAGGATAAAGAAATGATCAAATACATTTTGGAGCATCCATTTAGTTTGCAACTAGTTAAACCAGTGAAGTGGATCTATTTGTACTGATCAGGAAAGCATCCATGATTAATTATAAAAAAAAAAAAAGCAAATTACAGACAAGTGCATCTTCATTTTTATGAAAATAAATTTTTTAAGTATATGTAGCTAATCTGTGTAGTGTAGATTATTCCAGAGGAAACATATTAGAAAGTTGATGTGGAAGACTTTGTCTTCTCTTTTTTAATGGAATTTTAAATAGTTTTTGGATTATAGGAAACTTGCTTTCTTCCTAGTGTTTTTCAACAATTAAAAATCAAAAAAGTTGTGTCTTCTTCAAACTTGTGTCAATGACACAAACAGATTTTAGGTGCCCTTGACCCTGAGGGTGACTCAACAAGGTCCATTTCCACCTGGACTCAATATTTAGCCACCGTGGCTTTGGGGATGACCACAGCTTCAAGGCATGCTTGGTTTGTATAACACAGTCAAGCTAATCCCACTCATTCTGGCATGGGGATTGCTTCTAGTTCTGAAAATACACCTTGATAAAGATGAGAAGTTTTCTTCATACCAAAGAAAAGTGTCCAAAGACCACTGACATCATCTTGACAAGTTGGCTGACTTTAGCAGTTTCATAATTATTGTATTGGCCTGTTTCAGAGGTGAACTTTGCAGTAAAGTCCTTTTTATACACCATTTAGAATAAGTGTATGGATTAAGATGGGAGACAACTGAAGCAGAAGTACGGAAATAGTAAAAAGTTTTGGAGAAGAAAGTTCATATAAAAGAAAATTGTTTTAAGGGGGAGGGTATAGCTCTAGTGGTAGAGCACATGCTTAGCATGCACAAGGTCCTAGGTTCAATCTCTGGTACCTCCTCTAGAAATAAAGTAAACCTAATTACTTCCTCACCCCAAAAAGATAATTAATACAATAATAAACAAATAAAATTTTTAAAAAAGAAAATTGTTTTAGCTATAAGAAACTGGTAGCAGTTCTTTTCTTCTGAGTAGAGAACTAAGGTAGAAGGGAGATTTCTTTTTTACTATATATCCTTTTCTACTTTTTGGTTTTTGTATCTTGTGTATACATGTTATCTAATAAAAAGCAATTCTGAATTGTTGGTGTTACAGTCATCTGAAGAGATCCCTGGGCACTTTTGTGGTTCTCACCTCCTAAATTGATGCACTGTGCGCATTACAGTAATGTTACTGAGCTGTTGGCCCTGGGTGTTTGTTTATTTCAGTTGTCAGTTTGTAGCAATTTGTGCACATTGCTTTTCCTTCTTTAACCAAGTACAACGATCATCAGTTCTCACATTCAAAATTATACTCATGCCTCTATTTTTTTTAAAAAAAACCTCTTATATCTCAATCCTACCATATTTAGAGTAAACTTTCCAGGAATACTTATCTTTAACATTTTTCGAAAGCCACCATCTCAAATGTTGACAAAAACACAGTTGGTGCTAAGATGACGACATTACATTTTATTTAAAAATCTGGCTTTTATTCTGAAAGGATAATACAAACAAAGGAGATATGATTGACTAGCATCAAATAGCTACAATTTGGAAACAACTAAATTATAAGTTAGTTAAGAATCAGAAATAGTTTTAAAGATTTTTTTAATGCCTCCTACAGTATAGGAACATAGAAGATAATCAGTAGTTGTTCATCTCACTTGAACCAAAGATTCGAGCATCAAAATACCAGAGGATTCTGAATACACACTTTATTTTTAGGTAATCTTGCTGTTAATAGAGACGAGGTGGTAACATTTAACGTGCAGCTACTGAGATCAAGCTACCTCTGCTACTCAGCATGCCCAAAAGAAATCAATAAGTATTCTTATATTTTTCAGATACTCCTAGCATTTTTTGTTACGTAATTTTAACCAGAATTAAACTTCTAGCCACAAAATTATTTTAAATATGTGCTGTGTTTATTAAACAAACACAGAAGAATCCTAAATCATGATGTAATACTATACTGATTTCAAGTACTAACCACCCTGCCTGTTTGCCTTCTTACTTGCTTTAAAAGTATTCAGCCATACTTCTTCCTTAATGTATGTTACCCATAAGCTTTAAATACAAAAATGCTGGAATCCCTTATGAAACTTTCCTATATCTGTGCCAGGTTATAAGAGATGACATATTAGTATAACAGGGTCTTTTGGTATTTTGGAAAGCAAAGCCATTTAAATGGCTTGAAGTTAGAGCCTTTAGGTGACTGAGTCCATGCTGTAACGTGTCATGTGATAGGATGATTCAGGATACACATATATAAACAGACACCAACTATTCTTCAGACTCAAGGCTGTTGGGATTATTATTACTAGTACTGATGTGACTTTTATTACTAATGTGATCAATATTAATGTGATTATTCTCTCAAATACTCATGGCTGATTAGATGATCAGCTTTCAATGCATGAGGGACATGCTTTGGTTGGCAGGTACCAGCACTACCTCACCCTACATGTGAAATTTCTTCAAAGGAATAATCTCACTGTATGCTAACAAGTTAATGGGATTTGTTACTGTTACTGACTAACATTCCACAATACTTCGATGAATTTTAAATCAATACTCTGTTAATAGTTTCTTAATGATATAAAAGCATAAGAGGTTTTTTTTTTTCCTTTGTTATATTTTGTCTTAATATCTGTAGTGATGCTTAGCCTGCACTGACCAGCATTAAATTCTGGTAAATTACCACTGGCCAGGATGTGGTCTCTCCTCTCTAGAGTTCTGGAACTTTAATAATCACAGCTTTCAAAATAACTGGTTTACTCTAGCCAAGCACATAGTAGATCTGTGTGTGTGTGTACGCGCGCGCATGCGTGTGTGCACACCCTAGAAGATCATTTTATTAATTTTTAAAAGATCAATGTTTCCATTGGCTGGATTACTTGTATCTGTTATCTGGCACCCAACTGCTGCTATCAAAGTAACTAAGAAACCAACAATGTTGTTGTTAAGTGTGAAAGTAGAGTAAGAGAAGTTTGGTATTTAGAGAGACTTTTCCTTGCAGCAGTGGTAGATCCAGATAAAAGAGCCCTCCTTCACTATCAAAGACACTTTTCTAGCCCCTGTACTCTTATCCACCATATGCAGAGCTTCTCTTTTCTCTGTATAAGCCCTAGATGAAAATCCAGTCTTGCCTTCCAATTCTGTTTTCTATTTTCAGTATGCATACTTTAAAAAAATCACTAATACTCCTTTCCTAATTCAGAATTTAACATATGTTTATAACAATAATGAAGCAAAAGGAGGCTGTCATGGTTCAGTGTGGGAGTGGAGTTACATTTAAAGCACAGCTCCGAAAGAAATTCCAATCTTGATTCATTTCTCTTTCAGACTTTTAAGGGGGTCCAATTACTTAGTTCATGGAAACTCAATAAAATCCTCTGTCCATGCCTATCTCCGATGCTTTTAAATTCCCAAGACTCTCTCACTCTCTCACTCCCTACCCCAGTCTCTTCATTGCCACTTTCCTCCAAGCTTCCAGAGCACCAAGCCATGTGCTCCCAGAAACATGCAGTCCCCTGAAAACAGCAGTTCTCTTTAGATCTTCCTCGTCCATTTCTAAGGGAAGAAGGAGGGAGCTTAAGGAGGCAGTACCCGAAAGCTTTGTGGAAACAGTTGGAGGGAGAGGAAAGAAAGAAGCTGTGTATACCCTATGTTAATAATTTTAATCTTGTCACATATACAAGACAATAAGAGAGCCTTGTTATTTATGGGAATTATGGAAACCACCTTGATTTTAGAATATGTAATGCGATGATTATTTATATTCAAAGAAATGTACCTGCCTGGCATAAATAGTCTATCATTTTTCTCAAATACGGGTAAGGGTCTCTCTTCACCAGCAGCCCTCTGACTAGTAACTTCCTTTAACTTTGAGGATACTTCAGTAGCCTGAAGAGAGAGCACTCCATGAATTATGTCCCTCACACTCACATACCTTCATACCCTTTGTACTTTGCATACAAAGCTGAGAAAGATCATTATGTTCTATTCATTTTTAGCTAATGTTGTTTAAACTTATTTCCTAATAATTTTTTTCAAAATACTTTAATTAAATTTTTTTATTAAAGAAAATTTGAAAATAAAAAAGCAGAAAAAACCATTTATATTTCAACACAAATGCAAACACGAGCTGTTCTCATGCCCTCTCATTCTCTCTGTTCCTTTCCTTTTTTCTCTCGCCCTCCCTTCCTTCCTCTCTTAACATGCTTTCATTGAACTCACAAATGGAATCATATTATAAATGCAGTTTTGTTATATTTAACTTAATTTGTAACTTAATCATTTCCCACTTATTCCATATTTCTCTATTTCTTTGAAATAATGTACTATACTTTATAATGTACTTCATTTTAGTAACTTTCCTTTAATCAGACAGTTAGTAAGAATATTGTTTCTAGTCTTCTGCTTTCATATTATTGAATGCCAGCTCCCCCAGAACACCACCATCATGACATGGTGACAAGACAAACCTGAATTTACTGCTTCCCTCTGTAGAGGAGACCATTACCTTGACAGAATCTTAGTAGCATCTCAAAAGGATGATGGCAAGGTTGGACTATTTATAAGGGTTTTGGCGGGGTCTGTTGTAAAGTGGGTCTTTGAATAAGAGAGCTTGACTAAGACAGGGTAAGAATCATACAGCAATTTAGGACTGATTGGAGGACAGACAAGGCAAAAGCTTTGAGGCTAAGTTTTGGAGACTGAAAGAGAAAACCAAGGTAAGAGTCTACCACAAGTATTATCTTGGTTTTTGACATGGAAGTGTTGCTTTTAAATTATTGCATTTCTTTGACTAGTTGTGAGAACATTCTTCTAACTTATTATTGAGTAATTTTATTTCTTCATTTGAGAATTACTGTCTGATATCATTTGTAGCTTTCTTACTGATTTGTGTGAACTTTTTGTAAAGTTAATGAAATAGCCTTTTTGGGGTCATTTTTGCTGTTAAAATTCTTTTTCCGGCTTGTTACTTTCTTTTATATCTCCGTTAATTTTTCTAGGTGCATACATGAATATTGTTATATTTTCAATATTCTGTTTCTTATACATTTAATAAGTTCCATCAGATGTTTGACAAATGTTTCCTTTTTTTTTCTCCTTTGGTTTGGATTTCTTAAGGTTCTAATATTTAATCTATTTTAATTTTATTTGTGAATATATGGTGAGGTGAAACATTTAAATTGGCTTTTTTAAAATTCACAAATTGTCATTATTTCTTTAATATTTTTCTCCTTTCTCACTGATTTGTAATTCCTCCTTTATCTTGCATTAAGTCCTATAACAAGGTCTATTTCTGTACTCTCTATTTTCTTTTGTTAATGGTCTTTCATTCCAGCATTACCACTATATCTTTAAGACTACTGTTATTCTGTAATATCTTTGAATTATTGGTATGGCTGTTTCCTCCCCTCATTGCTTTCTAGTCTCACCTAATCATAAATATGATTTTCAGTATTATATTTTTTCAAGTTCAGAAATAAATATCCCATTAGAATATTGACTAGAATTATTAAATCTATGGGGAAAATGGAAAACATGAGGTTTCATGTTCACAAAAATGTTTTTAAGAAACTGGAGTTTTTTTTGGAGAATATTCTAAAAAAATCACTAGGTTTTTAAAATATTTTTCCTTTTTATTCCCCAAATGGCACCAGCTGTGCAGTTTTACTGCCAGCTAGAATGTTGTTTTCAACTTCCACTGGAGGTTTTTTCTTTCACTCAATCTGTAGGCTCATTTTTCTATTGTATTTTCCAGCATGACATGTACACTGAAGTATATTTTATTACATATTGCATATATACTGAATTATTGCATGAGCATTACATATACAGTAAAAGTAAATTGTAGTTCATAAGTTTTTATATCCTCTGGACAAATTTATTGTAAGTAACACAATGTTTTATCATTTTGTTCACTTTTTTCCTTTTTAAAATTTTTACTTAAGTTATTCTAGTCTTAGATTTTGGTCAGTGAGCTTTAAGGAAAAACAAGAAGAAAAAATACATTTTACCCCTTTTCTAATCTAATGAAGAATTCTACAGGCACTTTCATAAATGTGAACTGGGTCATTGCCCACTGAGAAAGGAATATTTTGAATATAGCTCCACTGAAGAAAATTTTAAAACATGCCTTTATACTGATACTTCCAATTCCAACTCAACACATCAAGGATGTTTCTGGTCTTCTCCTCTTCCATGTATATAAATACCTTTCCCAACAGTGAGAAATCTGTATCTAGTTATATTCAGTATAATTGCTAATTGTCTCAATCACTTTATTTATTTTCTCACAGTCTCAGTCTTACAATCTCATTGTCTCCTTCACCTACCATGTCCATGCACACACCGCATCTTGTGGTGCCCGTGAGTACCCCACTGAGAGCCTCTTCCTGGCTCCCCCCTGCCTGCTTTGGCTCCTTCTCCTTGGGTTCTGGCAGCTGATATACCTCTGCACATTTCCTTCACCTCCTCATCACTGTATGAAGAAGGAGAGGGAAAAAGAAAGGGAAAGATTAAGAAGAGAAAGGAACAGGAAAGGAAGTGAATAGGTAGGGAAGAAAATAAGAAGGGGTCAAGAGAAAGGAGAGAGTTTAAGGTCTTCATTTGATTTTTAAGAAAATAATAGAGTGAGAAATTAGATCTCTAAATAAACAGGACTCTTGATGACTTCAAAGGTTCTGGCAATAAGTGAAACTCCAGTACTTGTAGCTTACCCTGTGTAAAATTTGGTGTCTTTCCCAACTTTATTCTATTGTTTGAGAGCAGCATCTGGGCAAGGAACACACTTTTAGTTCTTCTTGGCTAGTGTTTCTCCTGGAGCTCTAATTGACTGAGGCTTGATTGTGAAGGTAGGCAACGGCACAAAAGGCTGGGCTGCAAATGCAGAGAGGCTTCTTCTCTAATCTGCTGTGGAATGACCTGACCTAAGCTCAAGAATTTGTACTCCCTGAAACAGTTTTCCCTCCTTCCCTCCCCCTCTCTCTTGCTCTCCCCTTTCCTTCCTTCCTTTGTTTTTTTAGGCAGAAAGACATAAACTTTATTATGTCAACATTACTTGACATGAACTATTTTTAATAAATCAAAATAAATCCAAGAGTCTGTTACATACAAGAAGATGAGCAAAAAGTGTGACTATTCCTAGGTATTAGGATCAAGATCATTTGACCTATTATAAAAAAGGCAATAAATTTTTTTGATACTTTTTTATTTTAGTGAATTGTCATTTGAGAAGGAGTTTTTTTTTTTTTTTAAAGCTCGAATTGCACTTTAATAGTCTAATGAGTCATTCTTTTGGGTCAACTAAATTCATATTGCCTACATTTTTTTATGAACAACTATGATAACACCCATTTTTGCTTGTTTTGTTATAGCATTTTGAGAAATTATCAGTTTTAAAGATATTTTATGCTATATAGTAATATTACATTTTAGACACTACCATAAACAATGTAGTGCAGTTCCTAAAGATAATTTCCCATTTATTACCATATTTTACAAGGTATCAAATTTTACTTTCAGAATATCTATGTAGATAGTCTAATAAACTTATTTTACTGCGGGTACACAGAAAAAAAAACAATGTGTCTCTAATTCAGTGCTAAATTTAAAGTTAAATTGAATTTAAAACTATGTTCAGTAAATAAAAATAAGACTATTCTAAAAATCAAGTGATAGATATACATGGTGGTTTTATTCTTTTTTGTTTGTTTTGGTTTTAGGGGGCAGTGATTAGGTTTGTTTATTTATTTATTTATTTTTAACGGAGGTGCTGGGGAATGAACCGAGGACCTTGTGCAAGCTAGGTAGGCATTCTATCACCGAGCTGTACCCTCCCCCACTAGAGGTACATGGTAGTTTTAAAATATCAAATAGTTCCATAAGGTGAAAGAAAAATAGTCATCTGCTGTTCCACCGGTTCCCCTCAGGAGTTCCCTTCCCAAAGGCAAGTACTTTCAAATCCTCTATCTCTTTTTTCTGACATTTGCCTCTGTATATCTAAGAATCATACGTAAGCTTTTTATTAATATTTAAGTTGACATTTGCTATTGACTTGCAACTATAAAAGATGAGGATTAGCTCCTTTATCCAAGTACACCCTCACACAGACAGATACTTCCTCTCTTTTTCTCCTCCTCCCATTTTTAGTTATATAATAATTTTTACTAGCTCAACTTCTAGTGTTTTAAATTACTATAATTCTATTCATGTGGTATACCAGGATTACACTTCTTTTCTTTTATAGTTTATGTATTTAGCTTAGAGTTTTAAAGTGTTTTTGGTAGCTTAGCTCTGCATGTATTTTTCTCAAATGTACCCCCCCCCCATTTTGCTAGAAGTCGAATTCTCAGCACACTATGTTCAGATCCCACCCCATCACCTCCTGCCATAATTTATTAGTACACGTTCTTCTCAGTGACAGCCTTCCTGGAGACCTGCATCTTCCTGTTCTGATCTCCACTGGTTGTTTCTGGTCTTGGACTCAACTGCCAACCTGGGTTTTTCACCTCACTGCTTTCTTAGGGATTCCCTTTCTCTCTCTTTTTTTCCTAGATCCCACATCTTCCTCATTTTTGGTTTACTTCCTTGTTTGGTGGAATACATCCGTCAGTAGCTTCTAGGAAAGGGTGCAGTAGCCAGTTGTCAAAATGGCCCTCAAAGATCCCCACTTTCTGGTGTTCACATCCTTGTGCAGTCTTCTGCCAATAGTATATGAGAGGAGTGATGTTATCTCATTTCCCAGATTAGGTTATAAAAGATTATAGCTCTGTCTTGGGAAACTGGCCTTTAGTCTCAGATTATTTGCTTGGTAAGAAGTGAACTGCCTTGTTTTGAGCAGCCTTATATACTGAGGAATTGAGGTCTCCTACCAGCAGCTAGTGAGAAGCTGAGACCTGATTATTTACAACCACGTAAATAATCTTGGAAGCATGTTCTTCAGCCCAAGTGCAGTCTTCACATAACTGCATCCCTGTCTGACAGCTTGGCTTGCAATCACACAAGAGGCCTTCAGCTGGAACCCCCCAGCTAAGCCATCCCTGGATTGATGGCCCACAGAAATTGGGCGAAAGTAAGTGTTTGTTGCAAGATTGTACAGTATTTTGTCTTTCTCATCTCATTTAGCAAAATGCCCTCTAGGTCCATCCATGCTGTTGCAAATGACAGGATTTCCTGCTTTTTACTGGTGGAATAATATGCATATATAGTCATATAATTATATATAATATTCTTATGAAAACTTCTCTCACATGTTCTTTACCCATCCGTCAGTGGGCATCTAGGCTGTCTCCATGTCTAGGCTGTTATGGTCAGTGCTGCAATGAGCATGAAGTGCGGGCATCTCTTTGAGATAGTGATTCCTTTCCTTTGGATACATGCCTGTGATTCTCTTTATGTTTCTACCACTCAGAGTGTACTGAGCTTCCTGGATTTTTGAATTCATAGTTTTCATCAAATTTGGAAAAATTTTGGCTATTATTTCTCCAAATATTTTTTTCTGTTTCAATCTCTGTTCCCTCTCTCTCTGCTTCTGGGACTTCAATTACATTTTGGACCATTTGATTTTGTCCTACAAGTCACAGAGGAACTCATAATTATATTCAAGACTTTTTCTTTTTGTGCTTCAATTTGAATATTCCTACTGCCCTCTCCTGTTTTTAACTTCACTGATTTTTCTCTTCTGCAATGTCTAATCTGCTGTTTAACCTATTCAATAAGATTTTCTTTTCAGAGATTGTATTTTTCAATTCTAGAATTGGTTCTATTGTAAAGTTTCAATTTCTCTGAGATTTAACCTGCCTTTGCACTTGTAGTTCATCTTTTCCTTTACATCTGTGAATATAGTTATAAAAGCTGTGTTAAAATCCTTGTCTGCTAGTTCCCTGATATTGCCATTTGTGAGTCTGTTTTTAATCTTTGTTTTTTTTTTCTCCTGCTTATGGATAACATTTTCATGCTTCTTTGTATGCCTAGGAATTTTTAATTTTATGCTGGACATTGTGGCTGGTGTGTCATCGTGAGTCTAAATTTTGTTTTCTTCCTTTTAAGAAGATTGCATTTTTTACTGAATTTAATTATGAAATGAACTTGATATTTTTGAGGCTTTTTAAAAACGAGGTTAGGGCAGATACAGAGTGGCCCTTACACTACAGCTTCAGTAACGCTACTTTGAAGGTGTGGGCTTTCTGTGATCTCCATCTAATGCCTAGGCTGTTCAGTGACGTATCTCTAGTCTGGCAGTTAGGACTTTGTCATCTCTGGGACTGTGTGACCTCCATTCAGCTCATAGGTTTCCAGTAGCTGGTCTCTGCCAGGCCTTGTATTGTCTCATCTTTTATTAGTATTTGCCCAAAACCTTAAGGAGTCTGTGATGCAGATTTCTAGAGCTTGCTCTCTACGTAACTCCTTCTCTAGCACCCTACCCCACAAATTCCAGCCTCAGCAGACCTGAACTCTGGTACCTGCCTCCTGAGAAGCAGGGAAACCTCTGTATTCTGTTTGGCCGCCACCTCTCTCTGCCACAGCATAGGACGTGCTCCCAAGGGAAAGTTTAATCAAATATGTGTGCTTGTCTCACCCTTTGAGTTTCCTTTTCTTAGGGGTCACTGTCCCCACTGTGTTCTGGTTGTCTAATATCTGATTTACATCAACAACAAATTCATATATTTTATCTCATCATATGGTTGTTTTGTTTGTTTGTTTGTTTGTTTTTAATACTCTGAGGACTGGTCTGGAACCAGTTGCATTGTCATGAGTAGAAGAGGCTGTTGCTTTTACATTTTTAATTTCTAAGGATAAAAAATTCTTGAATGTTTTGTTCTTCTTTCTGCATACTTTGTTACCTCAGATTGTTTTTATTTATTTTTTTCATTACTGTCTTTGTGTTAGAGACTTTCTCTTGAAAATCTGGTGATCCTTGGGCATCTGCTCTATTAAATGGTGAGGCAGCGCAAAGCTATTTGAAGTTGTCGGTGTGTATGGAGAACGAGTCAGATGTGAGCTTTATTGCAGGATCACTTGGCAGGGCCTGATATCAGGAAGGATCTCTAAGTAATTTCTCTTGGGCTGGAGGAAATCCTCCTTTCTCTAGGAATAGGGGTCAAAGGTCTCATTTTTCTGCAAGTTAACTTTCACTTGATCATCCTGTTTCAGTATTTGTCTCTATGGTTCATTTTTCCAAGAGCAAATATTTAATTGTCTCCCAGGGCTGGGGAGCGGACAGTAGCTTGGGTGTTGGCAGAGGTGTCATGGATGAGGGTTTAAAGACAAAGTGCGTCAATCAGTCTTTTATTTTAAGATCCATCTGTGGATCTTTTTTAAAAAGTCACCAACTTTGACATTTAAAGGTAGTTGATGCCTCAGTTTTCTGAGCGTTGCTGGGATCCTGCGGTCTGTTTCCGTATTTCCCTAATGCTGGCTTAGGTTTCAGTATTGATTGTTAAGTCAGTTTCCACTCATTCATCTGCTTTCCAGCCTCCAAAATGTTGTTGCTATGATCTTTTTACACATCCTCTTTCTCTTTGTGGTTTAAGAAATCTGCCAGTATACTGTCATTTTAATGGGATTTCAGAGGGAAGAAGCAGTAAATTCCATATTTTCAATCTGCTGTGTTTGCTGTGTTCAAGATTTATTTAAATCTACAAACGTCACACAATTAGGACTAAGTGTTTCTGTGGCAGTCACAACTCAATTCTTAATTTATCTGCATTATGGCATGGTCTTTTTTTTTTTTTTTTAACCTTACCATACAGCGTAATTTTGTGAGTTTTCATTAAATATAATACCGATTTCTTAAATCTGAGCTCCTATTTTAAAAATAAGGAAAATATTCTTGATGCTAAAAAAGACAAAGAGGGCTTATGGATCCCCTTGAAGTCTGTCCAGAGAACCCTAGGTGCTAAGTGTAAGTATTTCATATGTACAAATGTACTCTTTGAAATCACAGAGAAATCACTTTGAGATATGGAGCATTTTAATAGAGGCAATATGGGTTTCTGAATTCTTTGCTGTTAAATTTAAGCCTTTTTTTTTTTTTTTTTACAAAGAGTAGGTCACTAGGAAGTTCAGTTTTGATAATGATAAATCACAATTATGATAGAATTAATACCTTACATGTTTCTTTTGACAATTTAAAAATACCTTTATGCAAATAATTTCATTAGTATGTAAACAAAGAAGATTATATTCAGTGTCTTTAAACATGTTATTAATTTCCATTTATGCTTTAAATTACCTTTGAACATATGAAAACTGGACAAAAAGGAATGTGTAAGATAATCAGGATTATTAGCAAATTGTAAGCAAAATGTTAAGATCACACTTATTTTTCAAGTCAGTAAAACTCTCCTTCCTTCTTCCCACAATTATTTACTAGTAAGCAGGTATTTTCTTTAGAATTGGAATAGGCGTGATGAAATAGTGAAAGCGAAAAGTTGAAGAAATAGTCCAGTGTTGATACAAGATTGATAAAGTATACTTTTGGGTATAATATTTGTCCTTAGGGTTTGTCTTTATGTAACTTATGTAGATATTTCCAAATAGCTGAATTTTTTTTTAACATTTTTTATTGATTTATAATCATTTTACAATGTTGTGTCAAATAGCTGAATTTTTAAAAAAGGATAGGCTGTTTTGCCATGCTGGGCCATTAACACAGGGATAGCCTGGGAAAACTTTATCAGAATAATTAGGTTTCAGAACGAACACAATCAATGTGATCAACATCTGGTTTTGAATTTATGATTTTCACTAAGATCATAACCCTTCGTTACCAGACTGCTCATGATCTTGGAGTCCTAGAAAAATGCACTTAAATTTAACATCTGCTGGTAGTTTTGCATTTTGATGTTTATTTATCCTTTGGAAAATCATTAAGCTAATTTCTATCAATCAAAAGACCAGCAATAAAATGTAGAAGGTTAATGGCATAGAAATCACAAAGGATTACCTGAAATGTACTTGGGAGGAAAAAGCAGTGTGTGGCTCCTGCTCAGTACCTCAGAGCTCCTGAAATGGACTGCTCTACTGCACTCACCCAGGACAGCGAAAATAGCTGTGGGCTTTGGGGGCTAAGAAAATGAAATATATTCATCAGAGTACACGCCTCTTCACTAATGGGTACAGCTGGAAAAGGTGGGGGGGCACTGGTGTCACTCTGCTGAGGTTTTGTCAGAGGACAATAAATAACTGGTGATTCAGGACAAAGTGAGATTACACCAGGAATCAAGCGTAGACCAAATTCTCATAGTTCTAAAAATTAACTAATATGCTGTATTTTTATAGTGTCTTCATTTTAAAAGTTTTATAATCTTTTGAAGAATTCCATGTGGTAGTGATCTTATCTTGAAGATTTGTATTAGTTATCTATCACTGCATGATGTATTACTCCAAAATTTAGCAGCTTAAAATGATAATTAATTATTATCTTACAGCTTCTGTGGGCTAGGAGTCCAGGTACAGCTTATCTGGGTCCCTCTAGCTCAAGACTTCTCACAGGCTGCAAAGTATTGGCAGGGCTGTGGTCTCATCTGAAGGCTTGACTGTGGGACTCTCTGCTTCTAAGCTCAGGCTCATGGTTGTTAAGCAGCTTGCAACATGGTAGCTGGCTTCCTTAGAGAGAGAGAGAGGGAGAGAAGAGAGAAGGGAGAAGGGAGAAGGGAGAAGGGAGAAGGGAGAAGGGAGAAGAGAGAAGAGAGAAGTCCAGAGACAGAGAGAGAGAGAGAACATAAAGGAAGCCATATTCTTTTTGCAGCCTGATCTTGGAAGTGATATTTCATACTTTGTCTGTATTCTGTTTGTTAGAAATGAGTCACTAGGTCCAATCCATGCTCAGGGGGAAGGGATTATACAGGGTATGACTACCAGGAAGTGGGGATCTTTGGGAGCCATCTTAAATGCTGCTACCATGACTGGCTACATAATTTGTGGGACACAATGAAAAATAAAAATGCAGAGCTTTGCTCAGAAAATATTAATATTTTCAAGATGTTGACAGCACTGCATTAAACCAACTAAGGTCCTTCTAAGTACAGGTTCTGGTTTGGCTGCCCAGGTCACAGGCTTATGAACCTGGCCCTGCTGCCTACCATAGGGCTCTTAATTTTCCATCCTGGTCACTCCACCCACTCAGGCAAAGATGTATATCATCTAGGGCCAGAAAATGTTGACTGACTTATGAGGAGATGAAAATGTGTCCTTCAAAAATGACCCTCCAAATGGAAGATGATTTGAATGTTGAAAAGAAAAAGATGAAAAATAAAGGAAACTAGGATTCTGCACATATTTTAGTCAGTTCTGTGAAATGTAAAGAAAGAAGAGTATCAATATCAAGTTAAATGAGTCTTGAACTGCATCTTGGAAGAAAGAGAAGAGTTGAGACCCAGAAGGTGCAAATATTAGTTGAGGAACTAATGATAAGGGTTGAAATGATTAATCAGTCAGGGTTTGGCATGAAATGACATATTTGAATTATGTAATTTGAGGACAGTTGGTAAAAGGAACTATTTACAAAGATGTGGTCAGGACAAGGAACTACGAAGAACAGGGTAGTAGTCTTGTACAGAGTACAATGAGACTGCTACTGTCCCCATGACAGGACAGTGTGATGGGGGTGGGGCAGGAACGCAGAGGCTGGTACTGGACTGTGGACCCAGCAGGCTGTTTGCAGAGGGCCCCACGACAAGAGCTGTGACCTATGTAACAAGGCAGCCCTTCTTGGGGTGACTCCAAAGGGTAGAAGCTAGGAAAATACCAAACTTTTACTGTCCTTTTTCCCTCAAATCCCCTTCTGATCTCAAAGAAGGGTGGAGAATGGGTCAGAAAGGTCACCAAAAGGATCTAGCACAGACAGGTTCCAAGATGGGGATCTTCTACAGCCCCATCTTGGAATCTACCTATGCTGGGTACTTTTTGTTGACATTTAACAGAAAGGACATAGATATCTCATCTGCCTATTTCCTTTTGTATGGGTTTAGACTTCCATCTGTGGGGAGGGGAGTTGCCTGGCAGTTTCTTCTGCAGCTAATACACTTTTATAACAAAAACCACCAATGAATATGGATTCTATTTTTTTTTATTTAAAAATCATTTAAAAGTTTATTTGTACTTTTCAGGTGGTACCATATACAACTCTATGGTTTTAAATTCAAAATGAAATCAGTATCTCTTATACTTTTATGTCCCAGTTCCTGAGTTCCCTCCTCAGAGGCAATCATTGTTAGCAGTTTCTTATGTATCCTTCCAGAGACGTATACCTAATAAATTAGTATGTTGACAAGTCATTTTTCACTTCTTAGCATACTTTACATACTTTTCTATACCTTAATTATTTTACTTAATATGTCTTGGAAGTTATTTTATATGAGTACATAGAGCTTTCTTCCTAGTTTCCTTCCTTGTTTCCTCCCTCCTTCCTTCCCTTCCTCTTCTTTCCTTTCATCCTTCCTCCCTTCCTTCCTTCTTCCATTCACTCAGTGATTTATTCACTTATTCTGCTGGGTGTTGTGGTGAATCCCACATTTTCCCAGCTGCCTCGCATTACAGTATATGATGCACCATCATCTATTGACTAGACCTTATTGGTGGGCACTTACGTTATTTTTCTACTTTTAATAATGTTAACAATGCTGCTGTGCTTAATGTTGGACAGCCATCGTGTTGCAAATCAATGAACATACATGGTGGATAAATTCCAACAGTGCAATTGCTGGGTGGGAGGGTAGGGACACTGAGAATTGTGACAGATATTTAGTTGCCTTCCATACCTGTTGTAGCAATCTACATTCTTAGCAGAAGTGTATTGTGCTTGGCAAACAAAATGTATCAATGGTTTTTGTCTTTGCCAATTTAATAGGTGAAAATTTAACTCAGAATCATTTTGCTACTATCTTTTCATGAGGGTGGTAGACTACTTTTTCAGTAGTAAAAGAACCATTTATATTCATATATTAGTGAACTGTCTCCTCATACAATTTGCCTATTTTCTATAGGGTTCTTGGACGTCTTATTGATTTATAAAACACAGATATATAAATACAGATATGCTAGTCATTTTTCAGTGATATGAATGGCAAATATTTTTCCCCAGTGTATCTTTATGGTGGCTTTAATGTGCAATATTTTAGATATTTAAAAAGTGGTTGAATTTATAAATCTTTTATTTTCTGGTTTCTGGGTTTGTGTCATTGTAAGAAAGACATTCTGAAATATTGTTTCATCTTTGCATTCCTAGAGTAAACCACAGTTAATCATGGTGTATTTTTCCTTCAATGTGTTGATGGATTCTCTTTGCTAATAGTATGCTTAACATTTTTGAATGAATGTTTATAAATAATAGTGGCCTATGGTTTTCTTTTTTGTGCAATATTTAAGTTTTAGTATCAGTGTCCTGTTTGGTTCGTAAAAAAAATGTTAAACTTTCCTTCTCTAGGCCCTGAAACAATTTAATAGTATTATAGTGATCTGGTCTTCAAAGATTTGATAACATTTCCTTGTAAATACATCAGGGCTTGTTTTTGTTTGCTTGTTTGTTTGTTTGTTTGTTTGTTTGTTTTGGGTGTTCTCTTTAACAGTTTTTTTCCCCCTATGATCATTGGTTTGTTTGGATTTTCCTTTTCTGGAGTCTGGTAAATTTTACTGGGTTAGAAAATTATCCATCTTACCCAGTTTCTAAAATGTATTTGATATGGACAGACTAGTTTCAAGATTATTTTAATTTCTTTTTTATGTGATTATTTTCCTCTTATTATAGTTTCTTTATTATGTTTTCTCCCACCTCCTTTTTCTCTTAGTGAAATTGGCTAATGGTTCATTAGTTAATAGTTTATGGTTTATGATTGTCTCATTATTTCTCTTCCAGAGCTCTCCTATCTTTGTTTTGTATTCTTGCTTAATGCAAGCAATTATTTCATTATGTTTTAAAATTTGTGGCAAACTATTTTATTGTAATTTTCACATGCCCCACAGCAATATTTTCTGGTGAATGCTCCTTATCTCCCCTATTTTTGCTGTTCATTTCCTCACCCCTTTCCTGATATAATATGATGTGAATGAATTCTCTTCTGGTTCATTTTTGATTTTTCATCTGTGGAATAAGTGAATTTTTCTAGGTCCAGATTTCGCTGGAGGCTTATGTGGGAAAGGCATCGGGGCCATAGTCCAGGTGTGAAAAATTTTCCTTAGAAGCCTAGTCTTTCTTCCCCTCTTCTGTCCTCCCATTTCCTCCCCTCCCTCTCTTGTTTCCCTCCCTGTTTCTCTCTACCTCCCTTCCTTCCGTCATTCCTCCTCCTGCCTTGCTGCCTCCCTCCTTTCCAGTCCCACTGGCACAGGGGCAGACTTCTTCCTACAAATTGGTTTGTCTCTGTTATTGGTCATTTAGCTCTTCTTTTTCTGCTTTTTGGAACAAAAGGAATGATCTTGCTGCTAGTCTATATATGCTGTGTCTCCTATTTTTGACAAGTGATTTCAGTTTTATACCTCAATGTGTGTCTGATAATTTAATGCGCAACTTGACTGGGCCATGAGAGACCAAGATATTGGCCAAACATTATTTTGGGTGTTTCTGCAGATGTTTTTGGATGAGATTAACATTTAGATCAGTAGGCTGACTAAAACAGATTGCCCTCCTAATGTGGTTGGTGAGCTTCATTCAATCAGTGGGAGGCCTGAACAGAACAGAAAGGCTGACCCCACCCTGTGAAAGAATTCTTCCTGCCTTACTGCCCTTGGACACAAATTGAAACATCTTCCTGGGTCTGGAGCCTGCCGGCCTTTGGACAGGAGCTTCACTGTCACTTCTGATTCTCAAGTCTTTAGACTCAGACTGGAACTAAACCAGTGGTTCTCTGAGTCTCCAACCTGCTGACTAACCCAGCAGATCTAAGACTTGCCTGCCTCCATGAACATATGGGCCAATTCCTTACAACACAACTCTTTATAAGCAGAATAATAACATATATGTGTTAATATGTATGATATGTATTTAAATAAACTCCAGGTTCTGTTTCTCTGCAAAACTCTGACTCATAAATAGTGTCCTTTATCTCTGAGAAATGTATATTGCTGGTTATTCCTAAGATTTGCAGAAACCGACACGCCCTCTTTCCTTTCAGCTTTAGTTTGTCTTCTCTGGTTTTGGCCTCTGCTCCAACTATGTTGTGGTTTGAATATCAGCTGTCTCTATTCTTGTCAAAGATGGGTTATGCATTTCTTGTTACCTTAATTTTTAAAAATCTTAATGGTTTTTAAGTAATTTCTTGGAGGGGAAGAGGGAATTACCTATGTTATCCTTTGTTCTTAAGCCAGAACTTTAGATCCTGTTAAACTAAAGATGTTATTATTCTGCTTATCCCTTCTTAGGTCTGTTAACTAGTGCTCCAAAACAGAGGAAGAAACATTTGGAGCTCTTGGGGAAATTTGGGAAAAAAATGAGACATGGGATGGAGATGAAAGGGGATGGCTTGAGGCTGGGCCTAAGAAGAACAAAACAACTGGTGAAAAATTATTGGTATAATCTTGAAAGGACTCTTCAGAGCAGTAATGTCCACTGTATTATTTGAATTTGTGTTTATATTATGAAAATCCTTCCTGAAACACATCTCCTCTCTCAATCCTCAGTAAATTCTACTGGAATCATAAAATATTTGATAAGCAAGTTTTCCCTTTCTTCTCCTTCTCCTCCCTCTCCTCCTTTTTTCTTGGGGATAGTGGAGGGGAATGTGGTCTGGGGTATGTGTTTTGAATTGAGTGAACTCAGGCTGGGTTTCATGCCTGAGTCTTCTTGGTGCAAAACAGAAACAGATTGTGCAGAAACAAACATCAAAGCAGAGGTGACAAGGAACTAACCTCCCCTTAGTAGATATGTGGAAGAACCGAGGAAGGTTAGGAATTTACACAGAATGTGGAATCACAGTTCCAGCTGATCATATGTAGGTGTGAAAGGCTGGAGGAACCTGAGGGGTTATCTTAAAGGGACCTTTTATTCTAAATTGAGAATACGTATTTCTTTTACCATTCATGCACACTTTAGGATAGATGCTTTTGAGAGGTTACACAGATAAATAAAACATGGCCCTACATTCAAGGAACTCACAGAAGTAACCCAAGCTTAGACTAGAGCAATGGTTTGATATGTTCACTTCCTTTATACTCCTGTTTAGGCAGCAAACTACTCCACAGAGATGTGACCCTGCCTGTTATCCCTATTTATGCATGACATAGGGAAATATGTGTATGCGTCTGTGTGTGTGTGTGTGTGTGTGTGTGTGTGTAGAGATACCATACTTGGCCTAGTGACTTGTATCTGAAGTTTTCATATAGCATGAAAGCATCTTAAAAATAGTGTACTTGGGGTAGCTGAACAAGGCTCAGGTTACACGGTCAGCTTCTCTAGTTTTCCTACCTTTCCCACATCTATCACCAAAAATGATATTTTTGGAGATTGCTTAATTATGAGGAAGTGTTCACAAATTATGAGGAAAAAAAGGAAGGTAAAATTTGTGCATTTATTATGATTTGAGCAAAATTATGTTTGAGCAAAAGAATAGACAAAGGAAATATCTTTTGGAGGTGGTGCTTTAGAAGATTTTTTTTTTCTTAAAACTTTACTGTATATTTTACATTTAAAGACTACTTACAAAATTTGATTTACACTTTTTCTTAAATACAGTGACTATGATGTACGCACGCATAAGCTGTGAAGACCTGGTTGTCAGGAATTTAACATTCTTTCTTATTTGATTTCTGCTCTATACCAGATGATTTTTTTCTGTCAGTTTCACCTTAACATATTTGTGCTTCTGAGGCATAAACTTGCATATTTTGCCTATATGTTAATTTAACTAACTAGGAAAAAAGCTCAGGTTAAATATTCATAAAATTTTATTAATTTTTATTTATTTATTTTTAAAGTTTTTAAAAAGTCTTTTTATCATGAAGTTCTTTTTACCGCCTAATTAAAATTGATACATACATTTAAAGTGTATAATATGAAACACATATAGAGTGAAATGATTATAATATTTGTAAAATTTTAAATTCAAATGATCTTTTTCCCCTGTAGGTTTACATACATATCCTCTCAATCAAAGAATCAAGACTGATAGCCATTTACATCCTACAAAAAATTAGCCATTCCATTGGTGAAAAACACACTGTCTGACCTGTAATATAAACTACATTATATAACAGTGGTATCCAAATATTTAAAAGTATGAAATTTGAATTATTCAGGAACATAGTGGATGGGAGGTTAATGTTCGTGCTTATCCAAGTGTCTAAGCTAAGATTATTTTAGTGGAAAATAACAAACTCAAAACTCAAGGTCAAGGTGCATTTCAGGCTATTTTCAGATCCTGAACCAAGTGCTGGAAAGCCAGGAGGACTCCTGACAGCTCGTTCTTCAAAAGAAGATCCTCTGTTTCTCTGGAGACAAATGGACTCTTTCATCTCTGCCTCCCTCTGTACTTCTGTTTTGTTTTTCTACGCAGGAAGGCTTTTCTTGTTTCTCTGTGCATATAACCACCTTAATGGACAACAGTTTATATCCTTGGCTCAAGTGGACATCTCAGACTAATGAATGTATCAAAATTTCAAATCCAAACTCTTAGAAGAAAAGATTTGATGGGACCAGCCTGAGACAGGTGCCCAACCCTGGGTCAGTCATTCATGGCCAGTAAGCAGGGTCCCAGATTACTGTAATAGAGTTGCTAGAGGTCTGCATCTGAGGGAGGAGCAATTCTTAGAGAAAACCCTCAAGAAGGAATTTATCTCTCCTTTTGTGTGCCTTCCCTGCATCTATTAAACATGCCTATCACACACCTGGTAACACTTCGTTTCATTTAGTTTTTTTCTTTGTTTTCTTTCTTTACTCCTGCACCTTGAGGACAAGGACATTTTGCTTAGTGTCCCTATCACCTATTGGACATGAAATTAGGGACTAGCAAGGTTTAATATTTATTTAGCACTTACTGTATGCTAGGCATCAAAATTTTCTTTTTTAAAAAATATTAACTTACTCTTAAAGCAGTCCTATGTAAAAAGCAAGGCTAATGCTATTTAAAAAAAAAAAAAACAACAATCAGATGGAAGATGGTATTGACAGAGTCTTAGTAACGTAACAGTTACTATATGCATTTTTTTGTCCACTGAATGCCCCATAACAATACCAGCTATAGTATTTTTCAGACGAAGAGCTTGTACTTTTTTCTACCACTTGGTGTCAGAGTTGTACTATTTGTGCACTTGGGGAATCTTTGAGGTTTATTTCTGTGTTTTAAGGTTTTTTGCGCTCTCTTTTCAGACGTCCTTAGAACATAACTGTGTTCTTCGCAGAGTCATTGAGGAGAGAAAATGCTTCCTTTGTCTTCCTCTGATATTTTTGGGTTAATCTGCATTTGCTGCCAGATTGGAAAGGAAGGTTATTGCCATGAGAAGTGCACACAGAATTTATGAGAGAATTCCTGGAGGCTCAAACAACTTTTCCTAATCTTTGTAGGAGGTGGGAGTACGTCAGTCTCTCAGATTAATGCTCTGTACAGAAACTAGTTGAATACTTCTCCCTCTAAATGGATTCCAAGAGGACTTACCTTTCAAGGCTTATGACAAATTGATCTCTGACTGATGGATCAGAGAAGCAGGATAAATACTGGAAGAAAGGATCGAGCATTTCTAAAATGAAAACTGTGCTAAATAATGATTAGAAGTAATTTGTTAACTCATTCCACAAAGATTATCGCCTGCTGTAATGTGCTAGGCCCTGCTTTGGGAAGATTTCCCTGGTATCAGCTTACTTCTCGGCCTGCCCTGGGCTTTTACCTGTGCCAGCATTCCTCACACACCCTGGGTCTCACAACAGAGAGAAAATCACCTGTTATGGAGAGAGTCAGTCCAGCCTTATCACAGGGTAAAGAATCACCTTGGTGCCTGGAAAACACAAAGCATTCTTTTTTTCCTAAATTTTGGTAAAATACACACAACATAAAATTTACCCATTTTAACCATCAAGACATTCTTAAGAATTTGCCTACTAGAATCGAAATTTTTGTTGTGAAATTTTAATGAAAGTAAAGTTCTAAAAATATGATCATTTAGTATCTAAAAACAAATAATAAGAACTAGGAAGTAGGTGAGGAAAAGTGACTTTAAAATGAAAAGGGTGATTTCTATGATTACTCGAAGAGTGAAACTGTGTAGGCTCTATGTTATCTTTTTCTTTGAAAAAATATTACTTTATTGACTAGGAAATATAGTCTCAAGTTTCAAAAACAGAGAAGAATATCTGTCCATCAATCTATCTATAACATAGAGGATACACACACACACACACACACACACACACATACAAAAAATATATATGCTTCTTCTGATCCCTGATCCCTAGCCACCCTGCTACCTTTGCCAGAAGCAACTGATAGTATTAGTATTTTTAAAATCTTTCCAGAGATATGTTATTCATATACTAAAATGTATATGTTTTCTATCCTCACATCCTTTTTACACTTATGGGACCACCTCTGCTCCTTACTTTTTTTAAAAAAATAATTTAATAATAGTGGAGAATTCTCCACATCCTTACATAAAGTTTTTTTCTCATTCTTTCTTATATCTTAATGGAATTTCATGGATTGTCAGGCAAAATTATGAGACACTTTGAAATGGGAAAAGAAAGAAAGAAAGAAAGAAAGAGAGAGAGAAAAAAAGATCACTGGCTGCCTTTTCAATGGAATACTAAGCATTCTTCAGTGAATGCTTCCAGGTTGTCTGATTCAATAGAGTTCTGTGTGTTTCATTCATTGTCTGTAACAGAACTATTTTAAACACTGTAAGCTGGAGAAAACTGAAAGTAATGAACATGAATTTTGTCTGGTGGAAAGGCAATTGATTTCCTTCCCTGCCCCCAACTCCCAGGTCCAGTTTTTGTATCTATTGACAAATTTATTTTAGTATTTTTTTTTTTTATTGAAGTATAGTCGATTTACAATGTTGTGTTGATTTCTGGTGTACAGCATAGTGATTCAATTATACAAACACATATATTCCTTTTCACATTTTTTTTTCATTATAGGCCATTGCAAAATACTAAATATAGTTTCCTGTGCTATACAGTAGGACCTTATTGTTTATTTATTTTAGTATTTTTGATGGCTTATATATATGTCTGTTCCTTAGATTCTTCTTTGAACCATTTGCAACATCTTACTGGTTCCCTCATTAATTAATGAGTCAAATCTTTAATATGTGTTAATTAAAAATTTTTATGATAGTCATAATTTTACCTTTAAAAATAATTCTTAATAGTTTTGGTGGTCACTGAGATGCCCAATGACAAAGCCAGACAAACTTCATTGCTAGCAAAGTGCACCTCATGGGTTCCTTAATCTCAGGCATGCCTTTTCTTGGATCCCAGAATAATCCCAAGTGACAGTAGAACTTTAATTTTGCTGACTCTCTATTTCTCTTTTTTCCTCTGCTGATTTTATGCTTTGTTTTTGTTTCGGGTTCACATATGACAAATATTTGCTGTAGGTAGCAGCAATGACTGGGAATGTGGCCTTATGGTATGATGTATTTGATGATCTCTGGATGGATGATAGAGATTTATTTTCTCCTGGGTGTGAGACAACAGGAAATTTGGTTTGTTAGGTTTTTTTGTATGTCTGTCTATTTTGAGCTCAAACCAACTTAGAATTTTTACCCTGAGAAGGCAAATAACTTGGTATCTGCACTGGTTAGTTTTTGTGTTTCTATGTTTACTCTAAACCTGTGGAACTGAAACTAAGTTTTCTATATGTCTATCTACATCTGTGTCTGTGTGTTTATAATTCAAAAAGGCCCTTTCTTCTCATTTTAAGTGTATGAATGTTTTATTTCTGGAGAATAATAATAAATTAGACTATACAAGCTCTTAAATTAAAGAAACTTTGTTCTGATTGATTTATAGAGTTACATAATGCTTATATAATTCAAATGTTTCTAAAATTCCCATAAAATAAGAACATCAAACTACTAACATTTTTAGTGTGCTAAGCTTAAAAAATTTTTCTTAGAGAAACTGCAAGGTTAGTAATATTTAAGAATCCCAGTTCACATAATTAAAAGAACTATTTGGCAAATGAGATTAGTGTAATTTTGTAATTTTAATTCAACCATGTCTTTTCTTAATTTATCAGTATTGATAGTATAATACAAGTATATATTTTATTTTAGTTGTGTTTGTTTTTCCTAAATTTATACAGGTTTTCTAATCAAATAAACTAACATTATTTATCCATAATGTTTAAGATTATAAAAAATATAAATTTGTGTGCAGTAAAATGGAATTATTATTTTGACAAACTTTTTATATATATAAAAATTAAACTTTTGTAGTGTGCCAGTTTAAACATAATTTCCAAGATCTTTGGGTATCTTAAAACTTTGAACTAATATTAACCTAATTTGTGTGCAATCATGGGATACCCAAATAGTTTCTAAGATACAATTCTGAAATTTTGGTTACTAAACATTATATTAAGTTTATATGCTTTTGATTTAAAAAAATATGCTATAAAGAGGCTATGTCTCTGGGTCATGTTAGTGAATGTGTCATGTTTGTTACTCTAAATGTGAAAGGGAGGTGTATAGTTGTGGAAAGTTGTGTTATGTGTGTTTATGAGCTTTGCTAGTCTGGGTGAATGCTTGTGTATATTAAACAGTTTTTAATTATTAACAGTCTTCCAATTGTATATGTGAAGTGGAAGTTAACTACTTTGGTTAAAAGTATAATTAATATGAGTGGTTGAAACTACAGTATGAGCATTGGTGACAGAGAAATCCAAATGTTTATTTGCCTTGTTTTTCAAAGAAAAAGAGAATAGCTTTATCTTAATGCAGGGATTCTCAAGCCCTTTTGTCTCATGATCCTTCTACATTCTGAAAATGTATAAAGACAATGAATGAGCTTTTGTCTAAGTCAATATATTTATCAGCATTTACCATATTAGAAACCAAAGCCAAGAAATATTTAAAATATTTGATTTTTTTTTGGAAAATAGCCATGATGAACTGACTGCATGCTAACCTAAACAACATATTTAATAAAAATATATTTTTAAAAAATTAAAGAGAAGAGTTGATTCATTTTAAATTTTTATAAATCTCTGGTATCTGGCTAAAAGGACACAGCTTGATTTTCATGTCTCCTTCAGCCTTCAGTCTGTTATATCACATGTCATGTAGCTTCTGGAAAGCTTCAGTGCACACCTTGTAAGAGGGTAAGAGGGAAAAGAGCAGTCCTAAAGCGTCAGTTTGTTCCAGAAGATGAACCTTTGAAAGGGAATTTTATTTGCCTAGCTCTATAATACCTGAGGCTGAAAAGAAGCTATGATACGGGTTAAAATTTTCGTATAGTTCACCAAGTTTTAAAGGGTTTGCTTCCTTGGTTTACTGATTGATGTCTTTGCCAAATGGCAATATGAAAGACTTTTCTTTATATTCTGTGTAATCTGTGTAATGCCCTTGCAGTCCATAATATGTTTTTACTTTCAAGATTTAGCAGAATAAGAATTACAGAGGTTGAATGAAATGATGGAAAATTTTGTTTTTAAATGAAACAATGAAATATCATTATTAAAAAATTGTTTTTTAAATTGAAGTATAGTCAGTTTACAGTGTTGTGTCAATTTGTGGTGTACAGCACAATGCTTCAGTCATACATGAACATGCCTATATTCATTTTCATATTGTTTTTCACCATAAGCTATTACAAGATATAAAATATAGTTCCCTGTGCTACACAGTATAAGCTTATTTATCTATTTTATATGAAATATCATCATTTTAATGTTCTGTACTTACTGGACATGGGAAGAACCAATAATTTATTAGATTTTGTTTTTGTAAATGAAATGAAATATTTTAAAATTATATCTGATTCTTATAGACACCCTCCTTGATTTAAAAAAAAAAAACCCTTAATGAGAACCAGAACTATAAAAATCTAAAAGGAAAATGATAGGTCTAAATATTTATGACTTTGGATTAGGCAATGGTTTCTTAGATATGACATGAAAAGCAGAAGCAAGAGAGGAGATCAATGAAGATGTGGACTAGGACGCGGAACTCACTTCCCTCCATGAGCACATCAAAAATACATCTACATGGGAAGCAATTTTCACTGAAAACTAACTGGAAACTTGCAGAGAGATGCCTGTACAATGAAGGCTGTAGGAAAGATCCACATGAAATGAGGTAGGAAGGGAAAGCAAAGCAATCTGGTTGGGCCTTGTGCCCCTGGGAGGAGACTCAGAAGGCAAGGAAGACTACGCAGTGGACACCCACCCTGGGAGTGAGTGACGAGAGCCACAGATTTGATGCTCCAGTCCTGGGGTCTATGCTGGGGACAGGAGCCACTTTGGCTGGTTGCAGGACAACTGGGACTAACAGGAGGGCTGTGGGAAGCCTGGACTCTGCTTGTGAGAATCCTGTGTGCTGGCTTGGCCCTGATGCAGGGTGGAGAGGATGGTGGAAGGACTGCTTCAGTGGTTGCCGGGTTTCCCCTTGGTGCACCCCCGACCCTGAGCTGAGTGAATGCTCCAGCCCTGCTTGCTCCACGTGTGGCACAGGATCTAGGGCTGCCATGGCTGTAGGAAAAACGTGGTCATGGGATGCAGAGGCTACCCGGGCCAGGGGCAGAGCCTGGGTGGGATGACAGTGGCCATTGTTGGCACTTACCCAAACAGTGGATCAGAAGTGCCCAGATCTTTGATGGCAGCTGTTCCAGCACGACTCCTGCCCAAACAGATGCCAGGAGTCCACATGGGCAATGTGGCTCCAGAACAGGGCAGGGCTGGCAGAGCGAAGGGGAGGGGATTGGTTGTGAGGGAGAAAGGGGCCTTGGATCTGAGGCTGCGTCTGAGCAGAACAAGGAAAACAGTGACTGGTGCCTGCACAGGCATTGGAGACAGCTCAGACCTCTGTCTGTGGCTGACAGGAGCTGAGGGACTGCGTGAATCCTGCTTGCTTCAGCACTTGTCCTCTCTGGGACAAGGGTCCTTGTGCTGGGACAGAGGAAAGCACATGCTTACAGGAAACAGAGCCAGCTCAAGCCAGATCCTCAGGGCTTCTGCTCCAGCAACTTGGGATCAGACCCCACCCTTGAGTGTGATGCTGCTGAGCAGAGGGCAAGGCCTGCTCTACACCCGGCTCCAGCTCTAGCCCCTTTGTATCTAGGGCTACCCCGTACCGAGGTGATAGCTGCCAGCACACTCTGAGGAAAGACGTGTTCATGTCAAATCCAGCTCTCCTGCAAAATTGCACTGGGCACACACAGTCTGAATAGGGATACTCACACATAAGAACGTCCTTTCAAGACTGCAGTAGGTAACTGTTTCACCTAAATTCATAGATCCAAGAAAGTTAAGCAAAATGAAAAGACAAAGGGAAGACAATTGAAAGAGCAAGAGAAAAATACTGAAAAAAATAATGAAGCAGAAATGAGTAATTTACCAGATAAAGAATTCAAAGCATTGGTACCAAAAATGTTAATTGAATTAGGGAAAAGAACTGATGTACACAGTGAACACTTTAACAAGTAACTAGAAAATATTAAAAAACCAACCAGAAATGAAGAATTCAATAACAAATAAAAAACACACTAGAAGGGATGAATAGCAGGCTAACTGTTACAGAAGAATGTGTAAGTGATCTGGAAGATAAAACAATGGATATTACCCAATCAGAGCAGAAAAGAAATTTAAAAAATGAGAACAGCTTAAGAGACTTCTGAGAAAACACTAAGTATACCAACATTCACATTATAGGGGTCCCAGAAGGAGAAGAGAGAGAAAAGGATATAAAAAAAATGTATTTGAGGAAATTATGGCTGAAAACTTCCCAAATCTGAAGAGGAAAACAGATATTCAGGTGTAGAAAGCACAGAGGGTCCCAAACAAGATGAACCCAAATAGACCCATACCAAGGCATATCATAAGTAAAATGACAAAAAGATAAAGAGAGTATTTTAAAAGCAGCAAGAGAAAAACAAAGATTCCTATACAAGGGAACCCCCATAAGTTATCAACTGATTTTTCTGCAGAAACTTTGCAAACCAAAAGGGAATGGCATGATATAGTCAAAGTGCTGAAAGGGAAAACCTGCAGCCTAGGATACTCTATGCAGCAAGATATCTTTTAGAATCAAGGGAAAGATAAAGAACTTCTCAAACATAGGCAAAGCATTCTCTGATATAAATGATAGCAATGCTCTCCTAGGGCAGTCTACTGAGGCAATAGAAATAAAAGCAAAGATAAACAAAAGGACCTAATTAAACTTACAAGCTTTTGCACAGCAAAGGAAAAAATAAATAAAACAAAAAGACAACCTATGGAATGCAAGAAGTATTTGCAAACACTGTGACTGATAGCGCTTAATTTCCAGCATATACAAACATCTCATACAACTCAATAACAAAAAAAAAAAACCCCAAACAACCCAATCCAAAAACGGGCAGAAGACCTAAACAAACATTTCTCCAGTGAAGACATGCAAATAACCAATAGGCATATGAAGAAATGCTCATTATCTCTAGTTATCAGAGAAATGCAAATCAAAACTGCAATGAGCTATCACCTCACACCAGTCAGAACGACCATCATTAAGAAGTCCACAAATGATAAATGCTGTAGAGGATGTGGAGAAAAGGGAACCTTCCTACACTGTTGGTGGGAATGTAGTTTGATGCAGCCATTATGGAAAACAGTATGGAGGTTTCTTAAAAAAACTGAAAATAGACTCACCTGATGATCCAGCAGTCCCAATCCTGGGCATATATCTGGAGGAAACTAATTCGAAAAGATACGTGCACCCCAATGTTTATAGCAGCACTATTTACAACAGCCAAGACATGAATGGTATGAAACTAGAAATTAATTACGGAGAATAAAATCAGAAAAGAACAAATGTGTGGAAACGAAACAACCTGCTACTGAAAAACCAATAGGTCAATGAAGAAATCAAAAAATACCTTGAGACAAATGAAAATGGAAACAAAACTCCAAAATCTATGAGATACAGCAAAAGCGATTCTAAGAGGGAAGTTTTTAGTGACACAGGCAGACCTCAAGAAACAAGAAAAATCTCAAATAAACAACCTAACTTACTATCTAAAGGAATTAGAAAAAGAAGAAACAAAATCTAAAGTCAGCAGAAGAAAGGACATGATAAAGATCAGAGAGGAACTAAATAAAATAGAGATTTAAAAAAACAGAAGATCAATGAAAGCAAGAGTTGTTTTTTTGAAAAGTTAAACAAAATGGATAAAACTTTAGCCAGGCTCATAAAGAAAAAAAGAGAGAGGACCCAAATAAAATAAGAAACAGGAGAGGAGAAATAACAACCAATACCACGGAAACATAAAAAAACATAAGGGGACACTACAGACAGTTACATGCAAGCAAACTGGACAATGTGGAAGAAATGGACAAATTGTAGAAACATACAACTTGCCAAAACTGAATCAAGAAGAAACAGACAATTTGAACAGACTAATCGCTGTAGTGAGATTGAATTTGTAATAATAATAATAAAAAAACTCCCAGGAAACAGAAGCCCAGGGACCAGACTGCTTCACAGGGGAATTCTACGAAACATATAAAGAATAGTGAATACCTATCCTTCTCAGACTATTCCAAAAACTTGAAGAGGGGGAAACACTCCCAAATTCATTCCATGAGGCCACCATTACTCTGATACCAAAACCAGAAAAAGACACCATAAAAAAAGGAAATTACAGGCTAATACCTTTGATGAATATGGGTGCAAAAATCCTCAACAAAATATTAGCAAACTGAATCCAATAATACATAAAAACAGTCATACACCATGACCAATTGGATTTAAAAGGATGAGTCAAAAGGATGGTTAAACATGCAAATCGATCAACTTAATACAGCACATGAACAAATGGCAAGACAAAAATCACATGATCATCTCAATAGATGCAGAAAAAGTGTTTGACAAAATTCAGTATCCATTCCTGATAAAAACTCTAATCAAAGTGGATATAGAGGGAATATATTTCAACACAATACAGGCCATTTATGACAAACCCACAGCTAACATCATATTCAATGGTGAAAAGCTGAAAGCCTTTCCTCTAAATTCACTGGATATGATAAAAAAAAAAGACAATGACAAGTGGTGGTGAAGATGTAGAGGAATTTGAACCATCATACATTTCTGGTGGGAATGTAAAATGGTACATCACTGGAGAACAGTTAGGAAGTTCCTCAAAAAGCTAAACATACAGTTATCATATGACCCAGCAATTCCACCTCTAGATACATACTCAGGAGAAATGAAGACATCTGTACACACAAAAACTTGGGCATGAAATGTTCATAGCAGTGTTATTCATAATAGTAAAAAAGTGGAAACCATGCAAATGTTCAACAACTGATGAATGGATAAACAAAATGTGGTATATCCATACAATGGTGTATTATTCATCCTCAAGCACAAAAATGAAATAGAGATTCATGTTACAACATGGATGAACCTTGAAAATATTATGGTAAGTGGAAAAGTCAAACACAACAGGTCACATATAGTATGATTTAACTTATGTGAAATGTCCACAATAGACAAATCCCTAAGAAACAGAGGTACAGATCTTCCTCAATTTGCGATGAAGTTACGTCCCAGTAAACTCATCATAAGTTGAAAATATCATAGGTTGAAAATGCACTTAATATACTTAACCTATTGAACATCATAGCTTAGCCTACTTTAAGCATGCTCAAAACACTTAAATTTGGGCGAATCATTTAACACAAACCCTATTTTATAATAAAGTGTTGAATAGCTCATGTAATTTATTGAATACTGTACTGGAAGTGAAAACAGAATGGTTGCCTGGATACAGAGTTTGTGAGTGTGTGGGTCGTTTACCCTCGTGGTCACAGGGCTGACCGGGAGCTGTGGCTTGGTGCCTCTGCCCAGCACCACGAGAGAGGATCATAGCTGCATACTGCTAGCTCAGGAAGAGCTCAAAATTCAAAATTTGAAGTTTGGTTTCTACTGAATGAATATCACTTTCATACCATCATAAACTTGAAAATTTGTAAATTGAACCGTTGTGAGTCAGGGACTGTCTGTAGGTCAGTTGTTGCCAGGGGCTGGAGAAGAGGAAATGGAGAGTGACTGCTAATAGATACATGGTTTCTTTTTGGAGTGATGAAAGTGTTCTGAAGTTAGACATTGGTGATGGTTGTACAACTTTGTGAATGCCCAAAGCTGCTGAATTGTATACTTTAATAAGGTGGATTTAACGGGATGTGAGTTATGTCTCAAAAAAAGGTTAAAAAATGCAATAAAAACTTTATTGTGTCTCCTTGCTTTTCATGGCAAAATATGATTTGCGTATATTCAATAAGAATCTGTTCTCTCTCTTTTTTTAGCCAGAATATAATTAGAGAAATTGATTGTGCAAACAAGGCCCTAGCTGGAGTGTCATATTTGAGAATGATGCTTATTTAATTAAGTATAATAAGCCACTGCAAAGAAAAAAATTGACTTTACTTATGGAAGAAAAATGCCTACAAAACCCTTCTGAAGCCAACTTGAATGAGTTCCCACTGGCTTGGTGCCTAGTATATAAGATCTCAGCCTCACAGGTGGTAAGGAAGGTTAATTAGGTTAAGAGAATTTTGGTGACCTCAAGAAAGAAATTCACCCAGATTTATAGATATTTCAAGTGTAATTGGTGAAGAGAATTTTCTTGGCTTCATATCATAGTCTCAGGGTAGCAAATGAGAGGCTTTCAGAAGTTCAGCCCAAGATTCCTTATAAAAACTTGCAGACAGAAGTTAATATGGTGTTTTTTTTTAAATACGCTTTTATTTATACTTTGCATAATGTAAAATTTTACTAAATAAAGCAAGTTGGCAAAAAAAAAAAAAAAAAAGAAAATGAAAAAAATTCATTTTGTCTTGCCTGTAAGCGGAAGTACTCATCTCTTGCTCCCTGGAAAGCAAGTTCCAGGCCTCTCTTTGCTGTCTGACTTTGATTATGATCATGGATGACAGTGGCCAATCTGGAACGGTATAATTCAATTTCTGTTTCCAGTCTTTCTTTGCTTTGTTTTTCACTCTTCAGTTTAGAGTTTAGCATTGTATTCTCAGCTGTCAGAACATTAAGCTGTCCACTATATATTGGAATATTGTTTTTGTTAATGTTTTCTCATTCCATTTTATTGTCTTTTGAAGATCATCATTCTTTTCTTTAGCAATTTCAATGTCCTCAAAATATTTATTTTCCTTTTCCCAGTTCTGATTTTTATTGTTTCTCTTTTCTCGTTTCAGCATGGCAATTTCTTTCTGCAACATGTGGTTTTTATGCGACAGATCTTTTCCTTTTTCATGACCATGAGACCTCAGTGCTCATTTTCTTATTTGCAGTATGTTGGTCTTAAGTACTTGTTCAATACCATACGACTGTAAATTTGCAAAGCGATCTCAAGGAGATCTGTCTGGTTAATTAACACTGCTACATCTACGTGAATAACTAGGCCACGCCTGATGAGACTAACCTTTTTTATGTGTACAAAAATAATTTTTGAGATTATTATGATCACAAGGTGGGACAAGGGAGATTGTTAAAGAAAATCTTTGAAATGGGCAAGAAATGACTACTGGTTTTATTTTCAGTTTCAGTACTAGGTGTTGTCTAGTGTATGTTTGCAAGTTATGTTTTCTACAGGGCTTCTCACCTTTCATTTCTTTACCTGAGCTATTTTACAACTCTGCAGTTGTGGAAAGTATTCAAATGAGTTTTGTCTGGTGAGGCCAGCTTTGTATCTCTGAGTAAACTCAGTTTCAGCATTTTTGATTGCTTCTCTGTGTGCCTGCTCTTTGGCTTCTCTTTTGAACTGGCTGCAACGTGTTCATCATTCTCTCACTGATTCATATGTTAAAAAATACTTGACATATATTTGTGGTATATTTGTACTAGAGTCATGATTTTACCTTTGTCACAGTGTACTAGGACAATGAATGAGAAACTGTCTCTTTTGTATTAAGGAATAGTTCCTTTTGGGAAACCTTGTTCGGGGATTGTGTGCTCTGTGCTAAAAGAAGTTTGCCCCGAAGCGGGACTTCAGTGGGAATTACCTAACAACGCTGGAGGAGGGAGTTTACACCTGTGCCTGTGATGATACACACCAAGACCTGGGCACAAGGCAGCTTCTGAGACAAAATAACATAGCCATGCTGGTACTACCTTGGAGTGAGGTGCAAGTTGGTGCAGTTTGCCTGTTTAGGTTAGCAGATGGAATATTCTCACTGGGAGGTTCTTTATGACCTTGAGTTGGTCAAGTGGCTGCCAGCAAAGACATGTCATTCTAGACAACTTTACATACTCACAGACATTTGATGGATTAGGCTACAATCCAGAAAATATGAGTAAGAGGCAAGAAAATGTGCAGTAGAGATTGTTTACATTTTTTCTGGTTAAGGAGGGAGATTAGCAGTTTCCAAGCAGGAATGTTTCCTTATGGAGGGGTTTTACCAACACGAAAGGAGTATAGAAATTTTGGGGGGCATTGGATGGGAGAAATTCTTGAATGGATTAAATTTGGCTACCATTTAAGAAAACTTTACAAATTCCTGTACAGTTTGTGCTCATGGTCACTCTATGGATGCAGCATCAAGTCTGACATTGGAGGAGGAAGAAAAGATAATGTTATAGTCTTTTGGACCTTTCAGCTGGGGATATTAATCAAAAGACAATAAAATCAAGGTAAACTGAACAGAGCCTTAGTTCTCAAAGTTGATTCTGCCAGAGAGAAGGACAAAAATGTCAGGAGCCAGTACATGGTATGCAAATAGCCAAAAAGAGGCAGAATCTGAAAAGAGATTAATATTTTTTTTTGTAGAAATGATCTTCAGAAGAATTCAGTGTTGATGAATGTGAGTCTGTATGACTTTTGGAAAAAAGGAAGAAAAGAAAAAAAGAGGAGCTGAATTAGTATCCAAGTTTTGTCACCTTTTACCACTGAAGCCAGAGATGGTGCAAGGCTCTTGGGGATCCTTCCAGAGTAGATGCAAAAGCTAGTCCCTAAGTAGGCAGGAGAAGGTTGAAGGACTGCAGATTTGTAATAGACATTGTTGTTTTGACTACTCAGATACACTCACCATCTGGTAATCATGTTCTGGTTTTTCTCAGAGAAACCATCCTCTATCTTACTTCTAATGCATCTAGCTTATTAGTTTGGATTCTTCTTAAACAGAGCCTAAGAATAAGACTTGGATGCAGGTGGTCTATTTGGGAGATAATTTCAAGAAGGAGAGAGGGAGTTGGAAGAGGATATAGTGATGAAAAGTCAATAAAGAGTGAATTATCAAGCTAGTTACCACTGTGAGCAACTGGAGCTCAGCCCTTTTGTTGATCCTCTGAGGACCCATTAGAATGTTCTCTGAAGGTGGAGAGGTTGGGGAATTATCTGTTATTCTCATCTCTACATGGTTGAATGTTGTCAGTAGGGACATTAATTCCTCTGTACTTGTAGCCTGTGTCTACATGTGGGTTGAGCAAATTCCTCAAGCTTTCGAAAGCCTATAGGCTGAAAAGTAGAGAAACACAGGGCAGGTGCTTGAGGTGGGATGGGTTCAGGATGCACAGAAGTTTCCATCACACCTGAAACTGAAATGAGAAGAGAGACAAGAGGATGTGACATAGGGTGCTAAAATGTCTGCTATAATCGTTTATGTGGTATTGATTTCATCCTGTGTTTCAGAAGTAAAAATATAATTTAACTGGAAAATCAGAATATTGTGTCCCGCAGGTGACTGGTGATTGGTTTAGGGATAGGCATGCCACTTCATTTGGATTAATCAGAGTCAGGCCCAGGACTATTGTCTTCAGTGATACAGAAGCTTTCTTATTTGCTGGACAAAGAGCAATAAAGATGTAAGCCTGGAGATGCTGATTGCCATCTTGCTGCCAATAACTCTCCATGAGGAAAGCCAACATGTAGGGAGGAAGAGCTGAGAGGATTGAGAACAGGTCATGTTGACATTACTCTAGTGTTGAATCCAACAAGGCTTGGAGTCTCATTCATGTAGCCGAGAATTCCCTCTTTCTCCGCACTCACCTCCCCTACCACATCAGTTTTCCATTGCTCACAACAGAAAGAAACGTGGCAGATAACAGAATCTCTTTCCAATTGGACAGGGGCTTGCAGAATAAATGAGAGGCCCAAGAATGTCTCTCTTAGGAGAAAAGGGCCATCATGCAGATGGGCAGTTATGGGAACTGAACTTCTTTGTCAACCAAGGAGTCAAGGATCTGCTGAGTTGTAAAATCTTTTCTGGTCCACTTGCAAATTTCACTCCCTTCCCCTGTAACTGTAGCATCAGGTCACTTGATTGCCACTGGATTTTTAGTTTCTGGTCCCTTTTTTTGCGAGTTCAGTTATGCATATTAAAAAGATATTTGTTTGATTTGCCAAGCCTTTCTACATGTTTGTAGTGGAAGAGTTTTCTGTTTATTTCGCCGAGACCACTCTTTATTAGTTTGTTTATTCATTCACTACGTGTAGATGCCATTGATAGCTTCTTCACATCCCCTTGGCTCAACTAAATTCACCTATAGCAACAGACAGGTCAGTCACTGTTTTTCTGCCTGAGGGCTTTTTCTGTGCCACAGGCACTGGTTCCTCTGAGGGCAGGGGCAACCCTGCCATCCTCGGTCTCTGTTGGGATGATTTTTGAAGTCTATTTGGTCTGATATTAATATCACCACTTCAGTCTTCTCATGATTGTTACTTTCATGGTATATCTTTTCTTTCCATTTCCTTTCAAACTATGCCTTCATATTTAAAGTGTATCTCTTGTAGACAGCACACTTTTGGGTCTTGCTTCTTTTTATTCATTCTAACAATCTCTTTTAATTAGAGTATTTAGTCCATTGACATTTAATTATTAATTATTCATGTGGTTGAACTTAGAGTTACCATTTTATCATTTATTTTCTGTTTGTGTCCTCTATTATTTCTCTGTTCTTCCTTGTCTGCCCTCTTTTTGATTATTTGAATATTTTTACAAATTCTATTTTATTTGTCTATAGACCTTTTAGTTAGACCTCTTTGCATTATATTTTTTGATGGCTGCTTGACATTGAAATGTAGAAGCTATGAAACTTTATAGATCATTAACTATTGCTTCTACCATCCTTTATGCTATGAATGTCATATGCATTACATCTACATATATTATAAATCCCATGAGAGAATATTTAATATTTGCTTTAGTCATATTTTTTTAAAACATTTTTTATTGATTTATAATCATTTTACAATGTTGTGTCAAATTGCAGTGTAGAGCACAATTTTTCAATTATACAGGAACATATATATATATTCATTGTCACATTCATTTCTCTGTGAGCTACCATAAGATCTTGTATATATTTCCCTGTGCTATACAGTATAATCTTGTTTACCTATTCAACAATTTTGAAATCCCAGTCTCTCTTCCCACATCCCACCCCCTTGGCAACCACAAGTCTGTATTCTATGTCTATGAGTCTATTTCTGTTCTGTATTTATGCTTTGTTTGTTTGTTTGTTTGTTTTTAGATTCCACATATGAGCGATCTCAGTATGGTATTTTTCTTTCTCTTTCTGGCTTACTTCACTTAGAATGACATTCTCCAGGAGCATCCATGTTGCTGCAAATGGCGTTATGTTGTCAGTTTTTATGGCTGAGTAGTATTCCATTGTATAAATATACCACATCTTCTTTATCCAGTCACCTGTTGATGGACACTTAAGCTGTTCCCATGTCTTGGCTATTGTAAATAATGCTGCTATGAACATTGGGGTGCAGGTGTCATCCTGAAGTAGGGTTCCTTCTGGATATAAGCCCAGGAGCGGGATTCCTGGGTCACAAGTCATATATTTTTTAAAAGAGGAAAAAATAGTCTTTTTTATATTTACCCATAGTAACAATTTCTAAAGCTCTTTATTTCTTCCTGAAGATGTGAGTTTCCATTTGGTTTCACTTTTCCTTCAGCCTACAGGTTTTTGGGTTATTTTGCTTTTTGTTTTCTACCCCTCCTCCTCCTCCTCCTTCTTCTCTTTCTTTTTCTTCTCCTCCTCCTGTTCCTCCTCCTTTTTCTTCTTGCATTTCTTGTAGTGCAGTTCTTTTAGATTTCTATTGCCTGTATATGTCTTTATTTTGCCTTTATAGTTGAAAGACATTTTCACTGGATATAGAATTTTGAAGGACAGTTTATTTTTTCTTTCACTGTCTTCTGATCTCTGTAGTTTCTGGGGAGAAGTCAGTTCATAGTCAGAAATTGTCCCCCTGTTTTCAATGTATCATTTTTCTCTGGCTGCTTCTCTCTCTCTCTCTCTTTTTTTTAAAAATTGAGTTATAGTCAGTTTACAATGTTGTGTCAGTCTCCAGTGTAGAGCACAATTTTTCAGTTATACATGAACACACATATATTCATTGTCGCGTTCTTTTTCGCTGCTGGCTGCTTCTCGTTATTGTTGCTTTCTAGCATTTTGACTGTGATGTGTCCAGATGTGGTTTTCTTTGTATTTCTCCTTCTGAGCATCTTGAATCTGTACATTTTTGTCTTTCACCAAATTTAGGCATTTTTGGCCATTATATTTTGCATATCTTTCTCTCTGTGTTTTCCTTTTGAGACTGTGATATACGTATGTTAGGTTTCTGTTATTGTCCTAGAGGTTTCCAAGACTCTGATAATTAAAAAAAAAGATCTTTGTGTTTCAGATTGGATAATTGCTATTGATCTGTTTTGAAGTTCACTGACTCCCCTGTCATATCCAACTTGCTGTTAAGTCTGTTCAGTGAGGTTTATTTTCAAAATTGCATTTTTTAAGTTTAAGAATTTCCTTTGGGTTCTTTTTTACAGTTTCTATTTTTTTTTTCTGCTGAGATTTTTAATGTTTTCATTAATACAAGCATTTTTTTTAATTTCGATGAGTCGAGTTATAAAATCTGCTTTAAAACCCACATCTGCTAATTTCAACATCTAGATCATTTTGAGACTGGTTTTGGTTTATGGTCTTGTCTCTTGAAAATGGGTCACATTTCCCTAGTTCATTATAAGTTGAGCAATTTGGGGTTGTATGTTGGACATTGAAGGATGTTATGAAGTGAAGACTCAAGATTATATTTTTTCAAAGAATTTTTTTTTTAAGTGGGAAATTATCTTGGCTGAACTCAAAGTGTAAAGACTTTCTCTTGGGGAGCAGCTCAAATCTCTACTCATTCCTTTTGTCCTTACCTGAGGTGTTAAAGTCTTTTCCATGCATGTACGGTTCAGCGTGTGGAGTAGAGTTTATAAACAGAATTCAGGGCTCTCTCTTTCTGGCTCACTTCTTTCTCCCCACCTCCACCCCAACTTTTCAGGATCTGTGGTTGCTCTAAATTCCACCCTCTGATTCTTTAGGCCAGAAAGACTGTTTCCTATTAGAGTTTTAGGCATGCTGTTCAGTGCTGACTTCAGCCTGCCCTCAGGGTAAAATCTGCAATGATGGAAAACTCATCCCCTTCTGATCCTCCTTCCAAGTTTCTATTCCTCCAGAATCTGCTTGTTCGCTTTCCAGTGACTTCACTTTCCAGTTTTTGCTTATTTGGTTTTTTGTAGAGAGTTTTTGGCTGTTATTTGTGCAGGATCTTGATGGGCTTTTCACTTGGTCATCTGAGTCACAGTCCACACGGTATTAGTGTGACTGAGCCTATTGCCCCAAATTGTAACCTGATCATTTTACTCGCTTTTCTCATTCTTTATCTCACTTTTCCCCCTCCTCACACATGCTTCCTAAACTACCCACATCAAGTGTTTATCTCAGGGTCTAATTTAGCCGTGACTTAGATTAAGACTCGTTCATTAAACCTTGGCCATTCATGTGTATTATATAATTTAATCCTCCCAACAGCCCTTAAAAGTACAGTGTGAAAAGAGCTTAAGTGTTATCTCTATTTTACATATGACTGATTTTTAGTGAGGCTGTTATCATGTCTTTGATGCTGTATTTGGTAAGTGGCAGAACCTAACTTCAAAGTTAGACGTGTCTGACTCTGAAATCTTACAGCAATGTGTGTTTTGGACTAGTTGCTTTACCTCATCTTTGTTTTCTCATATGTAAGAGTGGATAATAAAATACGTAGCACAGAGGATTATTGTGTCAGTTAAACGAGATCCTGTGGATACAGGACATCAGTACCTACAAAATATTAGATACTGTGTCAAGCAGCTCTTACTACGTGACAAGCAGTCTCGGATTTTCAGTGGTTTACAGCAACAAATATTTATTTCTATTCAAGTTCATATTGTCAGTGACTGACTGGATGTTGTGATTTTACTCCAAACTACAAACTGACTATCCTCTACTTATATCCTTATTTTGAGACCTAAACTAAAGGAAAGCCTTATGTACAATGTGCTTTTCTGATGGCAGAGGGCACAGGAACTAGGAGAGTTTTGGAACCTTGCAATTCCTCAAAAACTTTGTTTGAAGTGATAGCTAACGAACATTCCATTGGCCAAAGAAGCAGGTCAGATGTCTGAGCCCTAAATCAAAGGGGGTAAGGGAACATATTTTATTCCTGAAGAAGGACGGAGTGAATAATTGCAAGTAATAATACAATCTACCACAGATATAATCATTTTTGCGTTTATGGCATACAGTTTACTATTTCCCAACAACTGGAGTGGAAGGTGGACCATAAAAAAGGGCAAGGATAAAAAGGGAATATTTTATTGAATGCCAAAGGAAAAAAGAGCTCAGACAAGCACTCAGAGAGAGTTAATATGTGAGCCGCAAGGACTGGGAAGGCTCTTATTAATGAGAGAGGCCTTGAGCTGGCTCTTGAAGGGTGATTAGGATTTGGATAAAATTCACTTTAAGCAGGATGAGCAAAGGGAAAAAAAATGGACCAGTTTGGCCCTGTTTGGGGGGTGATTTTTGGTGGGAGGGCAATCACTGAAGGCAGGTTAGAGAGCCTGGATTCTGGGCAGGAGACAAAAGGGATACCTTAGCAAATTTTGAGCAAGATTCAGAATCGAAAAGTTGTTATAGAAAGACTGGCCTGGCTGTCCAACAGAAGGAAAGATGGGTGGCAGGGAGGATTTCTCCAGCATTATACACAGTGGCCATTCTTCTCTCTTCAGAGTTGTACACTGGCTCTGTGAAGCAAGTAAATGACAAAAATGTGGTGAGCATGACAAACATTTCCTCAATGCAGACTTGACTCCCACTGGAAGAAAATGAAAATGGTTTTTCTCTGAATCTTCTGTCTGACCAAATAAAGAGCATGCTTTGGTAGGAGACAATACTTCCCACATAAAAATATAATTAAAGTAACATATCAGGATAGGCTGGATGTACAATGAAGCATCGCAAACTGGATGAAAATGTATTTGACCACTGTCATTTTATTTTGCTTTTGAACTAAACAGGGAAAGTCAATTTGAGCACAGTTTTCTGTTGTGCCCTTCAAAATAGGAAGATGATTTCTAAAAATTTCCATCTTTGAATTCCTTAGGAAACTACAATGCCCAGAAGCTTTTGGAAAGCAGTGACAGTGGCTGTGGTAAGAGTTTCCACCTATTATTTTATTCCATTATTTTTCTGTTTGTTCTTGTTGTTTCTGGTTCATTAAAGGACTCTAATAAATATTTGTCATGCTGATGTTGCTCTATTTTGGGTCTGAAAACTAGAAACAGAGGTTTGAATGAGATTATCTGATTTTCAAAATTAGATTTATGACTTAGCTAAGTGGAAAAAAAAGCAATGTATATACTTAATCAACCCTTAAGCCAATCACCTAAAAATTAAGGTTTCTTTTCAGATCTATCCGGCCATCCTTGTTTATGCCATGAGACTACGTTATTGCATAATATGTTGCTGATTTTTATATGGTTTTCAGTTGGCTAAGCAAAATCATGCCAATCATGGCTTTCATTAGCTTTGAAAATACTTGTTTTCCAAACAGGAGCTGATGATGCTAAATAGCTGCTCTCTCACAAAGGTTATATGCCCAACTGCATACAATCTTAGGAAAAGAAGGACGAAGAAAATAGGAATAACCTTAAAATTCTCCAAAGTCTGAGATATATTATACGTGAGAAAGAAAAACTTAAATTTTACAAATAGATAATTTTATCAATAATGCAATTTAGCAGACTTTTTCACTCAATGAAAAAAAGACAACCCCCCCAAATTTTTAACGTACAATGAATATTTTTTAAAAATTGAGCTACTCTGTATTTATTTGGGGTTTTTACAAAAGCTTAATAATACCCCTGGGATTTTCATTGGTCTTTTACTGCTTTGTGTGTTGCAGTGGTACAACAGTTGTTGGTTCCTGTTTTTGCCCAATCAACTTCTTCTTTTTTTAAGGTTTAAAAAAAATTAATTTAGGTGTTTTTAGGCGGGGTGGGAGTTGGAGGTAATTAGGTTTATTTACTTAATTATTTTTTGATGGCCAGTACTGGGGATTGAACCCAGGGCCGCATGCCTGCTAAGCATGTGCTCTACCACTTGAGCTACACCCACCTCCCCCTCAACTTCTTTTTTTTGAACAACACACATTTATTATTGTACAGTTCTGCTGGTCAGATGTCCAGTATGGGTCTCGCTGGGTAAAATCAAGTTGTCACGAGGGCTCCATTCCTTTCTAGAAGCTCTAGGGGAGACTCCTTTTCCTTGCTTATTTAGATTGTTGGCAGAATTCAGCTTTTGGCAGTTGTGGACTGAAGTGTCTCCGTCTCCTAGCTGGTTGTTGGCTGAGGGTGTTCCAAGTGTCTAGAGGCTGCCAGAGACCTTGGTTCATGAACCCCTTCCTCCATCTTCAAAGCCAGTAATTCTGACTTTTAAATTTTATTTTGAAACTTGTAACAGTTGAGTTCCACACACGTTTCCTTACTTAGTGTGTCCTTCTTGGTCCATCTCAAATGGAAAGTAGGGCATATCTTAGCATGTAGGAGTTGCTCAATAAATGGATTAATGGCAAACCACCATGGATTCTGGCTTCTGACTCACAGCTTTGCACTAAACATTTGTTGAATTTGGACAAGCCACTTAGCCTCTCAGCTTTCTCATCTTCAGAATGAGGGAGCTGAATTAGATGACTTGCAAGGTCCCTCCTAACTCAAAACTTTTACATTTAAAAATGTATTTCCTTCCATGAAATCGTTCCCGAACTCCATGACAGAGAATGACGTCTCCAGCTTTCAAAAGTCACTGTACTGGGGGCCTTTTCTACTTTGCCTTACACAATCTTCCAGTTTCATAATAGCCTTACCAAACAACATAGGACTTTTGTCCTCCGATTTTTTATTTTGAAACATTTTAAACTGACAAGAATTTGGGATTTGAAAGACAAGTACAATGAACACCCATCTATCTTTAGATTGTATATATAACATATTAAGTATGTACATATATGAAATGTATAAATATTTTATCTATGGATCATTTGTATACATACATACATATATATATACACACATGCTGAACCATTTGAAAATAAGTTGAACACATCATGACACGCAGCATGCATTTCCTAAGAATAAGGATATTCTCCTACTGTTATCACATGTAAGAAGACAATACTTTCATAATATCATCTGACTTAGCTCATTAGAATTTCTTTAACTGTATACAAAGTGTGTATACAGTTTTGGTTTTTGATTCAGGATATGATCAAGGATCATATGTTCTGTAGCTATGCGATTTAATCTAGACCATTCCCTCCATCTTTTTTTTTAAAATTTATGATATTGCTGTTTTTGAAGAATAAAGGCACAGTTGTCATTTGAAATGTCTCACATTCTGAGTTTGTCTCGTGATGTCCTTTTGATTAGATTGAGATGAAATATTTTCAGCAAGGCTGAATCACAGCTGGTGTGCACGGACTGCATCACACCAGAAGGCTCAGTGAGTCACTCTGCCTTATTAGTGATGGTGCTAAGTACGATCGCTTAGTTAAGGGCAGACTGCCAGATGGCTCCATTTTGAAGCTGTATTTCCCTCTTTGCAGTTGGTACTTAGAGACCATGTGAATATACTGTTCCTCATCGACTTTTAACCAATAGTTTCATCATTCATTAATGATTTTTACCTAAATTAGTTACTACATTGGGGGAAGGCAAAATGGGTAGTTAAAAAAAAAAATCTTTTGGATTCCACATATAAGTGATATCATATGGTATTTTTCTTTCTTTTTCTGGCTTACTTCACTTAGAATGATGATCTCCAGGTCTATCCATGTTGCTGCAAATGACATTATTTTATTCTTTATCTTGTAATAACCTTTAATGAAAAAGAATATGAAAATGAATATATGTATGTATATATATGTGCAACTGGGAAATTATGCTGTACACCACAAACTGACACATTGTAACTGACTATACTTCAATTAAAAAAAATCTTTTATTCCTTTATAATTATTAGCTCCCATTCCTCTATCAGAAGATCGTTTCTTCTCCCATCCCTTTTTTTCCTTCTTGCTCAACTTCTTCTGCGTACCTGGGTACCAGGGACTCCTTTTATAATTTGAGTATTTTAATCCTTTACTGTTTTTAGGTTTTTTTTTTTTTTTTTTTTTTAATGCTCAGATTATCCCAGATTTAGCCAATGGAAGCCTCTTCAAATCAAGGTGTAACAACACTGTCTTTGAGCACCTTCTTGCTTGGTGGTGTAGCATGTTTCAGGCTCACCTTATATTTTCTCTACCCTATACCTGGAACCATCCAGTTCTCCAAAAGGGTCTTGGTTTCTCTCAGTGTGATTCTAATTGTAGTCAAGGCTGAGAACCACTGATCAAGAAGCAGATGTGACCACACCTGTAAATAACAAGGCAGGCATCACAAAGTGTGAGGGGTGTGAAGGGGATGGAAAGAGTTTCACAGGTTGGGAACACTGGGACACATGAACCATAAGGGATTTAAAATAGTAAAGTAAAAGGAGGAATATGACTGTCAAGGAGGGAGACATAGAAATGGGCAAGAGCAACTGAGTTGTGACTGACACAAGGGAAGGAGTATGTGGGGAAATGAAGATAGTGGATACCTTGCGGCCTGTTGTGGTGTACTTAGAGTAATGATAGCAAATTCAGGTCAGAGGATAGGTTAACCCAGGGAAGGAAATGGGCAGCAGAAAACTCATTTGGAGTTTCAGAAATAGAAAGCAATGATCTTATGGAAAACAGAAGGAGAGTCCTCAAAAAACTAAAAGTCAACTTACTATATGATCCAGTAATCCCACTCCTGGGCATATATCTGGAGGGAACTCTAATTTGAAAAGATGTATGCACCCCAATGTTCATAGCAGCATTATTTACATTAGCCAAGACATGGAAGCAACCTAAACATCCACTGACAGATGACTGGATAAAGAAGTAGTGGTATATTTATATAATGGAATACTACTCAGCCATAAAAAGAATAAGGTAATGCCATTTGCAGCAACATGAATGGATATGGAGATCGTCATTCTAAATGAAGTAAGCCAGAAAGAGAGAAAAATACCATATGATATCACTCATGTGTGGAATCTGAAGCAAAAAGACACAAATGAACTTATTTACAAAGCAGAGACAGACTCACAGACATAGAAAATAAATTTATGGTTACCAAAGGAGAAAGGGGGTGGGAAGGGATAAATTGGGAGTTCAAGAGAGATTTGCAGATACTAACTACTATATGTAAAATAGATATACAACAGTTAGCTTCTGTATAGCACAGGGAACCATATTCAATATCTTGTAGTAACTTATAGTGAAAGACATTATGAAAAGGAATATATGTATGTATATATATGTCTGAGACATCATGCTGTAAACCAGAAATTGATGCAACATTGTGAACTGACTATACTTCGACTGAAAAAAATTTTAAAAAGAAAGCAATGATTTGACAAGGTGATGTGTCCCAATCTTCCCATTAAAGTTTTTGATCTACAAATGAGAAAAAAGACTAGTATACAATAGAAGAAATTCTCCAGACTGCATGATTTTGAGCACTAGTGGTGCTGGCCACCTCTGATCCTGACTTTCCACCTCTCCGTGTGGTCTGCTGAGCATGAGCCAGACTTCTCCCTCCTCCCTCCTCCCCAAGCCTTGTCCACCACCCTTACAGTCCGAGTGACCTCATATTCCCTTTCCTGGGCAGAGGAAGGAGTTGGTTGTCTCCTAGTATTTTCCCAAATGGACCCATATAATATAAACTTTATGGCTGCTCCCTGATGCCCCATTTTGTAAGTTATTAGACAAACCAAACTGCCCTGAATATTGACTTTTTCCTTTTTTGTTCTCTTGAGTTAACAAGTTTCTCACTGACTGTGGCAGGGAGACAAGAAAGTATGGAGAAAAAAAGGGACAATTTCAAAATTGTCTTTTTCTACTCAAAACAAGGATAATTTTCTTCACTTGCTCAAAGGCCACACTAAACATATGAAACCTGGTTTTCTGATTCCAAATCTCATAATCCCTTGGTGACTCATGCTACCAAATTAAGTTGTTAAAACATGATAGACTATTAAAAAATAACAAATGCTACTAATGTTTTGGCTTTTCATTTTTGTATTATTAGAGAATTTTTTATCATAATAGAACAGTGCTGTTTATATATCTCCAAATATAGTTATGTGTGTCATGAGGTTCAGGATTCTACTTCTGGGTAGCATGATCTATCTGGCAAAGAATGTCTTATTTTAATTTGGCATTTGGAGTGTCAGGCTGTCGCGAGAGTTGCCTCATGCCAGGCTATCGGAGGACAATCACGCTGCTCGGAGGAGATCAGCCACCAGGTGGCAGTCAAGCACCACCCATCAATGTAAGAACAAGGGTCTGAATTCAGGTTATTGTATGATGGTGAAGCAACTCATTTTGTTGAAAATTGTGTTTCATTTTAAGAACTTTTCCCCTCATAGGTAGATAAGGTGTAATATAGACCACTAACCCCACTATTAAAATCCATCCAAATTAAGATAAAATTGTGTTACTTACCTGCCATGAATATATAGCTTCATTTCTCTTGCATGCTGCAAAACAAAAAGAGATGTGATTCAGTAATGGTTACATATTATTGGCCAGAAGCTTGAAAATATATATCAGTAAATAGTGCCTAAAAGTCTCCCATCAGAAAAACGTCCAGAACTTCTTCTGTGCAAAAGGGAACTGTAGCAGGAGTCACTGAGCTGTCAAGATGTCCCTCTACCTGGCATTTCTCTGGAGAGGACTTTCCTCTACGCCAGAGTCTATCCAACTTGGCAAGCCCCCTCTAAAAATATGGAAAATGGTGAACATGAGACTGTTTCTACTTTTCTAAAAAGATCACATTTTTATTCCCAAACTTTTAATAAATACTTTAAGATAGCATTTGAACATATTAAAGAAAAATTTGGAGTTTCTATGTGTAATTAAAAACCTTTTACATCCGTGGTAAATTAATACTATCACAGAAAGCACCTAACATGGTCTTTTCAAAGCATATAATCAAAGCTGTATCATTCTTATTGATGTACATTGATGTATCTCACTGTTACTGTTCCTTTCTCTTTTAAATAGAAATTGCATGATTTTATCCAGTTAATAACATCTTACTTGTTTTGTGTTTTTATTTAGGAAATGTTTAAAAATATACAAAAGAGGAGAGAATGATATAAGGAGCCCCTTTATATTCATCTTCCAACTTCAGTAATTACCAACATCCTGCATTACTGCTTCATCTATACGCTCCAACCTTCATTTTCCCAAAGTATTTGAAGCATTTTAAAGCAAACCCAAGAGACCATATTATGTCACTCATAAACACTTGTTTGTATCACCAATAAGTGAAAACTTAAAAGAAAAATAACCAACCACAGAATTACAATACCACTCTCCTATTACTGGAGTTCTTCATGTGTAACTTTGTTTTAAAGCTCAATCAGGCAGTTACAACATCCTCAGTGAAATAATATTTAAGTCTTGAAGTCTTAAAATGAGGATATGCTGTAGAGTGTTGAATAAAAATTAATTTTTTAAAATAGGCAGAACTATTTTAAGATGAAATACATTTAGTATATATATATACAGAGAGAGTACATTTTATTATTTGATTAAACCATAAAATCTCATGTGTGAGTCCCTGGAGAAATGAAAAGCCATTTCTGGAGACAGGCAAAGTTTGTTTTATTTACATGCGCACATAAAACTTTGTACACTTTTATAAGTTAGATAAGTGTGTTCCAATGTGCATATTTCTGTTTTATTATCACAGTCTGGATAAAAGTGATACGAATATGACTCCATCAGCTAAACTGCTGTGAGCCTTAAGACTTCCTGATGCACAGCTCTGTTTATCCTGGCTTTCATCCCTCTTCAGACTTTATGTGATGTAATGTTCCCTATAAAAATCTGACATCAATAAGGAACGGACTCATTACGTTTTCTGAAGATAATCAGTGTTTTGAGGCTTTTAGTATACTCCTCAATGCCCGTCCATATTGACATTAGCTTCAGTTGAAGCAGGCGTGACCACAGGGTTCGTTTACCTCAAATAACTAAAGCTTAAGATCATGCCCGCAGAGTTCAGCTAAGACCAGGAGAGGAATGCAATTGCCCAGACTGAATGCAAGTGATATTGCATATCCTGTTAGGAATGTAGTGTTTAGATTATATCTAGTGGTGGTGAAGAGTAAACAGACAGCTTTTTTCTCTGAGATCTTGTAATGCTTCCACGCTATTACAGTATTACCTTAACCCCTTGTATTGCTTGTGTGCGACAACTTGGCAGGGTTTTTCCTGGAAGACTGTTAACTTAAAATCGAGAAGAATCCACAGATTAAATTGCAAATACAAGTATAAAGAAACTGTTATTTCCTCAGATTTTTTACTATCCTCTGTGTGCGCCTGCTTTGTGTGGGATTAGTTTTAGGAGAAGCGTAGGAAAGATAACTGTCTCATCAAATCTGTCTAAATTGTATTTGTTGACTACATTCTGAAGTTCTAAACCGAAATTCTATCAATTCTCTAGTAGACAGATTGAATCCTTTGTTCAAATACGAAAATTCCTGCACGCTAAGCCTAATGAATGATTTATACCTTGATGTGTATTCATCCTACTCTCCCTTTCCCTACGCGAGTCCTGACAGGGAGGTGGGCAGAGCTGGGTTGCTACCAGGAAAGAATATATGCAGACATCCTAAGAAGCAGGTTTATTCAACAGAATTAGCTCTAGTCAGGATCTGACTAATTTAAAAAGTGCTAAATACATTTTTGTTAGCAAGTAGCCTAAAACTGCCTTTTTTTATTTTTCCTGTTCAGGCTAAAAATGTGTATCTAACAAGATGGTATCAGAAGTGTTTTATTTAAAACAAATTTTATAGGCTACTGTAGAACCTTTTTTGTCTAATTTTCCTGAAATACATCCTCCAGTCATAAAACTGCCAACATCATCCTCTACTGAAAGTTGTATCAGTAGATAATTGTAAAACTTCCACTTCTAGTGGGGTCTAGTATATTAGAATGTGTAAAAACTTCTGAGTGAAATAGTCCCAAGTTCCAATTCTAGTTGTGACACTGATCTTGGTCTGTTACTTAGCATCTCAGAAGTTCGATTTCTTCATCCATAAAAATAGCATAATCCTGTCTAAGAATAATAGCTATGTAGGAGAATTGTTTTGGCTGAGATGGTGAATGTGAAGTAGCTGGCTGTCTTACTTTGGGTTCTCCCAGAAGCAGATCTTACAGCAAGAATTTGAGTGAAATCAGTTTATCTGGGAAGTTAGCGAATATGGTAGGGAAGTGGAGGAAGAAATCAAGTGACAGAGGGGCAACCAATAAAGAGTACACGGGCAAGCCAGCTCTCACGAAGGGCACCTGGAGCTTAATTCCATAGGGAAAATGGTGCAAAGCACACACCTTAGGATTTTCCGCCTAAGGGTGGGGGAGCTGGGATATTAATACACCAACTTCTGGGAGGCCACCAGTTGAGGGCTTTTCCCTGGGATATTAATTCTCTAGTACCTTAGCCTGCACCTAAACAACAGCTGGGAGAAGAGCACTGAAGGATGCAGATACTGGCAGCTGGAATCTCACCAGAGCAAACTGAAAATTTGTCCAAGGAATGTGGGATGGCTTCTACACTAGCACAGTGTTTTCCCAGGCTTCAGTACAAAACAGCTAGGGAAATAAAAAATTAAACTGACCTCTTATGATTGTTCCTAAATACTATATCCTTCCTTTGATAACATACTTTCTCTTCTGAATTAGCACAAGGCTAAGCTGCTGTAAAAAAAGAGAGACAGAGAGAGAGACACCTCAAAATACAGTGGTTTAAAGAACAGAGAAGTTTCCTTCTCACGTAATAGCCCGGGGTTCAGCGGGACAGAGTGACAGGACTCACACTCAGGCAAGTGGGTTCCTTTCGTCTTGTTGCTTCACCACAGGAGCAGGAGGAGACACAAGGGGAAAATTGTTGTTTACATGGTCGAAGGGGAGTCGCTGTTTCTAGGTTCCAGCCAGCGGGAAGGGGAAGAGATAGGCAGGGAACTTCAGCCCCTTTGTCTTAGGTCCAGATCCCGAAGTGGCACCAGCATTCCTGCTGTTGTGGAGAGATCTTAGCCACGCGGCGGCAGAAAACTGGCTGGTTGGGAAGTCAGTATCCAGCTCCGAGTCAGTTCCTGGGGGAAAAGGGAGAGTGGGTTTTTGTGCACAACCAGCACTCCCTGCCACATCTTGGTAGTACAGTATCTATAGTAGGCTTGATTCAGCTTCTTGTAAATCTCACTCATTACAGAAAGAGGAAGGAAAGAAACCCGTCAGCCTGAATGGAGTGTTCCACTAAAACCGAGTCACAGAGCTATTTCAATGCTAAAGACAAGGGCTTGGGTTTCATCACATATCTCTTCCGCTTCTTCACCCAACCATATACTCACCTAGAACTTTTCCTGCCGTCACTCATATTTTTACACATTTGTATACGTCTCGTGTCTTGATTTTTTTTTAAGAGTGTATATTTGAATTGAGGTTTACCTAATTTATTATTTATTTATTGCCTCTTTTTCAACCTTCTGGGTAACTTCTTCATTGACTGAAAACAGGAGAGAAATGGGAATGAACGGAAGTTACCACAGGGAGTCCTACAATTCCACATGTAGTAACTTTTATAAAAACAATTCTGGAAAGTAAAATGTCTGAAGGTCCTCAGTTTCCTGATATATTTTCTACAAGAGGGATTCTGTTCTCAGAGCCATAGGAAATAGCATATAATCTCTAACTATGTTTTAAGAAAATGCTGCTTTTTTTTTTTTTTTTTTAAGATCTAAGCAACCCAGACGGTAGGTGAGGATCTTCAAAGGTGCTGGGGTCTAGAGCCAGGGCCCTCTGCTGCCTGTTCCTTGTGGTAGGGGTGGTCCACTTTCTCAGGGATCTCCGCTCTTATGTCGTGACATGGGCAGGAGGCTGTGCAGTCAGCATGACCTCAATCCCAGTGTCAGGCCTCAAGTTCTTAGAGCGTCCAGTCACCACACAGCTGTCTGGTGCACCTGCGACCCATGGCAAAGCTCTTCATCTACTGCTTTCTTGGTGCGCCTTTGGAGATGGAGACGGGGGGAAAACGGAGTGTGGGGCTGGGAGGGGAGGTTGCGTCATGGGCAGAGTGGAAAAGCAGGTTCTTGAGCGCTGGCCTCTGGGTGGGGCTGTTGGGAGCTCAAGGGAGAAGCAGACGTGGGGTGGAATCTTAGGCTTCTTGGAGAGGACTCTGTGGCTGTCTGGCATGCGGTGTGGGGACCTGCTGGAGGGTGCTTATTATGTCATAAATGGGTCCCCACAAACATGGGCCAGTGAGAAGCCCCACTTGCCATTCCAACAGTGACCAGGCGTTTTCTCCCAGCAGCACCTACCTTGTGACTGTGAAATAATTTTTGGTCAAGTGATGGATGAAACTCTAATTTAGGCCCTGTGGTTTAGGGGAATTGATGCATGATGGAAGAAAGTGTGGGGTTTTTGAAATTTGTGTAAAACTTAGGATCTCATGGATGTATTTCAGTCACCTATATAACTTCTGTTCTCATGATCATGAATATTTGACAACTGGCTAACCTTTGTTATATATGCAGTGCACTCTTTGCCTAATGGTCATCTATCTGCATCTCTGATTTACCCAGACCCTTTCAAAAAGTTTCTCTTCCTCATAAGCTCTTGCATTAGAGAAGAAGATCTTTGATTCTTTGTACTAATTCTGTGTTGCATTGTTTTCATTGCAATTGTGTGCATTCTAATTACATATCTATCATATCAGCTAGATGAAATGTCTTGAAGGAAGGGGCAAACCCACCTTTTTATGCCCAGGAACAAGTCTTGCTCCTTGTTGCTACTCAGTGAGTGTGTACTGATAATAATTTATAAAGCACAGTGTCTCCTTTACTTGTTTTCTTAAGCTCCTTTTTTCATATACATGAGGCATCTAAAGATATTTATAGAACTATCCAGATTTCCACACAGTTTCCTTTTGTTAAGTCCCAGCTGATCTGGTATGTAATATGGAGCTGCATTTCTGAGAATATTCAGTTCGGCACACAAATTCCTAGGAAGTTACTTTGGAAATCCTGGGATTTAAGGTTTGGGGGGAGTCGTTTGAATTGATGAGTTAATAGAAACTTTCCTAAATTTGTCCAATTCAGTCTTTTACTTCTTTCTAAATAATTTATTGGAGGCACAGGATTCCTTTTCTCCCCCCAATGAGATATGGCCTCACATAGTTTGCAACTCTTTGAAGCACAGTTGTTCTCCAATGGTTCATTCTTAGCATTTCAAAGACGCTTCAGATGTTTTCCTTAGGTTTATTAATCATAGAGGCATTATAAAACCTTCCGAGACAAATTCCACCTGGCCTCTTCTAGTTTGGTCCTTCCAAAACTCTGATTACTCAGCATTTGTGTACTCTTCTGCCTATGCTTGGAAACTTGCACATTGGTAGAGAGAACTTCCTTTAGTTTAGGATTATCCAATATCAACTACAGTAACAACATACATGAGACGCAATTGTTGTCACTGCCTGGCACTAAGTAGAAGACATAGAAGAATGAACCCACTAGGATGTCTTTGTGAAACATCACGAGCCTTGGGGACCTTTCAATAATCCTTTTTCAATATTGGAAAACCATTTAATGCCACTTTCAAACATTAAAACTTACAGCTTAGGTTTGAGACATTTAACTGAGTAAGCAAAGCCCTAATTGGAAACCTGATATAAAATACTTTTTGGTTTGTCAAAGATAAAATCACAGAGCCATTGAGTGTTTAGAACAGGATCTTGGTTCTAAAATCAGCTGAACCCTGACCTCTGAGGGTCTAATGATTCTGACAGTGTATCTGACAAAGGGCATCTGTTTATTCAACTTATCAAGTCTGTGTAAAGATCTTAATTTTGAACGACCTTAAGGACTTCTCTCACTACAGGCAGAACATGGCTGAGAAGGAACACCTTCTGTATGTTAGTTATTTTATTTTACAAGTGTTAAATCAATGCATTTTATTTCCACCTCTTCCCTGAAATCATTTTTCATTCACAGTCTTCTACTTCTAAATCGGAGTCTTGAGGCTTAGAGGTCCAGGATGAGAGACCGGCATTGGACTTTTTTAATCAGACAATAGAGTTGAGAGCAAGGCTTTTTGGAGTTGAGAGTTTCCCCCCAGTCTCCTTTAGCTTTGCTTTCACTTACTAAAAGGAAGGTCTAGAAACCTTAGCTCGCAGAGTTTTCCTAGAGTGAGGAGCAGCTACCTCTCCCCCTGCGGCATCTGAGCCATCCCCCTCCCTGAGCTTTCCTGGAAGAGGAGGACCTGTGTTAAATGGTTGTGTGGGAGGCTATTTCCATTTATAATCCAACAGGGATTGCCTTTTGGGCTAATTTAGACTAACATGGGACTCAGCCTCAACAGATTGAACTTGGCTGTGCAATGTGGCTAGTGGGGCCATCAAAGTTTAGCTTTTCTGGACCCCTCTTCCATCCCATGTAGTATAAATAGGACTAAGAAATTCTCGAAGCTCTGGAAGGGGAACTTGCAAAGCAGCTAAGTCAAGAACCGGAGGGCCTGCCCTATGTCCCAGTTAGAGACTGCCCTAGTTTATCCCAGTTGTGCCCATGTAATTATAATGTACCTTCATATACCTTCCTGTACTCTCATAAGTGTCTCAGTTTGGCTGATAAATTTTATTGGAGGGAGATGAGGGTCATAGCTCAGTGGTAGAGCACATGCTTAGCATGCAGGAGATTTTGGGTTCAATCCCCAGCACCTCCATTAAAAAAGAAAAAATTTATTGTCAGTCTAGCCATGGAGACTACTGAGATGGGAGTGGCTCTGAAGCAGAGGCAGGAGGTGGACTGCTGGGCCCGATGGTTGGATGTAGGAAATGTCAGAGATGTGGGGAGCTCTACAGCACTGCTGAGGCTGAGATGGATCTCCACCAACCATGGAGTGCTACCAGGTTTTCAGTCAGCTAAGGGACTAGATCAAGGCTGATTCCAGCAAGGGAGTTGAGTCATAATGCCAGCAGGGCAGGTAGAACCCAAGTGGCCTAAGATTGGAGAACTTGAATGGTTCTGTGTCCTCACATAAACCACAGCCTTCCCCCATCACCCAGATACTGCCTTGTACAGCAGAGGGGTGTGTGTGTGCACGCACTTGTACACAGGGACATGGTGGGAGACTAAAAATCTGCATTTCTTTCCTAGATTGCTCAGACCGTTACCTAAAGGGGCTGTTTCAATTAGTTATTGGAAGTAAATTTTAAACACTCTTGAGGAAAGTTTAATTCCCTCCTCTAACCAGCTGATGGTGGCTTGTGAGGAAGCTCAGAGCCGTTTCAGTCAAATTAAAGGAGTTACATTTTGCTTTACATATCTAAGCTGCAGTCTGCAAGTAAATTTGTGACCCCACGAAATGTATATAAAAGCAATCTAGTGTACTGATTAAACAAATGGCCAGTACAGGGAAACATATACAAGATCTTGCAGTAGCTCACAGCGAGAAAACAATGTGACAATATAAATGTGTTCATGTATAACTGAAAAATTGTGCTCTACACTGGAATTTGACACAACATTGTAAAATGACTATAACTCAATAAAAAAATGTTAAAACAAAACAAAACAAAAAAACAAATGGCCAGTGGAATCAGTCTGCTTGGGCCCAAATCCCAGCTCTGCCTATTACAAGCTATGTGATCTTATTCTAGTCACCTTGCTTCCCTCACTTTTTATTTTTCCATGTATACCATGGGGGTGATAAAAATGCCTAACTCTAGGTGGTATTGGTAGAATTAAATGAGATGTCTGTACTGGGAACATCATACACCTTTAGTGAATATTAGGTATATTACTAATATTGTCAACGTCACCTATCTTGTGAGTTGTATAACTTCTAAGTACGTACGTTTGCATCCATCCTACCTCTACCAATAAGACTCAGACTTCTTAAGAGCCTTAGAGTTTCTTTTGTTTGTACCCCTCCTGGCACCTGTTAAGTTCTCCGTGTACTAAGGATTATCAATGGACATCCCTTCAGCTGCTGACCATAGAAAATTAAGTGATTCATCACACAGTACAAGTCATTTTTGATTCTCTCTCTCACCTTCAATATCTGTTTGCAAATACTGTATTTTCTGCTTTCAAAACACCCTTTAAATCCATTTATATCTTTTCATTTCCGTTGCTACCTCTCTATTTCAAGCCATTGTAATCTTTCACCCAGATTCCTGCCCTAGTCTCCTCATTTGTATCCTCTTTTCCATTTTTGGCCCTCTCCAATTTTTTTTTTTTTTTACAGTAAAGAGTATATATACATCAGATCACATCATTCCTTTGCTTAAAATACTTGAAGGGCTATCTTTGTCTTAGAATACAAGCCAACTTTTTTTTTTAACCATAACCTCTAAATCCCTAAGTTAAGAGCTATACATTCAAACCCCCATAGAGGCCAAAACAGCAACATAATGAATGGAAAAGGCTGGGTTAGGACAGTGGTGAACTTGAGGTCACAGACTTTTTCTCAAGGAGTGGATCCAACTGATGGTTGAAATGTAAGAATACAGGCCCACTATTGACAAATCTTTTGAGTGTTTTGAAAATTCAGAAATTACTGTGTGATGCCTCCTTATTTTCAGCTTCTGGCAATTAATTTAAACACACACACACACACACACACACACAACTGTGGACAAGATGCAGGCCTGAGAACTGTGTTCTATATAACTGGGCTCTTAACGTAGCTGTCCAAACCCCTCTCTTATGTTCTGCCTTTACTATCTTAATGTTTCTTGAAGGTTCTGTGCTCTGTCCCAAACCAGAGCCTTTGGACGTGCTGTTCTCTCCGCCTGGATTGCCCTTCCCTCTATAGTCTGCGCAGCTTCCTTATCCTTCAGGTCTCAGCTTAAGACGGCAGTTCCTCAAACAGGCCTTCTCCTACAAGAGCCCCTAAGTTAGCTCAGGTTACCTAGAAGGCAGAGCCTGAGACAAGGATTGTGTGCTAAACTTTATTTGTTGGTGTCATCCCAGGGCAGGGAGACGAGGAGAAGAAAGGAGGAAGGACGGGAAGCACTGCGCAGAAAAACATCACGGCGACGAGCCACGCAGAGACATAGTCACAGGGGCTGGGCTGTATGGAGGGACAGTTGCTTCTGTTAGAGTCTGTGGAGATGACTGATCTGGGGCTTCTTGTCTGGCCTGAGGCTGCCCAGCATGTAAGCCTACAGGCTGCGGGGTGGGACCAGGTCTTCGTGCTAACGATCCAATCAAGACGTCAGCCTCCAGGAAAGCTCATGTAGATGAGCACTCCTGGAATGTCAGCCACCAGCTTTATGTCCCCAGGGTGAGCCACAGCCGTCCCCTACCTCCCCAGGGGAACTTCCAAAACCAGCAGGCAGGCCTGGCCCAATTTCCTATGAAATCACTGCCTCTGCCCTTAGATCTAGAGTGCACCGAGATTCTGTGTACGTGTCTCTAGAGAGTGAAGTCTCTGTTTCTCCCAGTCCTCATGGCTCCTGGAGTTAAGCCCCACTGGCCTTCAAAACCAGATGTCCTAGGGTCTCCTCCTCCCGATGCCGGAACCCTGGGCTAGGAGGCCTGGCGTTGGGCTTAAAACTCTCACTCCTGTGGGAGGGCCTCTTCTGACTTCAGTTGCCCACCCAGGGTGTATGGGGCCCAATTATATCGTAAGCACACCCTTGCTACCGTGCGCTGAGGTTCCCTCTTTATGTTTCCAGTTGAAGATCTTTTTTGCTAGGTTCCAGTCTTTTTTTTTTTTTTTTCCTCCAGTGGCTGTTTAGCAGTCAGTTGTGGTTTTGCTGTAGTGGTGAGGAGAGGCGAGCTCTTGGTCCTGCTGCTCCACATGACTGAGGAGGTGGTGGCACCCAGCTCTCCCCTGGGGCTTCTTACAGTAACATCTTGGACTGAGGATTCTCAGACAACGTGAGTGCTGTACATTTGCTCATCAAACTTACTGAAACCTGGTTTATGGTAATGAATTCTCAGCTTAGGCATCTCTTCCCCTCATCCAGTCCACCCCACGATGGATAAGCTTCCTTCTTATTTTCCTGTGCCTGCAATTTGTTTTTTGTTTTTGTTTTCGTTTTTGTTTCTGTTTTTTAAAGTCCAAGGATGCTAGCTTTATTCAGGGGTTTGACTTCCAGATCCTAATCTCTGAGATCTGAGGCTTCATATCCTATTTCCATTAAAAAAAATTCTATTGGTTTTTGAGACTAATACACCCCTCTTCTCAAGCCCCAGGAGCCTCATTGTCAGTTTACATTCCCTGCTCTGGTTTTCATTTCCCTCTTTGTTTTTGGCCCTTAATGGCTTCCCATAGTTTCTTTCATGCTTAGCTTTGTTTTCAAAAAGAATGTTGTGATATTTTAGCTAGCATTTCTAGGTGTTTTGCTGGAGGAGATTTTCAGGATTTTTTTGGACTATAGTCTAATTTAAAAAAAAAAAAACAGAAGTCACACACTGAAATCATGCATTTGTTGGTTTGATATTTGTCTCCCTCCCCCAAGAGATAGTGTGTTCTACAAGGGCAGGAGGCTTGCCTGTTTATTAAGTCTGTGCCACACAAAGTGTTTGGTGCGTAATTTGAAGAAATGAATTTTGATCATGTTAACGTGCAGTTGGAGATATTACTCTGCTCTGGGCTCCAGAGAAGTGACTTTGTTTTACTCAACTTTGTCTTCCCAGGGAATTTAGTAGCTTCAGGAATAAAGAGAATGTTTTCTCTAAGTATTTAGTGGTTAATTTATCTTTAGTTACAGAAAAAAGAGTTCTAAAAGTAAGTAGTTCCTTTATGTTTTGTTATTTTAGGAATGGTAAGATGGATATTTACAGTTTTATTTTTCAAAGTTTTCCCTGATCCCTGAAGCTCTAAGTAATTTTTCCTCTGTATATTTCTTTTTTTAAAATTCAAATTTGTTTGTTTGTTTGTTGTTTATTTATTATTGAAGTACAATCAGTTACAACATGTCAATTTCTGGTGTACATCCTCCGTGTATTTCTTATCGCTCTTCTTGCTTTGCCCATTGTGTGTGTGTGTGTGTGTGTGTGTGTGTGTGTGTGTATCTACCTCATCTTCAGTGCCAGACTCCAAGCTCTTGAGTGCAGTTCTTGCTCTGTTACTGCTTAGAATTCTCCAGTGCTTGCTGGGTTTTTTAACCTCAACACTATTGGCACTTTGGCCAAATAGTTCTTTGTTCTGGGCAGCTGTCCTGTGCATCGTAGGGTATTTAGCAGCATCCCTGACCTCTACCCACTGGATGCCAGCAGCATTCCTCCGTTGTGACAACCAAAAATGTCTCCAGGCGTTGCCAGTTGCCCCCTGGGCAACAGAAGTGCTCTCGGTTGATGACCATCTCTTTAGAGTGCCTCACACAGAGTAAGTGCTCCTCATTTGTTTATTATGTAAATTCTACTGCAAATGGGGATTGAATTCCACAAAGGCAAATAAATGTAGAATTCATGTTTTCTTGAGGGAACCGGTCTGGGGTTGGGCCAGCCCTCTGGTTTGCAGGTCTGAACTGGCACTAAGATGGCTATGCTCCTGTCACCACTCCACTGTCAACTCCCTTCTCAAAGCCTGTCTCCTCATGCTCATCTACTTATTTGTAATCTGAAAACATCTGGAGGTTTACAGTTCTGCTGTGTAGCTTAAGTCCCTTGCTTCCATAATGATGTCTTCATTCTCTGACAATACTGCCAGTCAAATTTACATTCGAATGCACTTGCTTTGCAGATGACAGGATTTCTAAGCACACCCAGAGGATTAGAATACTATTTGTCGGCATAAATGAGCAAACTTTGGCCTGGGAACTGCAACTGGTTTTTTTTTTTTCCTTTTAGCAAGGCTACGACTAATTTAATCAGCAATATTTTAAAAGAAACATTTCTGCTTGCTTATTTTTACATATCTTACAGTGCCTTCAACAGTTTAGACTTTTGTAGGAAAACCTAAGTAGTAAATTATGGTTTGTATAAAAGATGTTTCTGTTAGAAACAAAACTTATAACAAGTAACATATTTTAGGTAACAGGAATATTTTAGGCAATGGAAGCGATTTTAGGTCATGAAAACCGAAGGTGCTGAGCACCAACGCTGCCAACGCCTTCCCTTTTGTGCTCCGTGCCTACTCTCAGGGCACCGGTGACTGTCACCTTATGTCATGTGACTGCAACAGTGGTGGAGGGTACAGAGTGGTGGTGGGGTGTGTAGATGAAATTCCATGATCTCTGCTTGTCAGTGGAGGAAATAGGCCAGGAGGGATTAAATCATTTTGAAAAATTTTCTTCGGTAGTTGAGGTCAGAGCAAAGTCGCCCTTTTCCCAGGGTCCTTTCTACCCTAAGACATATTCAGATAGTGATGTCATATTCCAGATATTGCTGGGAAGTGCAAAAAGTGTTTCTCTGTCCCTAGTCGCTAACAGTCAACAGCAGCACAATGGCTGGAAGCGTTCCTCAGGTAAGCCCTAACTGTGAAAATATTTCCTCCTGGCATCATGAAGAATTTCCAGGCAGAACCCAAGCACAGTCTATGGCTCAGAGGGAAAATGTCATGGGAGGAAGTTACAGAAGCAAATGCAATGCTGTAATGTTATGAAGAATTAAGACATTGATTTGTAAGGGAGAAAAGAGAAGGAAAAACATGGAAAGCAAAGCAACTGTAGTTCATTTTGAAGACTCAAGGAAGGATGACCTTTTTAGGTTTGTTGAAATCCTGAATAGTAGCAAGAAAGGCAAGTCATACCAAGCACAGGTCTTCAAGTCTCCACCTCAGCAAAATATTGGAAAACCACTCCAAGGAAAAGTGATTTTGAATAATCTTATTTTCCTTCTGTGGAAACAAAATGCTAGTTAAAAATTTAGAAATTATAAGGAAAGATAACCATTGTAATTATTGTGTTTAGGTACTTCAGATATAAGTATACACATGTATATGTATGTATTTATATAGAAATACATTTGATGGTGTGGGGTGGGACATTTATGTCACATTTATTTTCTATATCTATAGCTATTGCCATGCGATTGTACAGTAATTCACCAATGCTATTTCATTACGTGATGTTTTCACTTAACCTGCAGAGAGTTTCTTTCTGATTCATTAAAAAATTTCATATTCATCTGCAGTGTTGTTTTTAATAGCTAAAGAGTCAACAAGGAGGTTGTAATTAACATACAAATGTCAATTTGCTTTAAAAAATTACTGCCTTGTGATTTTCATTTACTTTTTTGTCTCGCTCTACCTAATGATTCTGATTTCTACATTCTGTAGATTCAGACTTTTATATTATATTTTTTAACACTAGGGTTCTTCAAGCACTTTCTTCATTATTTCATCACATGGTTGACTTATGTCATAGTCCTCAAGGTGAGTGACTAAAAGGAAAGCTTTGAGGTACAAAGTTTTTAGATGTTTCATCATTTCAAAATGCTTTCCTGTTCCTGTTTGTTCCAGCTCTCCTAGGTGAATTATTACCCTATTTTCAGATGAAAGGAGTAGAGAGTGCAAATAGTAAGCATATGAGGGCCTGCTCTGCTGTAAAATGGATATCAAATTCAAGTATCTCTTAGCATTGCTCACCCTGCATTTTCCATCCATAGTGTTCAGCCCTTGTGATGACATTTCCTGCTATTAACCCCCTCCATCGGCCTACAGCTTCTGCTCCCTAGACATCTTTCTTCTTCTTCTTTTTTTTTTTTGAAAAGGAAGAAGTAAAACTATTCTTTTCTGAAGATGACATGATCATGTACATAGAAAATCTTAAAGAATACGTAAAAAAGCTAACAGAACTGACACTTCAGTTTAGGAAGAATGCAGGATACAAGGTTAATTTTATTTATTTATTTATTTATTTATTTATTTATTTATTTATTTATAATTTTTAAAAACAGTTTTATTGAGTTATAATCATTTTACAATGTTGTGCCAAATTCCAGTGAAGAGCATAATTTTTCAGTTACATATGAACATATATATATTCATTGTCACATTGTTTTCTCTGTGAGCTACCATAAGATCTTGTATATATTTCCCTGTGTTATACAGTATAATCTTGCTTATCTATTCTACATTTTGAAATTCTAGTCTGTCCCTTCCCACCCACCCCTCACCCCCTTGGCAAACACAAGTTTGTATTCTACGTCTGTGAGTCTGTTTCTGATTTGTATTTATGGGTTTTTTTTTTTTTTTTTTTTTAAGATTCCACATATGAGTGATCGCATATGGTATTTCTCTTTCTCTTTCTGGCTTACTTCACTTAGAATGACATTCTCCAGGGACATCCGTGTTGCTGCAAATGGCGTTATGTTGTCTTTTTTATGGCTGAATATTATTCCATTGTATAAATATACCATCTCTTCTTTATCCAGTCACCTGTTGATGGACATTTAGGCTGTTTCCATACCTTGGCTATTGTAAATAGTGCTGCTATGAACATTGGGGTGCAGGTGTCATCCTGAAGTAGGGCTCCTTCTGGATATATGCCCAGGAGCAGGATTCCTTGGTCATATGATAAGTCTATTCCTAGTCTTTTGAGGAATCTCCTTACTGTTTTCCACAGTGGCTGCACCAAACTGCATTCCCACCAGCAGTGCAGGCGGGTTCCCTTTTCTCCACAGCCTCCCCAGCATTTGTCATTTGTGGACTTTTGAATGATGGCCATTCTGACTGGTGTGAGGTGATACCTTATTGTCATTTTGATTTGCATTTCTCTGATAATTAGTGATATTGAACATTTTTTCATGTGCCTATTGATCATTTGTATGTCTTCCTTGGAGAATTGCTTGTTTAGATCTTCTGCCCATTTTTGGATTGGGTTGTTTATTTTTTTCTTATTAAGTTGTATGAGCTGCTTATATGTTCTGGACATCAAGCCTTTGTCGGTTTCATTTGCAAAAATTTTCTCCCATTCCGTAGGTTGTCGTTTTGTTTTACTTATGGTTTCCTTTGCTGTGCAGAAGCTTGTAAGTTTCATTAGGTCCCATTTGTTTATTCTTGCTTTTATTTCTATTGCTTGGGTAGACTGCCCTAGGAGAACATTTTTGAGATGTATGTCAGATAATGTTTTGCCTATGTTTTCTTCTAGGAGGTTTATTGTATCTTGTCTTATGTTTAAGTCTTTGATCCATTTTGCATTTATTTTTGTGTATGGTGTAAGGGAGTGTTCTAGCTTCATTAATTTACATGCTGCTGTCCTGTTTTCCCAACACCATTTGCTGAAGAGACTGTCTTTATTCCATTGTATACTCTTGCCTCCTTTGTTGAAGATTAGTTGACCAGAAGTTTGTGGGTTCATTTCTGGGCTCTCTGTTATGTTCCATTGGTCTATATGTCTGTTTTTATACCAATACCATGCTGTCTTGATGACTGTAGCTCTATAGTATTGTTTGAAGTCTGGGAGAGTTATTCCTCCAGCTTCTTTCTTTTTCTTCAGTAATGCTTTGGGAATTCTAGGTCTTTTGTGGCTCCTTATAAATTTTATTATGATTTGTTCTAATTCTGTGAAATATGTCCTGGGTAATTTGATAGGGATTGCATTAAAACTGTAGATTGCTTTGGGCAGTGTGACCATTTTAACAATATTGATTCTTCCAATCCAGGAGCATGGGATATCTTTCCATTTTTTTAAAGTCTTCTTTAATTTCCTTCATCAATGGTTTATAGTTTTCCGTGTATAATTCTTTCACCTCCTTGTTTAGATTTATTCCTGGGTATTTTATTACTTTGGGTGCTATTTTAAAGGGGATTGTTTCTTTACTTTCTTTTTCTGTTGTTCATCATTAGTGTAAAGAAATGCAACTGATTTTTGAACATTAATCTTGTAACCTGCTACCTTACAAGGTTGGTTTTAAAAACATCAGTTTTTCTATGTATTAGCAACAAAAATTGGAAAATGAAATAAAGAATATAATTCTAATTACAAATCATCCCCAAACTTGAAATATTTTGGAATAAATTTTATAAGACACTTGTAAGACCTATATGATGAGAACTACAAAATTTGCTGAGAAAAACTAAAGAAGACCTAAATAAATGGGGAGATACACCATATTAATTGGTGACACAATATTATTAAAATACAATGCTATACAGATTGATTACATAGATTAAATGCAGTCTCAATCAAAATGTAAAGTTGAAGCTAAAATTCATGTAATAAGCAAAGGATCTAGGACAACTAAAACACTTAAAACATTTTAGGGAGCGGGGACACACTGCAGGGATTTCAAGACTTGGACATCCTACTTCCTTCACAGTTTTCCCTTTCATTATCAGATAGGCAGAACACTGTGTTGAAGAGTTTCCTTGATGAAAGCAAGAATGAAGCCTGTTTCCCCGGTGGTTTAAGGACTAATTTGCCTCAGGCGAGCCTTTTCCCCTTCCTTTTTTTTTTCTCTTTCCACGTTTGATCTCAGTTGCTAATAGTGTGTTATTAATATTAATCCAGTTATCTTCCTAATTAGTTCATGACATCAGTGGAATTCCATGTGTCTTCCATATAGAGACTCAGCTGGATCCAAAGAGTTCAGATCATATAGATATTTTAAGATGGCAGACATATTAATAATTAAAATAACTAACATTTATTGAGTGTCTGCTTATGTCATGTAGTAAGCACTGTTCTGTAAATATTTTATTATAGAAAACTGAAAACCTGCATGAAAATAAAGCAGTAAAATGATTAATTAATTTGTAATCAATTAGTAAAATAACCCATTATGCAGCTTCAATGACTGTCAACTCATGGCCAATCTTATTTCATTGTCCTCTTACCCACTTCTCTTCCTCTCCTCACACTACATTGTTTTGCAGTAAAATCCCAGATGCCATTTTATTCCATCTGTAACTATTCCAGAGGATAAGGACTCTTAGGCATTATATATTTAAAATTGTTTTCAATTTTAAACTTATTATTAAATTATAATATGTAGAAAAATACATAAATCAGAAGTGTATAACTTGATTAATTTTTGCAAACTGAACACATTGGTATATCCAGAACATTACCAATGCCACAGAGGCCCCCATTGTGCCCGTTTCTAGGCATGTCTCCTCTTCCCAAGGGTGACTACTATCCTTCCAGCACCATAGATTAGTTTTGCCTGTTTTGGAAGTTGATATGTATGGAATCATACAGTATACTGTTTTAGGTCTGGCTTCTTTCATGTAACATCTTGTCTGAGAGATCTACCCACATTTTTACATGTTCATTCTCATTGCTGTACAGCATGCCACTGTCTGACTACACCACAGTGTATCCATGCAATGTAGAAAGAATTTAGAGAGTTTCTAATGTTTGACTATTATGCATAGCCTTATCTTCTTTATTAATCTTACAGAAGAGGTAAAGAAGGCTTCGCTGAAATAAAGTAGTATGTTAAGTTCGCACAGGTAATAAGTAATAGAGTCTGAATTCAAACTAGCTTTGCCTGATTCCAAAGTCAGAGATCTTATCCACTATGCTTTCAAGGCAGCCCTTTTTCAGTTAAATATAATTATCTACATAGTGTGTAGATATAAACTCATAAGCTTTGTGGAGAGAAGTGCATTATTCTGCATGGCCCTGGGCCCGATCATTGGTTTTCCAATTCTGTGTCTATTTCTTAAAGAATAAATGCTGCACCCCATTTAAAAAGATTCTTTAAAGTCATCCATTACAACTAAGATTTAGAGTATTGAACAAGAGACGGGGATGACTCTGGAAGAGGAAAGGAAGAAGGAAATGCGTTCAGGAGAATGTTATCTGACCCTGTAGAAAAATAAGATGCTTGTGAACTGAAGTGTATGCAAAATATGGTCCTATAATAACTATCACAGTTAAGTTCTATTAACCTAGTTTCAAGCACATAAACAGGAAGTGGGGATTTTAATGTCTAGTACATGCATGTAAGTGCTTACTTTGCTCAAGTAAATGCAAAAATATTATCTTATAAGCATTTTTTAAAACCTAGTCTTGCCTCTCTTTTTTCTCAAGCTGTTGTGAAAATAAATAATTTAATTCAATATTTTGAGAATAAGTGTAGGTATGATATAATATTTTATTTGTAAATAGGACAAAGTAGTTATTCTATTTTGAATATTTGTAGGTATTACAAAATACCTATCAGCGCTATTCTTTTAAAGTTTTGTAAAATCTAAATAGAAGCACAGCTAGATTTATAGAAAATGCAAGTATTTGCAAATTGTGAAACCTGACTATAGCAAGTACAACAGAATATCATTTTGATACCAAAGAACTAGCAAATATAGAATGATCTCTCTACCCCTATTGTATTTTTTTCCTTGTTGTTGGTTATGTCTTTGAGAAGTTTTCATTGTGAATGCATAGTAAACATTTTTAAATTGCTTATTAAATCACAGGCCAAATAATATTTTCAGAATGTAATTTTGGAATTTCACTAAGCAGCAAACTCATTCATCATAAAACATCATGCATTGTTTGTTTTAGAGAGAATTCTGAACAGCTCATATCCTTTGTTTAAAAATAGAATTTTTTTTCCCTTAAAGCAATTATCTTCCTCTCAGTCCAATTTTCTCTTTTCTGGTATTCAACAAGACTTCAGTTCGAATAAGCTTTTATTTTACTATGCTGATCATGAAACTATTCCACTTTTTTTCTATCTGCCTCAAAGCTGTGGAATTTTAAGTGTATTTTTTTTTTTTTATCAGAAGCATATATAGTCAAGTACAGCAAAGGCTATACATTTTGACTCTCAGTGACTGCTAAGAATAGGTTCCTGTGACTCATATATGTGAGAGGCGGTTAAGTGGTTAAGAACACACATTTTTAGAACTGGACTCCCTAGTTCAAATTCTGGTTCTATTACTTACTAACATGTGACCTTGGTCAAGTTACTTAATAACTCTATGCCTCAGTTTTCTTGCCTGTAAAATGAGGGGTAACAATAATCCCTACTTCACGGGTTTGTTGTTAGAGTTAAGTGGGTTACTGTATGCCAAGCCCTTAGAATGCTGCCTAACATATAAGAAGCGTTGCACAGGGATTTTTTTTATTGTTACCCTGAAATCTATTACTTCCCTTTGAAATTAAAAAAATTGAAAATAATTAATTTACAATCTAAGAATTTCCTTCTGCAATTTTGAATACATAGCTAATAATGACCCAACTCTGTCCAGAGAGCCTGGATGCATTTTCCATGAGTTTATAGATAATATGCTCTAAAGTTATCTTCATCTTTTCTATGTTCATTTGTTCATTCAATCATTCCTATTTATTAAATATGTATTATGGTGCTTGAGTATTCAGTAAGGAACAAACAGGAAACATTCTCTGCTTCCTGGGAGCTTACATTCCACCTTTTTATTTTGGAGAGGGGAGGTAATTAGGTTTGTTTGTTTGTTTGTTTATTTATTTATTTATTTAATGGAGGGACTGGGGATTGAATCCAGTACCTCGTGCATGCTAGGCACACGCTCTACCCCTGAGCTATAACCTGCCCCAACCCTTACATTATACTCTTAAAGCCAGCCAATATGTGGCAACAGGGCATGGCTTGGAAACTCCCCTCATCACCTGCACCCCTCACAAACCTGCCACCTTAAAAGTCATTTTGAAGTAAATGTCTATTTTTCTCTTCACTGTGTATCTTAAATGCCTTGTTAAATTTTTACTTAAAAATCTCTATGCGTCTTTAACTGAACAATGTGGTAAATTTTGGTTTTAGAACTGGATGTAGACATAATGTGCCGACTCCCTTGTTTGATTCATTTGCTTTTTTCCTCACTGATGACATTATCTATCTTCTTATTAAAACGTTTCATCGTAATTCATCTCTGAAGTTGGGAAATTCAGCTTCAGCTGTAAGTTTATCTGAGGTTCTCAGAATGCTCACACTTAAGACTGTGGGAAAAGGATGCAGCTGAACAATAATATATTAACAATATGTGTTGAAAATCAGTTCCTTGTTGACTGTATACAAAACACAAATTTCTAATAGTTCTTAATGGTGCTACTTCCTCTCTGGATTATGCAGGAAATGCTTTTGTCTGAACAATCATTCCCAGGAGGTGGGGGGAAAGCCTTCAAAATAAATTCACTTTATAGACAGAGATGGAGACTTGTGTGTGAGAATGTGTGTGTGTGTGTGTGAGAGAGAGAGAGAGAGAGAAAGAGAGACAGACAGGCAGACGGTCAGACAGACAGGCAGACAGAGAGGACCTGAGAGAATGAGAAACTGATGATTGTGGAATACTGAGTCAAACACGCACATATGCCTCGCATAATTAAAGAACACAATTCGAAGATTGCAGCAGTATCTAATTATATGAAATACTCTATATGCTGTTGCTTGTCTCCACATTTTAAAAATAAACTAATGACAACAATGAACAGCTAATCCAAAAGTTAAAGAACACAACAGTGGAGGACTAGGTTTTCATTAAAGGAAAAAAAAAAAAAAACAAACTCAGTAAAAACTCTAATTGTCTGGATAGTTAGGGAACAAATAAATATCACCCTTTTGATGGAATTATCTAAGCTCCTAAAGGCAAAGTGGGTTATTTCCCGTCAGGTTATCTTGAGTTGGGCTAACATGCTTTCTGCTTCGTTTTAATCGGGGACATCTATAAAGTGAACTCTTAGGAGGGATGAAATGACACATTTCCCAAGTCCTCTTCAGTGAAATGGGGGCTGTTGCATGTGGGATATGTGCGTGGGATGTGTGCATTTTTCAGACAATTATCTCCCCACACCCCACCCCTTTGGTAATTTCTTAAAAAGTTCTCCTAGTGATTCTGAACCATCTCATAGTCCAGACGCACACTTCCATTTCCTATCAGAACCCACAGTTTAGGGACTTTGAATAGATTGTTTCCAAAAGATCCATTAGCATTCTATAAGAGTTATTTCTTATGAGAACACTTTCATCTTAATAGAAATCCTTTTTTAAAAATCAAGGTTGGCCCAGACCCAGAAGGACTAAGGATCTGAACAAATGCAATTTAATATGTAAGTAGTAGTAAATAAATTAGGGGGAGAGGATAAATGCTGGTAGTGAGGTGGCTGGGCTGGGAAGAGCTGAGATGTTCTCTAATAGGTTGAGGTGTGGGGTCAACTAACCTTGAAGGTGAGCATCATTTCTTTAGAAAGAAGGACACAGACATACACATATACACCCTTTGTGGAAAGTGGTAGCCTTTCCCAGACAGACATTAGGATTCTCCAGCACATAAGCCTCTTATTGCTAAGTATGCAGCACTTAAAATTTTAAATCTCTGCCTTTCCACATCTCCTTGGTCCAAATTCAGTTTGCATGTCAGAAAAAAAGGGGGGGGCGGGGCTATCTTTAAACTGATCTTAGGAAAGGGATCAACTTTTTTAGTGGTATTGGTGAGATTTTTGTCTGGGCAATATTCTATTGTGTTAACCAATAATGTGTGTGTGAGTATATGTGTGTCTTCCTTCCTACTTTATCTGTGGCCAAAAGGCTCTCTCGTGGTTCCTCTTATTCTTAATTTCACATATGTAATTGGCAACACAGTCCCAAGAACTAGTTAGCTCTAAACACATTCTTTTTTCATGAGTCTTGGCAGGTCATACTATGTTACAATATAGGATAAAGCAACTGAAATGTCTTGAGATGTTCTTCACGTTGGAGTTCAGGGCAGAAGTGATCTCTCTCTGGTTTTGGGGACCAGAGGGTTAATGAGGCAAGGCTGTGCACAACCAGAGGGTGTCTCATGTCCTGGCTTTCCTGGAGTGTTCTCCATTTCTTACTAGTAGAATGAATGACCTGGGTGAGAACAGTAAGATTTTTCTTCTTAACCTTACTCCTTTCAAAAACGTAATGTTTCAGGCACTCTTTATGGTAACCTTATTTTACCAACAGTCAGGTATATAAGCTGGTCGAGTCTGATATGACAGGTAAGTCATCTAGCTGTGAATGGAACACACCAGTGTAAAAAACCGCCTGGAAATGATCTCTCACTGTGAATTTTCCCAACAGTCGTGATGCAGTTTTAAAAGCCTTTTCTATTTAAGAACATTTATCTGAGAAAGCCTATTTGAGAAGAATGTTGTCTCGGTAAATTGTTCTGCTCAAGACAACCGCTGCTGTTTCTTTTCAGATTTGAAAACCTAACTCCCAAATCACAATCTGCATTTAAGGGCTTCAAAGAATAATTACCTCTGCGTAATGAGCAGCAGTCCTTAAAAGGGTCTGCCGGCTTCCCCACGGTCTTTTACAGGGTGAGCAGAGCCATAGCCACTGATAACCCAGCTGCCGAGGAACGGAGTGGAGCCGGCTCCAAACTTCTCAGCTGTTGACAGGCTTGACTTGCTGAGAACACTGGTTAAATATAGCACACGCGAGCTCAGCTCAACAAAGTCACTGCTCTGACAGTGTAGTGGAGGGAGCAGAAGACGAGAAACCTAATCTCAGAACCCAACAACACCTAGCAACAGTTGAAAAAACTTTCAAACAAAAGTCTGGGTGGGAGGTATACACCAGCCTCCTCTTTCTGCTGATCGGGATTTCAGGGAGAAGAAGCTGCTTTCCCCTTCTCTCTACCCAGTTTCCTGCATGACTTCAGCTATTGGCTAGTCCCAGGAAAGAAAGTGGGAAAAGCTTTTCCCTCTGTATTCTTTTGGGCTGGATAGGTTTCCAGGACTCCAGTCTCTCTTGGGCTGTGGGACAAGCCACTGGGTTCTTCACAGGATAAGCTACCTCCATAAAGGACGTACCCTGGGTTAGACCAGCTGCCAGTCAGGTAAGACCAAAATACACAGCTACTTACTCTCTTAAGAAATTTCTGCTTCCACGAGAAGAGAGCTCTCTCCGATTCTGTGTTGCCTGTTTCCTCTGAGTCTTACTGTTCCCCTCTATGATAACACATTTAGGAATTGTGACAATCGCTGTGAATTGTTTGGAAAGAATTGGAAAGTCATCTCTTTCTCAGAATCATCTGATTCCTTTTTAAACATGAAGATTGTTATGATGTTTTAACAGCCGTCGAAATATTTCTGCCAGGTTATCATTTTCCGGCAGGTGACAGAAATAAGACAAAAGACAAATTCACCGTCCTTTCACAATGAGGATGGCTGACCAGTGGAAGGGCTATTTCCCCTAGAAGCAAAATCACTTTCACGGACTGAAGCTAGCTGAGCAGCCTGTGTGGTAAACGAGAGGGAAGTCCTGCACGGTGTTTGTGCTGCTGTACTTCTGACTTGCTGCTTGCCGGATTCTCTGATTACACTGGTACACCTTGTGCTGGTTCTGACCTCGTTACATGACCGTCACCCCGAGTGCTTCTGACTAGGCACGAAAGATGCCTGGTATTAAATCACTACTTTTGCAGTTATTGAATGTAAACTATTCAGGAGAATGTTATTCTCTCTCTCTCTCTCTCTCTGTGTGTGTGTGTGTGTGTGTGTGTGTGTTTTAAATAAGTTGAGTCATTGTTTGTATTTAGGATAGACAGATTCTGATTTTTAATACTCAGATTGCATGTATTGGGAAAAATTCTTTCTTAACTTGCATATACGTGTGTATGAATGTGTTTACCATAACATAAAGGAGATCTTCCTTCCGTCTGTTATATTGTCTCCCCTTCCATGAGTTGCCAAGCAGTTTTATCAGAATTGCATAGAGTGATTACTATTGCACTGAATCTGACAAAAGTTGTGGCTGTACATTGGTGACGTGATTGATGTTGATACCTCTTATCTATAGTTGGGTTGGATTTGCGTAAGACATTTGCTCCTCTAAATGAGCAAGATAATTTGAATGGATATCCTAAATTAAGGATAATTTCAAAGGGGATACAAATGCACACTTTAAAATAATTTTTTGAGTCTATTTTGTCGAATTAAAGAATTTACCCAAGACCAGTTTTGAACAAACTGTTGACAAGAATGCATCAACCCTTTCAGTAAATGTTCCTATTTTTAGAAAAACTAATTAAAGCTTATCTATCATATGCTCAGAAAAGTGAAATAGTACATACATTTCAGTATGTATTGTATTTCATGATTCTGATTACATGATTAGTTTACAGAGTAACTGCAGCTAATCATATATAATGAATGCATATATGTGACAGTGCACCATGCACTCTGGTGGCCTTGGTAGCAGAGAATGAAACTTCTGGTGCTTTAGTGGAGATGAAGTATCTTTGTAAAGAGTTTTGAAAAGTCTGAACTAAATGCTTTACATTTTTCTTGTTTTTATCTTCGGAAGGGTCACATTGTTGGCTTACAAATGTATGCTTAAGGTCAAAATCTGCCATTAGTAGATTTTGGAGGCGTGTGATTTCTTTTGGAGTCAGTGGAGCAGTATGAGGATCCTGAGTCCAGCACTTGGCCCTGAGGGAAAGCCCTCTTTCCTGATGAATTGATTTTTGAGTAACATTGTCTTCATGAGTGTATGCTTACCCTTGAGAATCAAAAATAGCTCAGATTAGAGCACGTGCTTTCCTCCGGTATATGAACAATCAGCCATGCAGACTTGTTCTCTCGTTGACTTGAATACACATTTCTGTGTTATTTTGGAATCTTCCCTTTCCCATTCACCATAAGTGTTGCTGGACTCCACTGCCATGTCTCCCACCACCCTGAGGCCCGTTCCCTCCATCCTCAGTCTGGATTATAACCCTGCTGCTCCCGCACCCTTCCCCCACCATTGCCATCCAAACCGCTTTGCCCATGACCACTGAGGTTCATTTTTCTGTGCTTGTCTCTACTCTTTGGTTATCTTCTGGGACTCCCAGCTGCTGCCAAACACTGAGGCTGGGTATTTTGAAAACCTTCCATCACCTGGCACATACTTAACTTTTCCAGTCTCAGCTCCCACGACTCAACAGCAAGTGTCCCTCTGCTTCAGATAATTCAGATATCGGGCCATTCTCCAAACACTGTGCAGTGCACATTTCAATGCTTCACCTCCACCTGTTTCATTCCCCCTGCCTGGAACACTTCCCCCCGACTTTCTGTGGAGAACCCTGTCCACTCTTGAAAACACAGATCAGTTTCTTCCACTCTCCAGTAATTTCCCAGACCATTCCTTCTTAGTCTGGGCTGTTTGGTGCTCTGTTGGAACTAGGGTCCTTTGGAGTAGGGTTTGTCTCTTTAAATTCAGAACAATTTTGTGAAGGCAACTAGGTACAAAGGACTGTCCTAAGCATCCCCTGACTTTGGAGTTGCTCAGCCCTGTGCACTTCGTGGGTGTACTGTGAACATCTTCGGCTCTGGATTTCTAATCATGGGTATGTGAAAAAGCATCAATAAGTACAAAATCAAGACAGACAACTGTAAGTGTGCTTAACAGCTTTTTGATCTCAGAAAGTTCTCAAGGAAGGTCTTCATGGTTTTACCGGGCACAGAAAAATTGTAAGTAATTTGTGACTGTGCTTGTGTACCTGGCTGTGGAGATGATGGACCTTTCGGGAATGACATAGAAAGGGACATATATAAAGACTGTATATATACACATATATACATTATATATACACACACACACATATATATGCATCTCCTGCGAATGCACTTAGACCTCTAAATACTATAACCCATTTACTTTCATCATCTTTTAATACTAGATTATATTTATAGTTAGCTTTGGTACTATTCATTTAAATCATGGTATCTTCCATTTGTGGGTCATCATGGATTAAAATCTGGCCTTGAACATTAAAATATTTAAATGTCATGCTATTAGCCCTTTTTTATTTTTCCCTAGATATTTTAACAAAACACATGTCTCAGTTTTATTTTAAATGACTCATGAAACCTGCAGCCTTACAGTGTGAGATAAAGCATGAATCACGATTTTGAGCCAATTTTTTTTTTCCTGTGTTCACCAAAAGAAAAGTTTTCTCTTTATATTTTAAGATAGCCAAGGAGGTTGAAATTGCTCTCTTAAATGGATGTCCCACAAGAATCACTATGAGATTTTTCTCAATGAAATTCATGAGTTATTTAATATACTCACTTAGCAATGGTCTCCCTGTGGTTATAATTTTTACTTATTCTTTAGAAGTGAAACTTTGTGGTAAAATACACGGTCTCAACTAATGCTAACTGACTTTTTTGGAAGATGAGCATTTCTTCATAGAACAGGCGTCCTAAGAACTAGGATTTTACAGAGCTTGTTTAATGGACATTTTTACTTATTTGTCTCATCTTAGTTCTCTAAACACATGGGTTTTTAGAAAGTAGCACCACGGGAAGTGAGGAGGCATGCTTAGGCGGAAATCTATGTCAGCAGAAAGATTTAAGGGGAAACATATTGGTTAACAACTTGTTAGAAAAACAATATCTAAAAGCCTGCAGCATACATTAGCTTATACATTAATTATTTTTAAGATATATAGCAATGGAATAAAAGATGAGCTAATAAAATGCATTGTTTTCTTCATTTTGTTTCCTTAAATTGGAGCTGACATCGCAGCAACAAAGATATGCCATTGACCTGAAGGAGGAGGCGGGAAAGGCTAGTCGCATAGGCAAGTCAGATGGCCTCGATTCAGATTTCAGTGCACTGTGCTCCCCGGCAAATGACTCCCTGCGCCTCAGTTTCCTCATCGTAAAATGAACATAATAATACTTATCTTCCTCATAGAGCTATTTTGAAGACTAAATGAGTTAATAAAACTTAGAGCTGCCTGGTAGGCTTTTCAATAAATTTAAGCTATTATTGTTTTATTACTGCACCTTAAATGTCGTTATCTGTTTGTTTTACTCTCTGTTGCCCACGAAATTCTTGGATACAGATGGTCCGTGAACTCAAGTTCATAGATCATAGGAAAGGCAGGAGAATGTATTGTTTAAATTTGTGAATCCTGTTTAGGACATACTTTGCTGCTGGGTACTCTAAGCAGACATAGTTTGAACTCCAGCCAATAACTTAGTGTGGAATTTATGTTTCAGACCCTCCCTTATCACTCACCAGTGTGCTGTCTTATAGAATCATTACTAAAAAGGTCAAGAAATCACCCACAGCATAGACTGCTCTATGGTTTCTATATTTGCACTTGGAGATAAAGCGTGTTTATACATAGTGCTTGGGTGTCTCTTATAGCCGACTGCACTGGATAATGCATGTAAGGGAGACCTCCTCCTCCAAGGAGGGTTATATTATTAAATTTATCATTCTTTATTTCTTCCCTTAGATGTTTTGTTTTACTAACCTAGTAACAGATAAAAATGAAAAGACCAAAAAAGGTCATCTCACACTAGCTTCAGCCTCACCAAATACCAGTGAATTCTTGCTGTTAATCCTAGTCATTGTTCTTAAACATGACAGGAAAGCATACTCCATGGCAAAAAAAAAAAAAAAAAAATGTTAACATCATAAAGATGTGTGAGTAGATTATGGGGTGCTTACTATTCTGGATATTTAACTTAACAAAATCTAAGATGCACTCTTATAAGTGGGGAAATTTCTCCATAACTTTAGTGCCAACAAACCTTATGCAGGGTACTTATGATTTAGACCTATCTATTTTGCTTTACTTTTTGCAATTGAAAGGCTGAGTTTCTAAAAGATAAGGGAAATTGAATTTTAGAATGGCCATTCTCTAATGAAGACCTTGTTTTAGAAAGAAAGAAAGAAGATAGCACAGGGAACTATATTCAATATCTTGTCATAACCTTTAATGAAAAAGAATATGAAAATGAATTTATGTATGTATATGCATGACTGGGACATTGTGCTGTACACCAGAAATTGACACATTATAACTGACTGTACTTCAAGAAAGAAAGAAAGAAAGACCGACAGACAGACAGAGAGGAAGGAAAGAGAAGAAGGAAAATAATGAAAGAACTTTGCTGGCTTTACAGAATACGTTATACAGGTCCTAGGGCAAAAATAGAGGAACCTCAGGAAAATATACTGGATTATGCTCTTTTTCCTTAAATGGTCAGTCCTATCCTTTGGCTAATCAGAGAAGAGAAAAGGCTGCAGGCAGAATACAACCTTCCCCAGGGCAGCAGCTGAGGCAGTGTAATTTCAAAGGCTAGGCAGCAAGTTGGGTAAGAATTCAGAAAAAGGAAAGTCAAACATGAATAGGGCAGCTCCAGCTGGCTGTTGACCAGTTGATTGCAGAACTTGAGAAACTCCCAGCAGAGAGATGAAGAAACACAACATTAACCAGCACTCCAGTCCCCGAGAGCTTTGTTTAAGCCACAGCAGCCCTGCGAAGTCAAAGGTTGGTGTTGCATTTCCTTTTCGGGAAATGGTGTCAATGTGGATAATATTGGGTGATTTATGGGTTTCTGAGATCTGTGAAAGACAGACTTTATAAAGCATTTTTAAAGCTAATGCAGAATTTATCTCCAGTGATCTGATGTTCACTGAGCCCTTAAGGTTCAGAGATTTTTCTGTTTTTGCTTTTACGCTTAAATGCTGTCACCTGCCTCCTTCACTAAAACATAGTTGAAAACCATTGTTGCTTCACTGGTCAAGGACCTTATATGTCTACATTTGAAAATAGTCTTTTTTTTTTTTTTTTTTTGCTTTTGCAATTTTTGTAACTGCAGTCTTTCCCAGTTACTTTGAAGAAGCGAATTATCTGCTGCTTATCTTTGTGAGGAAAAGGTGAAAGAAAGCCATGAAATGGACATCTCAGGTTGGCCAGATGCATTCTTTAAAAAATGACTTGCTGCAGATTTAAAGCCAGAAGGCAATTTGATTGAAAACAGTAGACTGCTGACATCACCAAGACAATCAAGTTACTGCCAGCTTGCCTTGTTTATCTAAAAGATCTTTGCAAAACTAAGGTTCCCACCCCCCCACCCCGACACACACATGAGTCATAGACAACACAGTAATAGGGATAAATGGACTTTATTTTTCTTTCTATCTCTTTTTATTTTCTTTCTAGCTCTTTAATATGCTTATGTCTTAAGTAACTCATTTTAGGGCCTGCCTCTTTGAGGGACCACAGCACAACAGGAAGAGAAGAGGCATGGCTGAGTTCATGATGCTATTTCAGTGTGGCAGCCTAAGTACAGGAGGAAATGACACCCCGGGCCTGTATTTGGAGCCTTGCAGTTACTGTGACGACAACACACACTAATGGAAAACAAAGATGGTCTGCCTGCCAGCGCCAGCCAGGAGGAGTTTTGCCAGCTCAGATTTTTCCTAATTATTCTATAAGTCTTGAAATGTGACCCTGGAGATATTCAAGGCCCTTCGTGTTTCATTAACTGTTTAGTGAGTGACACATGCTTCAGGAGCAGCCCGGAATTTGGACGAGGGAGGGGCCTTTACACAGTAAGCTTAACTTTCACATGCTGTCTTGATGGATATCATCTTCTGGTTTGGACACCGCCAGACCAACTGCCTGGGTCACAGCCTGTTGTTTGTTCTGGTTCTTAAGGAAGCCAGCTGCCTTGGTGGCATTCACTCCTTGGGGGCCCCTCACCTTTGTGACCCATCCCTACCTTCCATAGTCTGTTCATGCTGGAGATCATTGCCCGGCACACCAGGGGCTCCTACTAGGGACTGGGGCATCTGAATCCCGATTCTTATGTAAGATATAATAGATAATATAATGTTAACATCTAGTATCTATTGTCTACATAATGTATGTATCAATGTATAATCTATGTATGCTTATTTAGTGTACATAAGTGATGATAATAGTAGCATATCCTGAAGATTATTCTGTGCCAGACACTTTACATGGATGATTTTATTTACTTCTCATAACAACCCTAGGGGCACTATTTTTCTCTTTTGTTTTATGGATTAGAAAAATGAGGTTTATAGATGATAAGTAACTTGCTCAGTGGTAGATTTGAGATTCCAACCCAGGCAATTTGACTTCATTTAGCCCATATTTGCAACCACTTTCTTGTAAGCAGTTGTTCAGGGAAGACCACTACCTAGACGACTGTGAGAGGTTTGGGTGTAAGGTGTCGAATGTAACCCTGCAGGGGATTAGCTGCCCCGGCAGCCTAAGATTTACTAAGAGCAAAAAACAAAGAGATTCAGGGTCAAAAGGCCAATTGAGGCTGTTCTCCAGGTTCCTGTAGTGGAACCAAAAGCTTCAGTGGCCAGTGGAGTTTGGCAACCCAAGAAGAGCTAGGCTGGGGGCCCTGAACAGTTATGCATGCATGGTTCTTGGTTTCTATGCTGCTGAGATGATTCCCTGGGAGAGGATGCCTTGGAGCATTTGAATTTGTGATCTATTACCACGGGTACTATTGTAGCCAGATCCTTTGATGCTACCAGGAGTTTTGGTCTGTTGTTGCTCCTGTTGACAACTTAGAACCCCACCTCCTATTCTCTGCAGACCTCTGTCTTGGTCATGAGCGTTCAGTTTGTTAAGTGGTTCAAGAGAGAGTCCTACAACAGACTTGTGCCAGCTATTGGAAGCAATAATTCTTGAAGAAGCCTTTGGTGTTATGTGTGAATTGGTTGGGGGAGGCAGTGAGGAAGGGGACAGAAAGGCTCATTCCATGTAAGAGCTCTTATTGGCTCCCAATGACTTTGTTTAGATAGTGAGTTGTTAATCCGGCAGCAGGTTGCTAGAAAGCTTGCTGTAGTTTGAAGAAAATTACCTGCCACTGTTCAGCCAGTGGGTTCCTACTATGGAGCAATGCATGAGCTATTTTATTGGAGATTCTATTTAATTCTTTAATCTTTTTTTAAACATCTTTTTTATTGAGTTATAGTCATTTTACAATGTTGCATCAAATTCCAGTGTAGTGCACAATTTTTCAGTTATACATGAACATACATATATTCATTGTGACTTTTTTTTTGCTGTGAGCTACTATAAGATCTTGTCTTTTATCTTTATTAAAACCAAGAGTTACCTTTAATGATGCTAAAAATCTGACTCCACATATAATTGGAATTTTTGAGTTTCTTTTTAGTTGTATGGCATTGTCTGCAATAAAAGGAGAGTGGTTCTAATGCCATTTTTTAAAAACAACTTTATTGTGGTATAATTTCACTACAGTAAGCTACACATATTTCAGAGGTACAATTTGATGGGTTTTGATAGATGTATCTAATACAATTTTGGTGGAGCACATAATGCTTTGCTTTTTCTTATGCCAATGGGCATAAATGCCCTACTTTTCCAGTGTATCAAATATCCCAGGTGGTGGGATTGAATTGACTGTTTTACGTGAAGTAAACACATAACAGAATGAATCTCTACCTTCTGAGACAGTCTATTCTATGAATTATAAACAGCATCTTGTCACAACTGTCCTAGCGCACCCTCCCCCCTACAACACACACGTGCGCTCACTACTGGTCAGTGTGCAGGATTTACACACCTCTTACCTGACTGGCTGAACACCTTCCTGAAGCACACATACTCTTTTCTCTGGGCCATAAATCTATCTAATCTCAAATAAAGATAGTGATGTATTATATTTCATCAAGACCCTCTGTTTCATTCACATGATCTCTCCTGATTTCCTTACAACAAACAAAGAATTTCCCTTTTGCCTTTCCTGTCTTTATGTAAAAAGGTGTAACAGTGTCAAAGGAGAAAAAGAATTAGTGTTCTATTCTTTAGAGACAAAGGGCTTCACTGGTTGGCTTCTGGAAGTTTTTTTTTTTTTTTTCTCATTCAATTATTCTAAATTTCTCTTGGCAACAAAACTCAGTGATAACTAAGACCTTCTGTAAGAGCTCCTCGTTCTCGTGGCACTTCCACACCTGGTCTGATTTCGAGAAGGAATGGGGGTTCTCAGTCTCACAAGGTGGATGATTAAATGGCTTTGGTCCCGGAGCCACCCATACAGAAGAGGGTGGAAACCTCTAGACTCTGAGCTCACTCGCGACTCTCCAATCATCTAGTCTGTGGTTCTCAACACTCCCTGTGCGTCAGAATCACCTGGGATGCTTTGAAAATGCGGATGCCCTGGCAATGCCCCAGAGGTTCTGATTCAAGCTGGCCTGAGCGGCTGCCCAAGGGTTGATCTATTTTGGAAGCTTTTATGTGACTTTCATGTGCACTCAGGGTTAGAACCAGTTATCTAATATGATCTCTTCAATTTAAAGAAGATGGTACTAGGATGAGGGAAGAGAAGTCACTTGGTAGAAGTTACAAAGTCCTCTGAATCCTAGTCTGTTACCTTTTCTATCACAGGATCATGATGAACAACAAAGAAGCCAATACTTAATGAGTGCTTTCTATGTATGAGGCACTAACAACCCCATGAGGCAGATATTTATACACTCTACAGCTTACAGACAAGGAGGCTGAGGGGCCTTCCCAAGGCCGTCCTGACAAGCAGGTGGCAGATCTGTGATTTGAGTCCAGGCAATTGGAGTCCTCAGCTGGTGCTCTTAATCTCTTAATCACTTTGCTATTCTGGAGTCAACTCTGAGAATGTAAGGTGCTGAATGGCAGCTGCTTCTCTGTTTCAGCATCAGGGGTCTTGTGGCAGCTGGACTTGGTGCTCTGAGATCCCACTAACTGGTTTTCTGCTTGACTAGAGGCTGGGTCCTTGCCTTCTCTGTTTTCCCAGTAAGTGGGCCAAGTTGGAGGCAACTCATCCTCTTAGAGACTGTTCCAATGTGCTCCATTTTCCCCAGTGACTTTTGTTTCTTTCATCTTGTCTTTTCTTTCCTTTGTGGACCAATATAATATTTTCTGCCTTACTTTTGGACACATATCTTTTTACCTTGAATGGAAATTCTAACTGCAAACTCTGCTCTGTTTAAACCTTGACTTTTCCCCTCACCCTGTGAGTTTGGGTGGGTTCACTATTCTCCCTGGGATTTCCCCTTGTTTGGACTTTCATGCCCACTCCCCTCCCCCCAGCTTCTCATGATATCAGCAACAACAGGAAGGGATTAATCACTTCACTTCTCTTATAGCAGCAGGTGTGTTGGAAACAAGCTGACTGACCAGGGGGCTTTTAAAGTATACATTTTTAGGCCACATGTATGGAATTAATTTTCTGATCAACTTTGTAACTTTGAAATTCTATAGAGAAAGCATTTTCATACTTTGGGGAAAATCTATATGCATTGTCTGGTTAAATGAACTTTCCCAAGATGAAAATCACCCATGGCAAATACTGCAAGCACAGATTTCTTTAAGCAATAGCAACTCGACAAAAAATGAACGATTATTATAAGTATTCTATGATAAATATTTACATGTACATTTAAAAAATTAACCTGAAAAATAGATTCAGGTATGACCTGAGACTCTCTTTAGAATCACATTGGACAAAATAAGTGCTCAACAAGTGTTTGTGAAGTCCATTAAATGTCATGGAGTGGAGGAAGTAAACATTACTGATCAGTTTTGATCAGTAATTGGCCTGAGCATAATTTTTAAAAAAATAAACAAAGGAATAACAATCAGTAACCATGGGTGATTATTTCTCTGCTTCTCAGCATTCTCTAAACCTTTAAGGGGCACGTATTGTTTTCATTACAATACAGAATTAAAAATCAACAAACATTTTAATTGATTACTAGAGCATCAGAGAATAATCAATGCATAACAGAGTGGAGGGTGGACTCTGTAGCTATGGTTAGCATGATGTACGTGTACTTCCAGTGACAGAGTAGAACTCTTATTTTAAACACGGTGGTATAATACGGACATCACTATCGACAGATGTCTAACCGCAAATATTTGCTCCTCATCTTTTCACTCATGTGCTGCGAAACTCATGGAAAAAACCACCACCACCACCACCACCACCACACCACCACACCACCAGGCTCTTATTCGGTTTATTGGCTGGAAATGTTCTCATCCTCCGAAATCTATTTTGGAGTTAGCATTGCTCCCCTCCCCTACAAGTGGTAAAGCAACAGCTGTCACTGAATTCATGTTTCTGCTGACAGTTCCAGCTGATAAATCCTGTTGAAGTTTCCTATCAGCATCAATACTACTCACATTACCCCAAAAGGAAATATTGATTATATCTGCTTGACTCTGCCTTACTTCACCATAGCTTTCTTCCCTGCAGTGCTTCCTCCAAATTCCAATGATGCTCTTATTTACATCACCATTACACATCTTCCAGGGAATAAGGTCCCAGTGGAACACATGTGTTCCTGGTGATGTATTGCAATGGAATCTCACCAAAATGAACCCGTGAAACGCTGAGCTCAAACAGAGGAGAGGACTGGGGGAAACCAGAGGAAAGCGACTTGCCGTTTCTGTGAAAGTAAGGAATTTTGTCCTTTTGAGAGAGAGAGATTAGAGAAACAACAACAACAACAACACAACCAGAGCTCTTGTTTCTCCACGTAGAGTGAATGTATGGTTAAAATCCTACATTTTGATTTATATCTGGATTATTATTTCAACTTCTGCTCCCAGACACTCTCATAGGCTTTGGACTTCAACAGTACTATCACTGCTGATGTGTGAGAATTAAAAGGAGTTGGGCTGTGTGAAAGCAGCTGATTATACAGTGAGAGGCACTCATTCTGCTCATCTTGCAGAACGTATCTTAGGCCCGATCAGGCAAGGCCCATGCACGTAGCTGGAAGAGGGATTAGACCGGTGCTGAACTGGGAACAGGCAGAACACAGGATCCAAATGGTATGGCAGTAGGTGACAGGAGGGTTCAGGCTAGCGCCTGGCATCTGAGGGTCTAGCGTGGGGTTGTGGGGTGTTCTGGCAGGCAGGTGAACTGTGGCTGTGTTCTGACACAGGCAGGGCGTCAGCATTTGGGCAAGCCCATCAGCAGGACCAGGGAGGGGAGCGGGGAGGTGGGGTTCAGGGACAGAATAGTTCTGGAGGAGGAGCCATCCTGGAGACTCTTGGTGCAACGTCAAAACAACTAAGACGATGCTCAGTCCAGGCTAGATAGAGCTCTTTGTGTCTCTCCTGCTTCACATTTAGTGTATGGTGTTTACTCACTAGCTAAATATTCAGAGACTCATCTGTGTCAGGCCCGGAGCTAAGAGATGGGGTACAGTACAGCAAAATCTACACCTGTATAAAGAACAAATCACAAGAACACCTACTGACCTTTGGCAGAGTGTCTCTTACACTGGAAATATGAGGAATCCCTCACAAAACCGGAAGGAAAAAAAAAAAAAGAAGATAGGGCTTGACAAACAAGATATAAGGGAAAGCAGCATAAGTGAATGTGATTGAAAAGCTCAATAACTGATGTGTTGCAACAAGCCCACACAGTGCTACAAATGGCGGGAACCCCTAAGTTGTGTTCTTTCCACTCATAGGATAGTTTTGGTGTTTTTAAGAACAATGAGATGAAGAGGATGCAGTATATATATATATATATATTTTTTTTTTTTTTTTCTCCCCATCATACTTAAGTCTGTAGTGGCCGTAACGAGCCAGCCAAATATGCATCTTGTGGCCTGGAAAATTCTTGACCCTCACTAACCCCCTCACTCTGAGCATTTTTTTCCTGAAGTAATGACCTGTCTTAATATGTCTAAAAGGGAGTGGTGGATACGTCCTATAAAATTATTTGCTATAGGACTTTTACAAGTTTCTGCACTTTGAAAAATACTTCTGTATATTCATCACTTCACTTCAAGTGCCTAGCTGCTGCTGGAGCAAGAAACTTGTGTGAATAGCCAGGAAATTTTTGAAGTGCAAGTTGGGAGTATTGCCTTACCACATCATAAAACGAATTTTGAAACCCCACTCATTAAAAACACTTTTGTAGCGATGTCAGAATCAGTTCACATCAGACGAGGAGATCAAAGGAAAATAGTCGGAACTCCAGAAACCTACACGTAAGGGTTCAGTGCTAGGAAGGAGAGACATTTCAAATCAGAGAAGAAAATAGGAATTTTTCACTCAGTGGAGTTGAAATAACTGGGAAAAAATGAAATGAAATCTCTATGTCTCCTTAAACCAAAATACATACTAGATGCACCAGAAATAAGTGTGAAAAAATGAACGTAAAGTACTTGAAAAAGAAATGTATGTGTGGAGTGCAAAAGACCTTCCTGAGCAAAGAAAAAAAGAAGTAAAAGACTAAAATATTTGACTCCATAAAAATGGAATGAAAATTTTTATACAGAAAAGAAAAGCACCTCATGAACAAAGTTAAAATGCAAAAGCAATCTGGACAAAAATATTTCTGTGACAGAAATAATTAAGAGCAAATATCCTTAACGTAAAGAGCTCTTTTAAATAAATAACACAAAAGAGACACAGCAGCAGAAAAATGGACAAATGGCGTAAACAAACAATTTGTAATAAGCATGTGAAAAACTAACCTCATTGGTAATTAAAAATCCAGATTCGAATAAGATAGTACTATTTCAGCCAACGCATTGGGAAAGACTCAGCAGAATCCAATACGGAGTACGGCGGGGGTGCGAGGAGACGCACATCGTGTAACGCTGGTGGGAAAGTCAAGTAGGATGAGCTTCCTGAAAAGCAACTGGACAATATGGAAAAAATCTTTATAATCAGAAGAAAAATAAGGCCACTTCCATTTTGAAAAATAGGAGTCAAAACACATGTGACACTTTGGAGAATGCATTGTTTTCCTTTCCTCCTATTGTTCTTAAATACTGCCTATTGACTTCTAAAAGTTTGGCAGCCCTAGCAGCTCTGGTTACAGAAAAAAAGTCTACATACTTCTTCCTCACTAGCTTGGTAGGATTTCCTAGGAGGGACCTTGCTTATGATTAGAATTGTTGAAACGAGGCTGCATAGTCTGCTCTGCCTAATATCGAAATGCCAAGAACACCTTGATGGCAGTGTATTTCCTGAGTAATGCTATTGTCAATACATAAACCGAGAACCAAAATGGACATATTTATGGCTGGATCACGAGTGTGGAGGGCCTTTGATCACTATTTCATAAAGCTGCCCAGGCTCATTAGGTTTAAAGGGTTAATCTGATCCAGGAAAGGGGTACTAAGTCTCAAGTTTTGGGCCATCGGCTAACTTCATGAGTTACTCTGAAAAAAATTGTTTTACCATAATATTTTTAGATGCTGAGAGATGATTGACTCCAGCTCCTTTTTGTGAGAGATGAAGAAGCTGAGACCCAGAAGGTTTGTCTTTTCTCAAAGTCAGGTAGCTTATTAATTCGGATACATGAATTCATAGACAAGCCAGAGCACGGTGCTGCATCTCTTCCTGGAATCCAGAACATTACCTGTTGGGTTATTTCCCAAGACAGCTGTTGTATAGGAGCTCATGATTTCTCTGTCTCATCATGCCTCTATACCACCAGATAGTGGGCTTTTCAGGACACCAGCAACTCTCTCCTCATCAATTCTGTCTGCTATTCCAGGGGATGGAGGGAGGCTAGTTATAAGGTGGGGTGTGCTGTGCATGTATCTTGTGAGGAGGCTTTTGAGGGTGGTACAGGGTGCCTGTGATGCACCGCTGCTTCTCACTGGTCTGAGAGCAGGAACACTTAGGGAGCAGTGGGGCGAGTAAAATCTCACTGCAACCCTGTGTGCTAATGTTCTGGTGTTTTCTTCTGGGGAAGCCCTTTCTTGGAAGAAGCCACTCCTGAAAGGTTACCCAGAGCGCAAGCAGGCACCAAGCACTTGACACTGTCTTTTGCTGTTCGTTCCTGCAGAGAATGTGCTGAGATGAGCAGTGGGGCTTTGTCACTTTGGTTGTCCTTCCCAGTGTGCCTTTTCATACACGGGGCACAGGTGGATGAGTTCCCTTTACTTCTCTCCTACCCGCAGAGAAAGAGTGAGCACACACATGATATATAATTCTGTTAATTAGAATGTAAGTGTGAATAATAGCACAACGGTGCTTCATTTCCCACTTCTATTTGGTGACTCAACTAACAATGCATTATTCAACGAGTTCATCATGTGGTCCACGCGTAGCCCTCCTTTCCTTAAACACCCAAGATGATGGCATTCTCACGTCCCTGTTTCACTATCATCCCTCTTACCCTCCCTTTCACACTCACACTGTGGTCCTGGGAATCCTGTTTCCCCTTCTGCTGTTCCCATCTGGGCCCAGGCCTTGATACATGCGAGTTTTGTCCCCTCCCTATTGGAGGCCCTTTTCCATCAGGCTTTCTGATCAACTTTCCGTGCTTTCCTGGGCTTATTCCTCACTCTTTCCTCTTTTCCTTCTTTTCAGAACCCTCTTTCTGTTATTTCTCTGGCTTCAGCCAGTTCTAGAACATCTTTCAACATGAACATACATGAAAGCTACATATGTCGAGACACTTTTATTAATGTTATACGGAAAGTTGCTGTTCACAAAGATAATTTGTTGTCAGTAATTCACTTTCCACCTCAAGATTTATCATCAATTCCGAATTATTCTCTGAGGACTGTCCATCTCGGAGGAGGGAACTGCCATTTCCTCTAGATTGTTGCACAATAGAGCAGAGACTGAAGTACAAATCACCACTCAACATGGGAGGTCGAACTAGACGCTTGGGAACAAGGAGATGGTCTAACTCGACTCTCTTCTCAGTTTTTAATATTTGCTTTTCTCTCCTGGAATTTGGTGACTTAGGGGGAACAGGGTCTCCTACACTGACAGACTGGAAGAACAGGGTGTGAGTACAATGGTTGTAAAGGGTGTTTAATATACTACGAAAAGGTCAGAATCTTCGTTGTATAAAATCCTCAGCTAAATTCCAGAAATTTTTCATGAGTGCTTAATTTAAAAGGAGAGTTATAAATTGTGGATTTTAAATATGTGTGTGGACTGGATTGGATCCGTTTTCTAAAATATTCTTGAAAAGGTTCTATATAATGATGGTGTGTAATTACTTTCTTTTACCCAACTTAGTTTCCTCACTAATAGTGGTTGATTTATTTGTCTGATTTGGTTCACACTAAGATGAAGTTTACAAATAACCTCTGATGCTGTGTATAGTCTGGCCCCCACTAAAGAAGCAATTGTCTATGTATTTTTCTACTTACAGCCCAATTAAACCAAATGACAGATTAGAATAAGGACATCAATAACACCTGATCTGTAAACTGTCATGTGACTATGACAATCATTAATACGTTAATATTCATTTTAATATAACTATTACAGCTATTGGCTATAGTAAGAAAATAAATGACAGAATAATAATAATCAAATTTGTTTTTATTGAGTGCTTCCAACATACCACAATCTATGCTAAATGCTTTATATGCATGGTATAGGAATAACTGTTATTATTCTCATTTTATAGATATGCTGTTTTTAAAGTTCTTGCTTAAGACATGATCTGACTTCTTGTCATCTAAAATTTGGGCTTATCTGAAACTCACGTTTTAGAACACAGGGTGCAAGCTCATGAAATAATTTTTTCCCTCATGGAGTTTCTCACATTTGATAGTGTTGATTAGTATACAGAATTCACTATGAAATAAAAAAATTACCCATAAAGATATTATCAGAGTCAAAAAAATAAGCCATATTCAAAGCCATTTTAACTTATTAAACCTCAGAGAAGATTTTTAAATTATTTAAATAATAGATTAATATTATATGTCATAGGTATTATATGTGATATAATAATATGTTATATTACTAATACGTGCTGGATTATCCTTTGTAGGAATGGTGGGAGGGGGCGGCAATGCCCACCCATTGTAAATACAACAAAGACTGTAAGCTGATTTCAGGAGAGGAATTGAGTTAGCTCTGAGCCACCCATTGTTTTACACCAGATTCCCCTCAGTGATTAGTTCAGGTTTTAAAATAAAATTTTCTTTGTGGAAGGCTAACCACTCAGTGACATCAAATCTTTCCTTGCTTCTCTAGAACTACTCGCACTGATCAGCCCAGACTGTGCGTGATTTACAATTCAAATAACATTGATTTATACTTGAGATACATTACATGGGAAACTTTTAGTTTTACTCACTTTAAAATGGAGATCAGTTAAACTTTTGTCTGATAGTATCTTCTTAGTCTTTTGGAAGCTCTGTGCCTCCTCTGGGGAACCAAATGAACAGCTCACTCATTGCCCCCGTAAACTGCAGATCTCTTGAGGTTCCCTGCCTGGAGGAGAAACAGAGCTAGCATCTCAGTGGGACCAAGTTACAGCAGAGATCCTCCTTCCTTTCCCTCTGCGTGCACTGACAATGCTCGAAGGCATAGGTGTTGGGTCTGACGTCTGCTAGTTACCATATGATAGCCACCTGGAGGAGTGGGAGGTGGCTTTAAATACAACATGGGTGTTTAACTGCAGACACTTAATGAATCACGGCTATATGAGTGCAGCATTTTTGTTTTAGTGAAAACTTGGAAGCAAACATATACTTAAAAACAGAGCATTATTTATCAGGAAAAGAAGAAATTTGAGGTGCTCTCAGTACATCCACAGAATAACAATCTATGCAGACATCAAATTTGAAAGAGTAAATGACTATTTAATAAAACAATATATTAAATAAGAGCAAATACATTATAAAAAATAGCTACTTTAAGATTCTGTTGGAAAAATTAGAAGACTATATTCCAAATGTTAGCAATGGTCATCTCTGTTTGGAAAGATAAACGTGTGATTTAAAATTTCTACAGTAAGTATGCACATATTTAATAAGAAGCTGAAGTTATTTAAAAATGACTTAATGGATTAGTTCACATGACCAAACAGATAAGGAATATTCCATTTAAATTCAAAATTTAATAAGATACTCTCTGGAGGTTGTAATGCCAACAATGTGCTTACATATTTATGGTACCTAGCTTTTTCCATAAATGATTTAAAAGGTTATCATGGGGGAGGGGTATAGCTCAGTGGTAGAGTGCCTGTCTAGCATGCACAAGGCCCCAGGTTCAATTCCCAGTATCTCCATTAAAAATACATAAATAAATAAGTCTAATTCCTCCCACCCACCAATAAATAAAAGGTTATTTAGGTTTGGTAGAGATTTTTTTTACCTTGTCTCAAATAAAACTATAATGTCTCTATATTTTTAAATAAGGCATTTCTTGGCTAGCATATGCATGGACATTTTGCTTTTCCAAAAATGCATTTGTTTTATTTTAATTTTTTTTTTAATTTAAATGATCACAGACTTACAGAAACGTACAGTACAAAGGCTTCCTTCCCCTGGAACCACTGGTGAGTGAATTTCAAACCTGATGTCATCATCCTTAATTCGTTAGTGTGAATTAGCTACAAATAAGGATATTCTCCTATGTAACTATGACACAAGCATCCAGATTAGAAAATTAACACTGATACATTACTACCATCTAATTCCCAGAACCCATTCAGGTTTCCCAGATGTCCCAGTAGTGTCTTCCATTCCAAAAGGATTTATTTCAGAATCACACATTGCATTTAGTTTTGTCTCTTTTAATTTATTTCAGTCTGGAACATTTCCCTAACCTTCCCTTGACATCTTTGAAGATTATAGGCCTTTTTTTTTTGGTAGAATGTCCCTCATTTTGGGTCTATCTGATGTTTCCTCATGATTAGATCCAGCTTATGCACCTTTGGCAAAGCATTTGTTTTTTGTTTGTTTGTTTATGCTTCAGATACATAGGCAAATAAAACTTTCACATGTCTTCCTTTTCATTCCTAATATTACTTTCAGTTGAAGTATATTTGACATATAACATTTTAGTTTCATGTGTACAACATAATGATTCAACATCTGTATACATTGCAAAATTAGTGTAGTTACCATCTGTCACCACACAAAGCTAATACAATACTATTAACTGTATTCCATATGTTGTACATTACAGCCTCATGACTTACTCATTTTATAACTGGAAGTTTGTACCTCTTGACCCCTTCACTCATTTCACTCCCCCAACCACTGTCTGGCAGTCACCACTCTGTTTTCTGTATTTGTGAGTCTGGGTTTTTTTTTGTTTGTTTGTTTTGATTTTTAGATTCCATATATAAGAGAAATGTGATATTTGCCTTTCTCTGTCTGACTTATTTCACTTAGCATAATACCTTTAAGGTCCAACCATGTTATGGCAAATGGCAGATTCCTTTCTTTTCTTATGGCTGAGTAGTATTCCATTGTATATATGTTCATTCATTGATAGATGAATATATGTATTTATACACACCACAGCTTCTTCATTCATCTATCAATGGACGCTTCAGTTGTTGCCATACCTTGGTTATTGTAAATAATGCTTCAGTGAACATAGGGGCATATATATCTTCATTTTCTTTGGCTAGATACCCAGAAGTGGAATTGCTGGATCATATGTAGCTCTATTTTTAGTTTTTAAGGAACCTACATACTGTTTCCATACTGGATGCACCAATTTACATTCCCACTTGCAGTGCACGAGGGTTCCCTTTTCTCCACAGTCTCATCAACGCTTGTTAATTGCTTGTTTTTTTTTGTTAATAGCCATTCTGACAGGTGTGAAGTGACATCTCCTTGTGGTTTTTATTTGCATTTCCCTGATGGCTAGTGATTTTGAGCGTCTTTTCATGCCCTAATATGTTTTCTTTGGAAAAATATCTACTCAGATCCTCTGCCTATTTTATAATCACATTTTTTTGTTATTGAGTTGTGTGAGTTCTTTATGTATTTAGTATATTAACCTTTTATTTGATAGATGATTTGCAGATATTGTCTCCTATGCAGGAGGTTGCCTTTTCATTTTGTTGATGGTTTCCTGTGCTGTGTAGAAGATTTTTAGTTTGATGTAGTTTCATTTGTTTATTTTTGCTTTTGCTGCCCTTGCCTTTGGAGTCAGATTCAAAAAAGCATCTCTAAAACTGATGTCAAGGAACTTATGGCCTCTGTCTTCTTCTAGAAGTTTTATGGTTTCAGGTCTTACATTAAAGTCTCTAGTCCATTTTGTGTTAATTTTTGGGTATGGTGTTAAGATAGTGGTCCAGTCTCATTCTTTTGCATGTGGCTGTCCAGTTTTTCCAAAACCATTTATCGAAGAAGCAGTCCTCGCCCCACTATATAGTCTTGCCTCACAAAACATTTGTTTTCAATGTGCACCCCTGCAAAATCTTCTTAGATACCAGAATTATAACTTTCTTGACACAAGAAGGCTGTCATCTAAGCTTGGATTTCCATATGACTCCATCCTTTGTAAGTTTAACATCATTTTTTCCCTTAATCCAGCCTGTTTGCTGCATTAATTGTGATAGGATGTCTTACCATCGACTGTCCTTGTGGTCTAGTTCAGGGTTTCTCACCCTCAAAGCAATTGACATTTTGTGCTGGGTAATTCTTTGTTGTGGAGACTCGTCCTGTGCATTGTAGGATGTTTATGCTTAAGTATCCTTGGCTTCTATCCACAAGATACCAGTAGCACCTCCCACTCCAAGTCATGGAAACCAAAAATGTCTTTAGACATTGAAAAAATTCCCTCCAAAGGATGAAATTGCCTCTGGTTGAGAACTTAACAGTGTAGCTCATTTTTTTTTTTTTTTTTTTTAGCTGATCTTAACTCAATTGGTATTGAAATCTTCATGGAACAGAAATAGAATAGTTTAGTCAATTTCCTTGCTTCTAATTGAGTTCCACAGTCTTTTAAATATAACAAGAACATTCTATTACATTCTAACAATGGTATTTTTTTCTAAATACTAATATGACTAGTTCTAACTTAGTTTACAGTGGGACTTTGGCAGGGCAGGAGACTTGCTTGACCTAAGGTGCCATTTTACTAGCAAGCACCAGTCTTGGTGAGCAAACTTACTTAAAAAAACCAAAAAATCCTTGGTGTTTGTATCTCTTTAAATGTTGTTCACCTTTCAAAGTCTATTAAAAAAATAAAACAAAACCAAAAGCTGATAATCTCACATTTTCTTTCACAATAGGTGGGACTTTCTAATTCCTTTTCTTAATTCCTTAAGGGCATTATTTGGTCTATACATTCTGGCAAGTAATTATTTTCCATTTAGCACATGATTTTATACCTCTTTGTTTGCTTGCTCGTTTTCACCCTGTTGTTTTGTATTCCTGTGTAACTGGAAGCTCTTGAAGGCAAAGATATACCTCTTGTTTCTTGTTTTCCCTACACCATCGACATTTGGCTAGACTATGTGGAATGGATACTCAGTAAATATGGGATTCAATTCAACTGTTTATGCTGGAAGTGGTTAAGAACTGAGTATTTTAGGATCTGATGGATTCCCACCAAGCTTATTTCTAGAAAGTAAGAAAAGAAATTCACTAAGATAAATCAACTTTTCTAGTGTTTTATATTTGCTAGTCATTTGCCTTAGTCTTCTCATGAGGTAAATGGAACCTATACCCATCTGTCAATGAAAGATGGGCTTACTGCAGTGTAAACTCATGTCATATGGCTAATGCACTGACTTGAACTGTCCTACCCTGAGTTCTTTTCTCCTCCACAGTGCTTTTTCATTTTGTGAACAAAAATGTGGCCAAGTGCCCCTCAGCAATTTCAGAATGATGGGCTCTGGGTATGTGTAAACACTTGAAAGTTACCGTAGTGATCAGCTGAATTTTTCTCAGTTGGTAAGCTTGGTTAATTATAACATACGATTTTTTTTCAAAAGCAGCTTACTCTTCACCAAGTCCAGAATATTCATGTTTTATTTTTTGTTGACTATAGAAATGATAAGGGAGCTCTACAAATTTTGACAAATGCAGAGATTATATAAAATTTAGTTGTTATCATGGCCAAATATTCAGAAGAACACAAAATATGTTTTGCCAAAAAAATTGATTTTGGTCTTAGTGAGAAATAGACACTTTGTTAAAATTAACTACAAACCAAGCAATTCTTCCAGTACTGAGATGGTAAGCTTCCTTGCAGTGCCTGTAGTATGTCAGCAATAAATAGGTTTTGAAATTAAAACCTCTAAGTAAATGTAAATATGTTTAATTATTCCAAATGTTCACTAAATAATTTAGGTAAAATTCTTTAATAAGTAATAAAATTGGCATGAAAATGTCCTAAGAACATACTGTTGTTTTTTAAAAAGATAAGAATAGCTCTTAGTGAGTATTTTAATGCTCTTAGAAGAAAGAACAGATATATTCTCCAAGATGGTATTTTTTCTACTTGTCATGTAATCTTAAATACAAACCAGTATTGTTATAAATATAGAAATTGCAGAAATATATTTCGGGCAGGCTTGGGGCTTGGGCCTGCTGGCCAGTGCTATACCTGGAAAGCTGACCTTCCACTCACCTCATTTTACAGTAAACTCAGAGAAACATGCTGGGGTTGTCATCAGTTATGCCTGTGCAGAGGTAGGTACTAATCTGAGCCTCCAAAATATAGAGATTGGAAAGAAACAGCACATCGCCAAGTTCAGTCTTTAGGCTGTATTTTTACTTTCCTCTACAATTATTCCAACATTTCCCTACTTTTCTAATTAAAGTTTGTACTCCCTTCCCTGGGAGTGAAGGCAAGAGGGTATAAAAACCTTTAGAAATAGCAAGTGGAAGCATCTTAAATGACCCTGGTAGAGCCAGGTGCCTTTGTTGGGTGGAAGACCAGGAAGGTTGGTGCCGTGGCAGGGAGAGCTCTGGATGCCCTGCTGAGCACAGCGGTCTTCAGTCCTCTTCTCGCTCTTCAATCCTTGTCCTTTAACTTGCATAAAGGAAGTTCAAGGAGCATAAATCCTTTGCTTGTCCTCGCTGAGATCTTTTTGAATAAATCATTTTCACATTGGGGCTGCTGTGGCAATTAAAATTTCTCTGAGAAACTGTTGTATTAAAGGGGGGAACATACCTAAAATTCAGTTTCTCCCTATTTCATAGTTAGCTTTTGTTTATTACAAATGGAAGTGGCTTTCAAGGGAGGCTCCATATTTTCCTTTAAATATAATAATCAACTCAGTGCTTTCATTTTAATTTTAAAAATTAACTTTCTACTTATTACTTTTTTATTACTGGAAAAAGTTTCTTTTCTTAAAATTCCATTGGATATTTAGTTATTTTCATTTGAATTTTGCTTTTGTTGTTCATTTACTTAACACACTTTTTTTTTTTTTTTAACAAGGAAACATTGTATTTCAATGATTTTCACTTAAGATAATATAAGTTGTTCAGGCTGAATTTAATTGTATTAACAGAACATTAAGCTACTTTACCTATTGATGTATTTTATTTTAAACGTAATCAGAACGCATCTCTATTTTTATGTGACATCTGTAAAATCAAATGATGGAAATCTTGAGAGAGAAACATACAATTTTTGCAGCTTATTACCAATTATCAAATTATAAGCAAATTACATGTTTTTAAGGACCTACAATGTTGTATCATGTTTTTTTTTAATGGGGGTGGTAATTAGGTTATTTATTTATTTAATAGAGGTGTCAGGAGTTGAACTTGGGACCTCATGCATGCTAGGAATGCACTCTACCACTAAGCTATACCTCCTCCCCGTGATGTTGTATCATAAATAGGCACTCTGAGGGGAGCAAAGCAGATTCAGATATAGTTCTTCCTCAGGGATCTTCTCTAAAGTTAAAAACAGCCACAGCACGTTATCTTTTCAAGTCTAGTCAGTTTGAAAGTATCCAGACCTGATTCTGAATTCAGACTCTACTGACTGAAAATGTCCTAATGCCCTACCATGCCCACAGTCATTCCCGTAAAGTATAGACTTTAGTTAAAAGGGTAGGAAAATATTGAAATAGATGATGAGAAAAGAAAGGTAAAAATATGGCTTGAGATTTGGAAATGTGCTCTTTCTTTCAATCTTTCTGGGGCTCGAGATGGAGTTTCTGGAAGAAGTAAGATTTATGATGTACTTCATATTTTGTCTCTGTGACCAATATACGTGTTGTGGAGATAATTTGATGCTTTTAGTTCTTTAAATATTTCTTCTTAAAGAAATCCATTCAGTCCATTAACCATAGTTAATGTTTTCCCACTGGTTTTACATGTCATAGCTAAAGACCAATGTAGACTAATGGGGAAGGAGAAAGAAAAATTAGGACATTCATGAATTATTCTCTGTTCTCACTTTAGACAAGTTAATTTTCCTTAAATTATCAGGTTCTGTCTTAATCATAGGCCACTTGTGGTTATCAAGAAATAAATGTTTGTATGTTTGGCCTTCATGGTTTTACATTTCACACCAAAAGCCAAATTCAACTTGTCTTTTAACACCCAATCACAAAACAGTCAACATGGGAGTCAAAATTCTAAAAAAAAAATGAATGATTCTTAAATTATAAAATTTTTCTCCCAATGGGTATTAAATTAAGACTTGAGAAAGACTATTCTGTTAAATTAACATTCACGTGTTATAATTGCATGAAAGGGATGACTCGTGTTTCTAGAGTAATCACGTTAGAAATTAAAGAGCACTGTGTCACAGCATCCTGGGTGGGTAATTCAAACTTCACCCCAAAACAGCCACAAAAAATAAAGCCCCACCCAAGATTACCTTGCATTTTTTTTAAGACCAGACGGTGAAGAATATGGTGTAACATGCGGTTTCTTTGGATTTTCCAGGACTATGAATGAAAGGAAGAAACAGCTTAAAGAAAGAAATAGCCTGGATTTTATAAAGTCTGTTGTTTCATTCATCTCACCAGTTTAAAGCAAGTTTGCTTACAGTACTTGTAACATCATCACTTATCTGCCACATTTGTGATGTATATTAAAAATTGTGCATTAAAAAATCATTTAAAATTTCCTTCTTTTCTCTGGAAATAGTCACTATTGACAATGTAATATATATGCTTCTAGACTTTTCTCCATGACCATAAAAAAGATATCGATGTGCACATGTATTTTAACATTAATGTTGTACATTATTTCATTTTACTATATGGCTTAGACAAGTTTTCAAGTCAGTACTTAGAGTTTCACTTCATATTAGAAAGTTACAGCATGGTCTACCACAGAAAGGGTGCACCATTATTTACTTAGCCATTCCTGTTGTTATGAATATTTAATTTGTTTTGAATTTTCCACTGTTACAAATAACATTCCAGGGAAGATCCTTGTACTTGCTTCCTTGGGCATGTGGCTCTCTGGGGGAGACACTAACAGTAGAACTTAGGGATGATAGGTTATGCAGAATCACCTCTTAATGGATGTACTTGTATGTATATTCCCCCCAGCTGTGTATGCGTGTGCTCGTTGAATTTTATTTATTTTTAATTAATTAATTAATTATTAATTAATTAATTTGGGGGGGATACTTAGGTTTATTTATTAATATTAATGGCAGTGCTGGGGATTGAACCCAGGACCTCATGCATGCTAAGTACACACTACCAGAGTTATATATATCCTCCCCTCATCATTGAATTTTAATTTCCTCTGTTAAAGTGAGGCTATTTTTTATATATTATTTCAGATGGCTTTCCTGACTCTAAGGTTGTACATATTTGCCTACATTTTCTCCTAATAGTTTCTTATCTTTTAAAAAATGTAAGTCTTAATTATACTTTTGTGACTGGTATAAGATAATGATCTAACTTAATTTTTTCATTTTTGTTTTCTTTTCTTTTTCCTCAAAGCTTTTTTTTTTTGGTGGAGAGAGCTAATCAGGTTTATTTACTTATTTATTTAATGGAGGTACTGGGGATTGAACTCAAGACCTTGTGCATGCTAGGCATGCACTCTACCACTGAGCTATAACCTCCCCTCTAACTTAATTTTTTCAAGTGGTTAGCTAAGTTCTCATCAGTTTGAAATACTGTAATATTTTTCTCAATGAGTTGAAATTTTGCTGTTACCATATTTCACTTATATGTGTGTTTTATATATATGAATACGCATGTATTCATGCATATTTATCCTTTTAAAAATATGAGATTGAGTCTATGATTATTCCCTATTTTACAAACTGGAAACTCAGGCCCAGAGTAAATTGCCCAATGACGCATAGTCAGAAGGTGGTAGGGCTACAAATATAACCCAGGAATCTGGATTTAAGATCTATGTCCTTTTTCTTCAAATTGAAGTATAATTGATTTACAATATTGGGTTTGTTTCAGGTGTACAGCAAAGTAATTCAGTTACATACATTCTTTTTCAGATTATTTTCCGTTATAGGTTATCACAAGATATTGGATATATTTCCCTGTGCTCTATATTATTGTTTATCTATTTTATGTATAGTAGTTATATCTGTTAATCCTATACTCCTAATTTATCCTTCCCCCCTTCATTTATTTTCAGTAACTATAAATTTGCTTCCTATGTCTGTGAATCTGCTTCTATTTTCTATATAGATTCATTTGTATTACTTTTTAGATTCCACATATAAGTGATATCATATAAGATTTGTCTTTGACTTACTTCATTTAGTACAATATTCTCTAGGCCCATCCATGTTGCTGCAAATAGCCATATTTCATTTTTTTTATAGCTGAGTTTTATATATACATACATACATACATACATACATACATACACACATACACATACACATCCCACATCTTCTTAAGCCAATTGTCTGTCAATGGGCACTTGGATTGTTTCCAGATCTTGGCTATTGTAGATAATGCTGCTATGAATATTGGAGTACATGTATCTTTTCAAGTTAGATTTTTCAGCTTTTTTGGATATATGCCCAGGAATGGGATTCCTGGATCATAAGGTGGTTCTATTTTTAGTTTTTTTTTAAAACTTCCATCCTGTTCTCCATAGTGGCTGCACAAATTTACATTCCTACCAACAGTGTAGAAGGGTTCCTTTTTCTTCACATCTTCACATCTTCTCTATTATTGTTTGTAGACCTTTTGTTGATAGCCATTTTTACCAGTGTGAGGTGATACCTCATTGTGGTTTGGATTTGGATTTAACTAATAATTGGCAATGTTGAGCATCATTTCATGTACCTGCTAGCCCTCTATATGTCTTCTTTGGAGAAATGTCTGTTTAGGTCTTCTGCCCATTTTTTTGATTGGGTTGTTTGTTATTTTAATACTCAGTTGTATAAGCTATTTATATATTTTAGATATTAACCCCTTGTCAGTTGCATCATTTGCAAAGATTTTCTCCCATTCTGTAGACTGTCTTTTTGTTTTGTTGATTGTTTCCTTTGCTGTGCAAAAAGCTTTTCTGTTTGATTAGGTTCCATTAGTTTATTTTTGCTTTTACTTCTTTTGCCTTGGGAACCTGATCTAAGAAAATATTACTATGATTTATGTCCAAGAATGTTTTGCACATGTTCTCTCCTAGGAGTTTTATGATCATGTCTTAAACTTAGGTCTTTAAACCATTTTGAGTTTGTTCTTGTATATGGTATGAGGGAGTATTCTAATTTCATTGATTTACATGTAGCTGTCCAGCTTTCCCAATACCACTTGTTGAAGAGAATGTCTTCTCCATTGTATATTCTTGGCTCCTTTGTCATGGATTAATTGGCTGTAGATGTGTGGGTTTATTTCTGGGCTCTCTATTCGGTTCCATTGATCTGCACGTCTGTTTTTGTGCCAATATAGAGTCTTTCTTTTTAATGACTACATGCTATAAAAAATTTCTGGACTCTGTTGTATACTACTTGTATAAACTACTTGTGTACTGTTGCAAAAATAGCTCATAATTCTAATTTCTATAGATTCTGAATACGTTTGATATCTATTAGAACAAGTTACTTTCCTTCGTATCTCTTTAAAAAAATGACTTTAGTTATCATTGTTCCTCCAGTCTTCTATATAAATTCTAGAATTTCACAAAAATTCTATTTATATTTTGAATAGGATTATATTGAAATTATATATTAATTTGAAAAAGTATTTACAGTAAAAAATATTGAGGTTTTCATCTATGAATGTGGTATATTTCTTTCCTTATCCAGGCCACTTTATTTTTTTTCAGTTAAGTTTTATAATTTTTTTCCATACAGCCTTTAAATAATTTTATTAATTTCATTTCTAAAGACTTTATAATTTAATTTCTGTTTCTATTGGGGATGTTGTTTTTCCCCCAGTTACATTCTGAAAACCATTGATGCCAAGAATATAGAAAAGTTGTTAATTTTTTTAATGTTGATTTTTGCATCTTGCTGTCTTATCAAACTTCCTTCTTAGTTATAGCAGTTTTTCTTTTAAATGTCTTTAATTTTCTAGACAAATTATCATGTCATTTATAATTAATAGTAGTTTGTCTCTTACTTTCCAATATGTTTTTATTTGATTCTATTGGCTAAGATGTCTAGTTTGACACTTAACAGTTGCAGTGGCATTCTTGTTTTGTTCCTGACCTTAGAGACAATATTTCCAATAGGTCTCATGTTTGATGTATTTTGGGAGTAGGTACCTTTGATCAAGTTTAAGAAGTTTCACTTTGTTCTTAGTTTTCACACACACACTCACACACACACACAGCCATTTATATCTATCTGTCTGTCATCTATCTATCTATCTCCACTATTGACTCTGGGGCATCATTGAAATAATTTTTCTCCTAAATCCTATGACTATGTTAGTGAATTACATTGGTTGTTTACTATTTGAAAATCTATCTTTGCATTCCTGGAATAAACCCTGCCTGATAATAATGCATTATTTTTTTAATGGATTGCTGAATTTACATTTCTAATATTTTATTTTAGCATTTTTGCACCCATGTTTGTGATATTGACTTATAATTTTCTTTTCTTATGCAGTCTTATTTTGAATTTTTAGAAAGCTTATGACATATACTTAAGTCACTTAGTAGCTTCTCAAATTTTTCCATTCTTCTTTGTTTAAACTATGAATTTCTATTTTTTTAAAGGATTGGTAAGAGTTACTTACAGAATTTTGTGGGCCTGGTAAATTTGGATTATATATTTGAATACTATTTCCAGTTTTTTCTGCCTTTGTTGGATTGATTTAATTTTTGTCTACTTTTTTTCTGATAGTATAAAAATTATAAATTTTATTCGTTTTTCTAATAATTGCTAGTCAATTTTTAACACATGCAACTGAATATATTTTCTGTTAATACTCAGAGTTTACCAGTGTCTTTCTACATTCATTGAACAAAACAAAATCTCTGTATGCTTCAATTTTACTTGAAACATTCCCTTCCATTACCGTTCCCTCCCATATGCACATTATTTGGACTTTTAGTTCTACAGTGTTATATTAAAAATTATCATTGTTGTTTAAAAAATCATCACTTAACTAGGATTAAGAATGTAATTTAATGAATTTCTTTGTTCACCATTGCTTCCTTACTACTAAATTTATTTTTATTTTAAATGTAATAATTATTTCAAATAGTTATTATACATGGCCAGCTTACTGATTCCTTCCTGTTTCTTCTTCATACTTGAATGGTAGTTTGGTTGGGTATAAAATTACAGATTTAACATTTTTTTCTTGCTCCTTTTTGTATTTTCATTCACACATTGACAAGGAGATTCTCTGTAGACATTGTTTTTATTTTCCAAATATTTTAGGATTTGTTTCCCTTATTCTTGATCTTCTGGAGTGTTACTATAATGTCTAGGTATGGGATTTAAAAATTTATCTTACTCAGCACTTGGTTAGTCCTTAAATTGTGACTAATGTCTACATTACCTTCCTTCATTACTTCTAATATCTCTTTTAGAAACTCCAATTAGATAAGTGATTGAATATTTGGGTCTATTTTACATGATTCTAACTTTTATTTTATACTTTATGTCCCTTTATCACTTTTTATTGTATTCTGGAAGAACATTTTGGCTTAATATTCTAGTTAAGCAATTTGTCCTTTGACTATGTGCATTCTATTATTTGACCCACTTATTGACTATTCTGTTTCAGTGATCAAAATTTTAATAGCTGTACTTTCTAATTGATCATTTTCCATGGATTTAATAATCCCCTCAAATATCACTATGGATATGAATTACACTTATTCTAAAGTCTTACTATGAGTTCTTTATTAATTTCGCTTCCTTGGTGTAAGTTCTTCACTTTTTTTAAAACAAAGAAATTTTATTTCTTTTTAATGATATTGGCCTTCTCCCAATGCTGAGTGATTCCTAACTGGGTGTTTTTTCCTGTGTCTGAGACTCCTTGTTAGGCTGTCCATTCTGTGTATTCCTACAGCTGCTTAAACGCAGGGGCAAGATTTGCTACTGGAACTTGTCTTTTAGTCTGTTTTCAAGAGCATGTAGGAGGGATAAGGCCATGGGCAGCGTGCCTCAGAGGCTAGCTTCTGGTAAGTGAGGGATGTTTCAGTCCTCTTGAGTAGCTCCAGCTACCCAGGGCATCCAGGATGCTGCTTTGCTTCTTTGACCTAAGTTCACATACCCATTGCTTCCAGCTGAAGGCAGCAACTCTTGTTTCTTTTCTTTGACTCAACAAGTGACCTGGGTTGGCAGAGGGGTGTGCACTCTTCAACATTGGCTGTCTGTGCTGCTGTTCTTTAACAACCACACTGTCTGTTGTCCCCAGCCTCCCTCTTGTCCTTGATATTCATTCCTGACATTTTTGGCAGCACTCTCCTATTCTTGTTTTAAGCTGTGGTTTTAAATCTTCATTCTAATTCCATCTGCTTTCTGTCTTTCAGTGTTTTCTCAGAGTTTATGGCGCTCCAAAGGTTGACACTGTTTTCCAGTTATACGGATTAAAAAAAAAAATCTTTCCTAAAATTTTAAGGGCTTATAGTGGGAAGAGGAGGCTATAAACTATTCCTGTTCTACCACCTTGAAATGGAAACCAGGGTACTTTAAAAAAGCTTCAGGAGGACACAGTTTAATTTAAAAATTTATTTTAAAAAATGTTTTGCGGGGAGAGGTAATTAAGTTTACTTATTTATTTTTAGAGGAGGTACTGAGGATTGAACCCAGGACCTTGTGTATGCTAAGCATGTGCTCTACCACTTGAGCTATAACTTCCCCCTAGGAGGGTGTCTTAAAAGTGAGTTTAACAGGCCAATTTTCAGGACTGCTATTTATGGTTGTGTATGTTGTTCACTGTATGAAGGTACTGGCTGAAGAGGCAGATGAGAGCTGAAGTTGAGCTCACTGTTTTTCACTATACTGTGTGTGCTGGCAGAGAAAAGAACCCTTTTCTCCAATTTACACCATGATGTCCTATGGGTCAGCAGTGGTGCTGCTCATTTGAACTTAAAATTACATTATGTATGGTGATGATTCCACAGGTGTATACTTATGTCAGAACTCATCAACTTGTCTCTTGAAATATGCACAGCTTATTGTACATCAGTTATAATAGCTCAGTAAAGTTGTAAAATAAAGTTAGAAAAGTAAATTATATTATGTAAGTAGTGAAATAGGTAAAATGTGCTATTGGATTTAGAGGATAAATTCTGAAAGTTTTGTATTTTTTATAAGTTGGCTAACATAATATCAAAGCTTTACCTTAGCTGACAAAATAACAGTCATTGTGAAAGAAAACACATTCATGAAGCACAGAAATGATAGTTAACAAGCGATGGTAGCTAATTGTTAATCATTTTTTAAGAGAAAAAAAAATAGTATAGTTAACAACCTGCCTGTGTATCTTAGGGATAAGTCCTAGGTGGAGGTGGAGGGATGAACTAGGACTGTGACGTCCAGTATAGGACCCACTAGCCACATGTGGCTATATAAATTCAAATTAGGAAGAAAGGAATAGCTTGGTGTTATAGCACATGCTTAGCATACACAAGGTCCTGGGTTCAATCCTTGGTGCTTCCATTAAAATAAATAAACCTAATTACCCCCCAAATTAATTAATTACTTAGCACAAAATAAAATAAAAATTCAGTACTTCAGTTATACTAGTTGCATTTCAAGTGCAAATACTCCATGTGACCAGTGGCTATTATACCAGAAAGCACAGATACAGACTGTTTCTGTCATTGCAGAAAGCTCTACTGGGCAGTGCTGAGCTAGACAGTCTGTTAGTTTAGGTCCTTTCCATTCCAGTAGTTTTATCTCTGTAGATTAATATATCAAATATGATCACAGAGTTTAACTGTCAGATTGTCTAAGGGGAAAAAGGAGTATGGATACACACTGAGGATACAATAGGTATTCAATGATTGATAAAACTGTTGATGAATGGATTATAATTGGATACATGTAAGAAGAGTAGCCGTGAATTCCCACTATTTGATAAAGCATTGCAATCATTCATCCATTCATTAATTCAACAAATAGTTATCAAATGTCTGCCATAGACTAGGTACTGCTTTAGTTTCTTAGGACTTTTGAGTAAACTAAACAAATATCACTTTCCTTGTGGAACTTACATGCCGACTAGGGCGATATTATAAATAAATCATATCACAAGACGATCGGATCACAAGTTTTAAGGGGATAAATGTCATGAAAAATAAAAAGCAAGGCAGAGTAAGAGGAATCAAGAGTGCTGAGTGTGGGTGGAGAACCGAGGATTATAATTTTAAACAAGTGGGTCAGGGTATGCCTCACTGAGAAGGTGACATTTAAGTAAAGACTGGAAAGAGGTGGGGAGTAAGCAATGTGAATATCTGGGCAAAGAGCATCCTACACAGAGAGAAGAGCCAGGGCACAGGTCTACTGTGGGGGCTGTCATGTTTGAGAAAGGGCAAGGTGTGTGGTTGGAGAGGAGGTCTGAGAGGTAACGGACAGATCAATTGGGTCTTGTAGGTCATTGTAAGAATTTTGACTTTGACTCTAAGAGAGTTTGGAGCAGAAAAGGAACATGATCTGACTGGAGTTTTAGAAGATTCAGTCTAGCTTCTGTGTTAAAAAGACACTGTAGTGGTTCAAGGGCAAGAAGACCAGTTGGAGACGGTCGCCTGTGTCCAGCTGGAAGCTGATAGGCGCTAAGTCTAGGCTGGTAGTGGTGAGAGTGGTCAGATCCTGATATATTTTGTAAGTGCCTCTATAAATATCTGGATGGATTAGAAGTAGATGTTGAGAAATAGAGTAGTTGGTTATGATTCCAGAGTTTTCAGCCTAGCAACAAGAAGGATGGAGTTGCCATTAACAGAGATAGGGAAGGCTGAGGAGTTGCAGCTTAAGGGAAAGACAGGGAGTTGAGCCTTGGACATACTGAGTTTAGGATGTCTGTTAAAGCAGTTGAATAGGCTGCTGGATACGCAAGTCCAGATTTGGGAGAACAATCTAGGAGGGAAGTAGTGTTGTTGATAGATAAGGAAATATATTCTCTGTTAATGAACTGCAGGTTTTTGTACATCAGAAGGTGAGAATTGGCTGGCTGCGAGGGGGGAATAAAAATGACATCATTTTGCTCTTAGCAAGAGCTAGCAGAAGACCTGTCCATTAATTTTGCTTTGCAAACATTCACAAAATGTTCAGGCATTAATTTTGGCTTTAAAAAGGAAATGTTTCCATGCAGGCATGTGCCCGCGCAGTGATATACCATCTCAGGCATGGGGATTTTCTGTGATTTTTGTAGAAAACACTTTAGTGTTTTTTGTTAATATCGGTGCCACATTAGGACATATGCTGGTATTTCTTTTCCTCCCAGCCCCATAATATTTTTAGTAGTTAAACCCAAATTAGTGTACTTTAAATATATTTTATTTATCACTGCAGCATAACTAATTTCTTTTAAGTCATAAGGAAGAAAATCTTACTGTTAATTTAAAAGAATGAAGTGATTAAATGTAAGAATTTGCACATCAGGCCTGAGTCCTATAAAAACAAGTTAATCAAAATTCTGGAGCTTTATAATCTTAAAAGGATGACATCAAGGGTCTGATGTCTTGGATTCTTAAGGGCAGACATGGAACGATCCAACATCTATTCCAGAATGACCTCTGTGAAGCATAACATTTCCTTTTCAATATTTAGACATCATGATAGTTTTCCATGATTTTAATTGATAAAACATGGATTGAAAAAAACACCCAGAGAAGCACAGCAATTTTTTTCATCTCTTCCTCTTTCTCTACTTTGCTTTTATCTCCTGTTAAATAAATACTCATCAGTCCTAATGTGAACAACTTGTTTTGCACCTTCTTTCAGAAATGTGAACATTTACAAAGATCTCTGGATAAGGGAACAAAGTGACAAGGAAAAGTTCATCAACACTGAGTTAGAGTCATGAAGTCTAAATGAATTAATATGAATAAGCTAAGATGAGAAACAGTAGCTCGCTTACTCTGGATTTAACTATGTTGCTTCCATAATGCTTTCACTAATATTTTTCTTTTATTAAGACCCATATTTTTGGCTCTTTTCTGATCAAATACATTACAGCACGTTATGCACAAAGATCCTCATTCTGTAATACTTAGAAAACTGTTTAAGTTTTGGAAGTTTCAGAAGATTTGTGAGTTAACATTGGGAAAATGCTCATTCAGTCTGTTTATTTTCAGCTGGTTTGCTTTTTTTTCCAAAACATATAACATTTTATTTCCAAGTACATAGAAATTAAAGGAATATACTCCCACTGAAGAAAACAAACAAAATGGAAAAATATAGGGTAAAGAATTCTCACATGTGCACACATGCACGTATACATGCACACACATGCACATTTGTGCTATCCCAGCTCACTTCCTAGGGGAAATCTCTACCACCGTTAAGTAAGAAAAAGTGTGCACTTTTTCTGACATTTTTCTATGCATCTAAACTTGCACACAGATAAACATATAATGATATACTTATTTTCACACAACTTTATTATAATGTACATATTTTAACCCCACAATATACTCTTCTTAAGTTAAATCTTTTCTTTCAGATTTTTCAATGTCAGGCACGTGAGCCTTTTTTTTTTTAACACCTTTATTATGGTATGATTCCTGTACAGTAAAGTACACGTATTTGGGATGAACAATTTGATGAGTTTTGACAGATGTATACACCCATGAAACCACCACCACCAAGATGGCTAACATTTCCTTCACTCCCCAAGAGGTGGCAAATGATTTGCTTTCTTAATTGCATAATCCCAAACTAGATATTTATGTAAAAATATATATAGTCAGCTAAGTTTATACTTGAGCATAATTAGCCAGTTCTTTTTCTTTCTCTTTAGACTCACTCCCAACACCCGTACACACTGCAACCAATTCGGTTATAATAGAACAAGGTAATGGAACTATAATAGAACTAACAATGGTTAGTTGCCTATTCTGCATATTGGATGCTAAGTGCCAAGAAGTGGCCATGTGGAATACATTAAATTCCTTCTTTCCATGAGAGTATAACTTAAGGGAAAGAGTTATGGAGCATGTATAGGCACAATTGTAAGCTTGAGTTGTGTACTGAGAGCAGCAGTGCTAAGATGTGCACATGCCCCAGGACACATACTAAATGCAGACACTCAGCCTTAAGACCCTTTGCTCATAGGAAGGTCCTCATCTCATCAATCTCATTTGTTTACTACCTATCAAGTGTTAATATTTCGACTGGGCATTTCTCACACACAGTGTGCTCATTTTTCATTCTGTGGCCACTGTGAAGACCTCATGTATGGATGAAGTCATGTGACAATGGAAAAATAACTAAATGAGTAGCCAACGTCTTTAACCTCCCCTCCTACACCTGTCTGCCTCTTTCTCTAACCCTCCTACCTCCATCTGGATGCTCTTGGGCCACTGTGGTCCTGATGGAGGTGGGAGGGAAGAGGAAATACTACTGAGATGCTTAGAAAGGATGAATGAGTAAAGGGGTGATGCCAGCTTTTATGGAACTGTCCCACTTCTGCACCCCAGAGAGCAGTGGGGTGACAGGAGAGTGAAAATACTGCCTGGGTCGTTGGCTCTTGAGTTTGAGAGAGAATTTTTTAGAGTTTAGAGTGATGGAGGAAAGAGATTTTTTGAAGCAGCTGCTGTGCATAGCTGAATATCTGTGTTTATCAATGATGTGTAGGTACATATATGTGCACACACCTGTATACATGTGTGTGTATATATATATATATATATATATATATATATATATATATATATATATATATATATAAGATTTAATTGATAAAGATTTAATCTTATTTTCAGTTATTTCTGTTAGCAGAATTTATACTGAGTTGGTCCACACTAGGATGGGCAGGCCGATTGTTTACAGCTGTTGTCTATTCTAATGGAGCCAGTGTTCTCCTGTTTGGCTGGTGACCCCACCATTGCAGCTGTGTGGCCTCTCCCCGGGGAGTCTCTGGGCCTCCCCACAATCCATAAACTAAAGCATTCAAACTCATGCCACGAGGGACCTCAGAACCTCACTTCAGCACTCCAGCTGGCATCATTCTGATTGGTTGTTAAATATTTCAGACATTACTTCTGATTATAACATATCTGGAGCCGTACCCTAAAGATATGAGATATTCAGAAAGGGTAGGTCCATGTGGGCTTCACATTGGCAGGGGGAGAAAGAGAAGTGATAGGATTGTACTGAACAAGGGGTGTGAACAAGGAGACTGAAGGGTGTAGGCAGAGAGGTGAAGGTGCACTGCTGGGAAATGGCTCTGCCAACAACTCACTCATGTCCTGATTGCCTCTGGGGTGGGCCATGCCTCTGCACAAGCCACCATCCCCACCTGAAAGTTCTTGCAGGTACTTTCGGCCACTCCACCTGATCACTCACACCCTGTCCTCTCTTCCACCGAGCATGTGTGTCACATGCACACACTTCACACTTGCTAACTTGGTGCCCAGTAAGAATTCTGGAGTGTTTGTTTTTCAGTATGTGCATCCAGGCACCTAAGGGCATAGAATCTGGAGAGTATCTCGTGTAACGCTCTTACTTTGAAGCTCAGAGAAGAAAGGAGATCCAGAGAAATTTAAAAATGACCCATGTCCCCTGGATCTAGGATCACATTTTAGTCCAGGGGTGACTCTCCTACTCCACCATCTGTCTCAAGCTGCAAGTCTCCTGAGGGAAATTATATCCCCATCAGGACAAACTTCTCAATTGGCTCTGTGCTTTAAGAATAATAGATGTAGTTTTTCTTTTTGCTCTATGAAGGCTTGGGAAAATATTCATAACATGATGTTGAGTAAAAAAAAAACATATAAACCCATTTAAAATATATATGTGAACATAATTTTAAGGAAAAAAAAATTCTAGGTCCAAATCAATAAATATTCTTCTATGATGGCAGGCGAGGCAGTAAAAGAATGGACTCTGGACCCCAACTGCCTGGGCTCAGTTGTAGCGGCAACTGTTACTCAAAGTACTTGACTTCTCTGTGCCTTGGATTCTTCATCTGTATAATGAATGTGATAACGGTACCACTTCATAAGGTGGTTCTGATGATCATGCAAGATAATTTAGCTTAAAGCAATGTCGGGCACCTAGTAAGGCTTAATGTATTAACTATTGTTATGATTACAAATTTTTGCGGGTTGAAGTTCTCCACAAACCAGATTTAAAGAGGAGAGACCTGATTTCTTGGAATTAGATTTGTTGAGAGGACTGTAACAAAGTGAAGATCAGATAGAAAGGGATGTCTGTGGGGGGTTGTTACAGGAAACTCTGTGTGAGTTATAGATTATCTTGGGTGCAGAAAAACTTGAAAGTACTAAATATGTCTTCATAAATCAGTTTGTTTGGACTGGTTCCATTTTTATCAACACGTCTTATCTCTCTTATAAACAAATCATGTCCACCAAAACTGAAAACAAAAAAAGCTAACAAGCATTCTAATTCAACAGACTTTTTTTTTTTTAAAGATGCAGGAAAGCTCTGTCTTTTAACGTGTCTTTTGGCTATATTGCCTTGATTATCTTCTCAGTTGAGCTGTGTAAATACATAGTTATTTTATGGGACTCACAATGGAATCTCAGAAATAGGGGATGAGCTCCCATTTCCAAAACAACTTTTCACCTGGATATTAAGTCAAACGTTGGAGGAAAATGAAAATCATTATCAATAAATCTTATAATTATTTCCCTCTAAGATAGCTTAATTCCAAGGTATTTGCTTTGTAAAATAATTTATTGATACTAAATCCTCGGCTACAGAAGTGGTTTAATGTCTAACATTACTCCTAGACAAAACTCAGCTGCTTGCTTTAGGACATGATAGATTTTCCTCAAAGCAACATTTAAAAAAAATATATAAATGTACATAAAATGATCTTAAGTCATCAAAAAGGTGCATGGGAGCTGAGTGCCTTTAGAATGGAAGAACAAAGATTTTCTCCAAAGGGTATTAAATTCTGGGGAGAGTGTCTGCCTCTCTTCTAATTTTTCACATATTTGTTGAGACTTAGCACAGACATGTTGATGGTTCTAGTCAGCCTGATGGTACTTTCCTTTTATTCCCTGAAGAAGGTTGTAGTTGTGGGGACAAATACCTGTGGTTCTAACCAAAGAATCCTCAGATGTCCTCTAATCTAATTGCGCTGGGGAGATTTTCTACTGTCTTTTAGGTCCAGAGCCACTAGTGGAAGCAATTCTGGGGACTCCTGGTCACAGGACCACTGCCGTCTCTACTGACTGTGTTGGGGCCCCAGCGCTTTCCCAAATAAGATAAAAACTAGAGCCGGAAGTGAGTAACACTTCCCTTCTCAAAATAACGTTTGATTAGAATTACTTATAATTACTTAGCTTACTTGAAGTGATTAATATAAATATTTGGGGAAGTTGGCTTCCAGGAAGCACATAAGTGTCTTGAAGATTCTGAAAATTATCTTCTAGTTCTCTTGAGAATGCAAAGTGCGTGGGTAAGAAACAGGAACTATCTGTCAATTAGAAGGTTGTAAATGAAATGCACCCCTGTTAAAATCAGTGGATCAAAAAAGCAACTGGAAGTTATGGGACCATAAGGGAATGTAGACGTTAATATAAGTAACAACGACAGAGTGGATTCTCCAAGAGGATTTTAAAAAGCAGTTGGTTCAGAAGTTAGTTTTACCAGGCCTGGAAAGGCCAATGATCATGGCAAAGTTTCAAAATTTTCTTTTGAATGTTTTACAATGATTGAATGATGGAGCTGAGGGGCCTGAGAAGGAAGTGAGAAACTCTTTCCCCAAATCTCCAATAGAATATGCCCTTCCTAAATTCATTTTGACATTTCATGTAAAACCTCTTTTAGCAGGATGAGCATTTCCTTAGTTAGATGATGTGGTTAAAGCAATTATTCCTCTCTCGTCCAGTCCTGGCAAAAATTCCTACTAATAATTAATAACATGCTGAACGAATATTTTAAAAACTGCGTTTAAAAAACCTCAACTCATAATTTAAGAAAAATTTTCAGTAAGCAGTGGCAGGGAATCATTGCAGACACTCACCGAAGAGAAGCAATAAAAATTGGTCTGTTAAAATAAAACCAAGCAGGGATCAGAGACAGTGTATAGTGTCATTAGATTCTTAGATCATTAGATTATCTTGGCTAGCTCTTCACCTAGATGAGCCATGCTGCTGGCTTTGGGGCCTGCAAGCAAACCTTATGTGGCAAGAATTGACGTCTGAATACATTTTCAGTACACCACTTCGTGTTATTCACAGGCCTCTGACATTTGGCCAGCCCCCAAATAATCTCTAGTAGGTTTCATCAATGCCTTCATTTTCCTTTTGTAATACTTAATAATGTCTTCGGGGCGGTCTCTCTTTAAGCAGTTTTCCCACATCCAAGAGCAAGGAGATCCCTGAAAAAGGAAAGTTAAGCTCTCTGAATGACTCAAACAATGTATCTTTGTAGGTCAAAGAAAAAGTCGGCGTGGGAGAAAGTAGACATAATCGTAACTCATTCCAAGCCAGTGTTTTCACTCATCCCTTCCTTCTCTACAAATAAAATTAAGTTTTGGGGGAAAGATTTGGAAAAATGTTTGAACCAAAATTTCCTCCGAAGCCATATACCCCCCCTTCCTCCCAGCCAGAGGCCACCCAGGGGCTTGATGGATGCTGTCTGTTGGAGAAGTCTGAAGGGATACACTTGGATAGCGTAAGTGTATCTGCTTTAGTAGGTAACATTTCCGGGCCACACAGGAATGGAGCTCATTTTCTGGGTGTGCCTCCAAGTTGACCAACCTTGAAAGTAATTAGTGGTGAGGCTTAGAGCATGCTGCTGTAACTCCTCTGGGCCTTCTGCTCCTCTCTGACTCAAACAAGAGGGCAGGCTCGATGTTAGCGAGGGTGAGTCTAGATCAGGATTTCTGAAGTTTGACATGGTCGACCTTTGGGACTGGATAATTCTTTGCTATGGTAGATTGTCCTAGGCATTGCAGGATGTTTAGCAGCTTCCCTGGCCTTCATCCATGCCAGTAGCATCCTCCCTACTCTGGACACCCATAAATGTCTCTAGACTTTGCCAAATATTTCCCCTGTGGATAGGCTGCCAGATAAAATACAGGGTGCTAGTTAATTTTGAACATAAGGTAAAAATGAATAATTTTAGAATATGTTTGTCTGAAATATTGAATAGGACATATTTACATTAAGAACTTACTTTGATCATGTTGAAGAGTATGTTCTGACTTGGGAAATATCCGAATATTTAAGCCATTGGGCTCTGGAGTCAGAACTGGACTCACACCTATCTCTTCCCAGCTTTGTGTCCGGGGCAATCTGTTTAACCTCTCTAAACCTCAGTCCATACCTACCTTTTAAAGTTGTTATGGGGATTAAATAAATTATTTCAGATGAAGTGCTTATTTGGGGAAAAAAACTCTTTTTTGTTCTTTATCTGTAATTCGTATTTAACTGAGCATCTTGTATTTTCATTTGCTGAATCTGGCAACCTTTCCTGGGATGCAAAATCACTCACCCCATCCTTTTCCATTGAAAATCTCTGTTCCAGTAAAAATTTTAATGATGATGTGGTTCTATTCTCCCTGGAGTTTTCTGGATTAATTATAGAGATAGGCCAGTTATCCCTTAGGCGAGATTTTTGGGAATGTTTCTTTTTGGCTAATTTTGCGTTCATAGAAATATCTCTTCTAAAAAAGACTATTTTTCAATATTGTTAGGATAAGGGTGTCAGACAATGACCATTCCTGGTAGTCACTGAGAAGACTAAATAAAATATATGCTGAGGGCATTGTCAAAATGGGGAGGGGGGAGATAATATGAATATAAGAGAGAGAGAGAAAGGTTTTGTTGGAAAGAGTTAGATATTTTTTAAAAGCACCAATGTAGAAGCAGACACTGTGTGGGAAGTTATGGCTTTGCTGAACTTGTTTTGAATTCTGTACCGGAGGAGAGTGCAGGATAATCTTGTCAGTGCTGAGGGCACTTCAAGTTTTTAACCCTGTCTTGCTTTGGGGATGTTTGACCCTACGTCAGCCATAACTGGAAGTGGGGGCATTGCTCCAGGTCCCTGGCTCCTTCTCTTTTCTACTCTAAGCCCTTGAGAAGTTGCACAGAGAGCACAGGGTACTGTGATGCAGTGTGCATGTGGGAAAACAGATGAGCAAATGAAACAGAGTCTAAGTACACGTCTCTCTCTTGTGCTGAACTTGACACCCTGCTTTTTCACCTTGAGCCCCACTCATCTCACCAAGTTAGGATTCTGGCATTTTTTTTTTCATGTTGGGACTTCCTATTTCATGAAAGCAGGGGAACTGAAGTTGCAGCAAAAAAAAAAAAAAAAAAAAAAAAGGGAATCTTGAAGATGCTTGAAGACATTTGTGAACTGTGGCAGTGATGACTATAAGCCTGGAGCCCTCATTGATACTGAAGAATAGAATGTATTTTATTACTGTTAGTGGTAGAGATTTTTTCAGTACTTACTATAAGGCATGGAATTAAACACTGAAGGAAGCAGGGAGGGTATAGTGTGTGCTTAGCATGCATGAGGCCCTGGGTTCAATCCCCAGTACCTCCACTAAAAATAAAGAAATAAAGAGACCTAATTACCTTCCTCCCTCCCTCCCCTCGCAAATCCTAGATAAATAAATAAATAAATCACTCCTCAAAAAAATTAAGGAAAGAAAAGAAAATTTATGCCAAATGCTGAAAGATCATTCACACATTCAGTGTTAAAGGAGTTCAGCGGAAGACATTCCACTTTCTTCTCGTACAGGGAGGCTCACCCTCAGCGTAATCGACATTTTGGGCTGGACAAGTCTGTGTGGTTGGGGGCCGTCCAATGCAAGGGGAGATGTTTAGCAGCATCCCTGGCCTTTATTTATAGAAGCCAGTAGCATCCCTTACCCATTGTGATCATCAGAAGTGTCCCCAGACATAGCCAAGGTCCCCTGGGGAGGAAAACTGCCCTGCTTGGGAAGCACTGGGCTAGTAGTGTGGGAGGAAACTTCCTAGAAGAGAGAGCATTTGAGCTGCGCCTGGGACGATGGGTAAGATTTTGAAAGAAAGAGCTAGTCATGGAGGAGAGCATTTTAGGTGAGGAAGATGGCATGGATAAAGATACCAAGGTGGAAAATCAAGGGTCAGTTTGGTATAGTAGGCTGATGAGTTTAATTAAACTTATTGTTCCTGTGGGGAGTAGAACATATTTTAAGAAATAACATGTATTTAGTGACTCTGCCAATGCCCACAGCACCTGAAACTGTCTTGACCTTAGTAGCTGTTAATTACTTGGTGATTTGATTTGAAAGGTAATCTGTATCAAGATTAAAAAAGCCTTAAGGGATAATTCTAGGAGTTCAAGATTTGCAAATATTAACTATTATATATAAAAATATATTAAAAAAACAAATTTCTTCTGTGTAGCACAGGGAACTGTGTTTGGTGTCTTACAATAACCCTTAAAGAAAAGGATATGAAAAGGAATATATGTATGTCTCAGACACTGTGCTGTACACCAGAAATTGACACATTGTAACTGACTATACTTCAATTAAAAAAAAAAGATAAAAAAGCCTTGAATGAAAGTCTGAGATTTAACCTTTTTTTTTTTTTTCTGGTGGGCAATGGACAGCCTTTGACAGTTCTTTGAGCAAGGAGTGACACGATCTTGAGACAGTCAGGCTGTTCTGGCATCAGTTTTCTCACTGGTGAGATAAAGGAGTTGGACTATGAGAGTGGCAGGAGCAACTAGCTTTAACAAAAACCTTTTTGCCTCAAATTTACAAAACACCTTTGCTACATTTTCTAATTTGATTACCTCACCCTCCAAAGTCCAATATTAACTATGAAATTTTTTTCTTCTTTTTTTTTCCTTCATAACCAACACTGGTGCTCAGACATTGCAGTGGAAAGGGGCTCTGAATACACTTCAAGCTAAGAAAAAAAACCTCCCACAATTTTATTTTCTTCACCCCTTAAGATGTGATGTCATTAGTGGGACTGGGCAGCTGGTTCCCCTCATGGGCAAGATGCAGTTGAGTGGCACTCTGTCCTGAGCAGGGAGGGGCGTAAACCTGGGCGCCTTTCTGTGTCTGGGATCAGGGCTGAAAGCATTTCCTTTGGCCTCCTCAGATGAATAAGTGGCACTGTACAAGCATGAAAAGAGCTGTCTGTCATATGAATTTGGCATTGTCCCCTCCACAATCTCTTGAAGGTCTGTTTGTGGTGCCACAGGATTAGTCCTTGACCACTCTGTTCTTTCCATTCCAAAAGAGGCCAGACGGCGTTCTCTCTAAGGCTCTTGCCTCCCAGGTGCTCTTTCTACTTACCGCAGGATCTGATCTTGTCCTGTGGAGAAATTGCATAATTTGGTGTTATGAAGTAATACACAGCTTGGCTTTCTCTTCCCTAACCCCCCGAACAAACCTCTCTTGTTCCTTGGGTTTCTCAGCGTCTGACTGATGTTAGGACAAAGATGAGAACAAATTAGCTGAACCAACAAAAATGGAATTTGGGTAATTTGGAGAAAACTCAATGATGGCTAAAAATGGTTTCTGTAAATTAAAAACATTGACAAGCAAAAGATTGTCAATGTGCTCTAGATCTGATCATCAGGAAATCTGGCTTATGGTAGAAATATTTCTCATAAGAAGAAAAAACATTGGGCTTCAAGGAATCCAATTAAATTTCTTGAGTTGAATTCGTCATTTCAGCCTGGAGTACTTCATACAGTCGTTCTTTGTTGTTACTATTTGTGGTGGGCAGAACGGCCCCCCAGGGATGTTCACACCCTGACCCCTGGATCCTGTGAATATGTTACGTTACAAGGTGAAAGAGACTTGAGGTTATAGACCTTAAATTGGTGAGATTATCCTGGATCATTCAGGTGGACCTAACCTAATCCCAGGCCTCTGTAAAAGCAGGGAATTTTCTCCAACTGGAGGCAAGAAAGATGCAGCAAAAGAAATCAGAGAAGTTCCAAGTGTGGGAAAGATTCGGTGCACTGTTGCTAGTTCTGAGATGTAGGGAGTCACGTGCGAGAATCAAAGCGGTGCCTCTAGGAGGTAAGGGCCTCCCAGCGGACACCCCGCAAAGGAACAGGACCCCAGTCCTACAACTTCAGGAAATGGAATTCTGCCAATAACCAGGATAAATTTGAAGCAGATTCTTTCCCAGAATCTCCAGTAAGGAATGCAGCCAGGCTGACACCTTGATTTTCTTCTTGTGAGGCTCTAAACAGAAGACCCAACAGGACTGTACTGTACCCATATATCTGACCCACAGAAGTTGTGAGCTAATAAAGGAATGTCATTTTGAGCTGTTAAATTTATGGTCACTCATCATGGCATCAATAGAAAATGAATACATTGTTCTTTGTCATTGTTTCTGTCTTCCTTATTATCCCACCATTGTCATAATTTACTGAGGATTTGTATCGCATATGCTGTGGAACCAAGTATCTGCCTCCCCCACTAGATGTTAGCTCTGGAAGGTAGGGATTTTTTTTTCTGTCTTTTAAAATTTCACCTGTGTGTCCCTAGCACCTCAAACAGTGTCTAACACATACTATGTGCTCGAGATATTTCTTGAATGATTGAATAGGGCTACAAAAGAATTTTCAATATTATCCCTTCCCTAGCTAAGTTTAAAAATCCGGCTTAAGCACCAAAATCTCAATGTAAAAAAAGAACCCAGAAGACAGGACAATACAATTTAAGTGCCAAATGAGAGATATAGGCAATATATACTCCAGATTCCTAGTGGAACAGAGGTTGCAGTGCATCAAACTGGAGAGAGGTTTCGTGGAGGAGAGAAGCCTTATAATAAGAAGACTTAAGGAAGCAAAGTGGGAGGGGAAGGGCAGGAGAAAAAGAGACAGCCCCCAAACTCTCCGCAGAGTGAGTAGCTCAAGGGGACCAGGTGGTGTGTGTACTCGTCCTGGCTGAAGCATGGTGGGAAGACTGGCCGTGTCATTGCATGTGGCTTGCTGGGAATTCCTGTGCACATTTTATAGCACGTCACGCCTGCCGTCGGGGACCAGAGTTTCAATCATCAACATTCTTTGTCAATCCTTATATTCTCCTAGTATATTCTCCTCATATTGTCCCTCCTCTCATAATGACATGACATTTTCAGACTTAATAGTGTCATATCTTACTTTTTAAAAATACATTTTAATGCAAAAGTAATAGATTGGGAAAAAATATACTAGGCTACTTGGGAAAATATAAGTATAAAGAAAAAAATCGGGGGGCAGGGTATTAGCTCAGTGGTAGAGCACATGCTTAGTTGGCACGAGGTCCTGGGTTCAATTCCCAGTCCCTCCATTAAAATAAATAAGTAAATAAATAAAACCTAATTACTTCCACCAAAACAAACACACACACACACACAAATAAAATAAAATATTAAAAAAAGAAAAAAAATCATACACACTTTCACCATCCATAATAACTGCTGAATAGTTTGTTGTATTATCTAAGTTTTCTCCTTTTAAATAACTTACCTACCATTTTCACAAAATTAGCATTATACTAGTATACTAATTAGTATTCTGAGGGTACAGTTTTATATCTACTTCTTTTTTATGAATTAATAAACCATATCAAATTGATAAATTAACCATAATTTATCAAATAAATCAACAGTAATTTACTTAATAATTTTCACACTGTTGGCTATCTAAGTTGTCTCTAATGTTTTGGGATTTGTGATTGAATACTATTATTTAAACCTTGATAAAATCCTTGTCAATAATTTTTTGGTTGCACCTCTAATTACATCTTAAAGTCCCAGAAGTTGGGATTATTGCATCTAAATGAATGACTATGTTTAAGGCTCTTTATACAACTGGTGAAATTACTTTGCAGAAAGAAAAGGAGGAGTTTGCTGTATGTCCTATCAAATATCAGTTGACATTTTCAAGACTTGTGTATAAGAGTGCTCATCTCACCATACCCTCATCAGCAATTACTTTTCTAACTCTATCTCTGTTAATGGTCTTTTATTTTTGTTTCATTGTAAATTTCACTAATTGTCTAAATTACTTCTGTGTACATGTGAAGTTAAATATATTTTCATGTTAGAGTAGAAATTCACTTATCTTCCTTGTGAATCACCTATTGCTGCCCTTTCCCTATTTTTATATACTAGTGTTTTTGATTTACAAGAGCTCTTTATATATTATCATTAATTATTGATATTGTGATTATCATAGTAATAATTAATCAGTATGTTAATGACATATTTGGACATAGTACTTGCAAATAATGTTCCCATTTTTTAGTTTGCCTTGGAATTTTATTTATCATGTTTATGCATCATCAACATTTCAAAGTAATACAGGAATACTTCAATCTACACATGGCAAGTCAATGACTTTTTAAAAAAAAAATTTTCCTCAAACATATTTTTTCTTCACTCCCTGCTACCCAAGCCCATCCCTACTGCCCCAACATGGAACAAAAAGTCTACTAGCATTTGGACTTTTATTACTTCCAAAGTGGTGTGAATTGATTACATGCCTTATATCAACTAAGTCTTGAACTCAAGAAATGTTCCATCAACGTTTAATGATTGTTTAATAAGCCCACCAATGAATTCTCTTTTAGAATAACTAGATAGATCAACTAGTACTCAGAATTATGTGCATTTTAGCCTGGAGTAATAGACTCTGACTTGTTATCAGTGAAATACCAGACTCCTCTGATTATTTTGAATGAGTCATAAACACCCGTAACATTAGGGTTTGAGTCAGATATAAGTTGGGAGTTGAAAATATAGCCACTCACTCTGGGGAGTAGCTTTGGGAGTGTCTCGGAATTTTTGGCACTGAAGTCCAATAAGCACCATTATTTCCTCCACGGTAGTGCTCTTGGTGAGCTTTGATCGGCCTCGTGTTTAGCCAGGCTACTTCGGCATCACTTTTAAGAGGATTTTATTTGCTATTTAATTTATAGAGTAATAGCACATAAGAATTAATCACATTTCATTTTAAAAGAATCAAAAGCAGAAATTCCAAATACATATTCTGTGAATAGAATCTCTGATCTATTAGTAGAGGTGGTTTAGGTGAAGTGTTGAGAATTCTGGGAAAGTATTCAGGCCAAAAAATGCCACAGCCAATTAGTGATCTGGGAGAAAGGTGTTTGTTTGTTTGTTTACCAGCCCAGGTTAAAGTAAATGTAATGACTAATTTGACAGTTCAAATACAAACTGATTTTCTAATTGATTTAGTGTCTGACACGCTGTCATTGAAGTAACATTATAGACTTCTTTTTTTTTCTTCATTTGTTTTGGAAGGTGTTACTCTATTTGTAGAGAACAGCTCTCTGTAGAAAGAGGATGGTATTACAATTATTTTAATTTTATTTTCTATTTGAAAAACATTGAAAAATCCTGAGGAAATTTCCTTTGTTCCGTATTGACATCTGGCTTGATTTCCTCAAGGGCTCAATCTTCAAAGAATAGAAAAATAGGCCTGACTTGCATTTGTGACAATATCTGGGTCTGTGTAGGTTTTAAAATACAGTTTTTTTTAAGATGAAGATTAGTACTTGTAATCTTACCTGGATATCTAGCTGAGGGCACCCCAAGAGACCCTGAGCCATAGCTGTAAAATAAAGCTTTGCCCTTTGATCTTTTCTAAACTTCCTTGATCGAAACTCCACACTTATCTGTAAAGCAGAAATAACTTCAGCTTCTTTTAGTCCTCATCATTAGCTTTCAAACTTTACCATTCGTTATTCCCTAGACAATTAGCCTTCATCTTTTAGTCTGTCCTGTGAATATTTACAATAACGTCAGCTTGATAAAGCAAATTTCAAGTCTACAAACCCAGTGCTGGAAAGCCCTGCTCTCCTGTCCTCGTCACATGGCAGGTGGAACCCCAGGGCCCACCTGGGGAGGGGGCACCGTTTCCCTCATCCAAAGTTCTTCTGAGCTTTGAAAAACCAGCTCTTGGCTGTAGCTAACATGTTCAGCGAACTACAGTTTTCCTTGAAAATGCTTCCTGCCAATTAAAAAACAAAGGAAGAAGATAAATGGTAAATGATTTTCAGGGAATTAAGTTTAACTTTTATAGTCTGTGTTTCTTGCCAAAAAAAAAAATTCTTTAAAGAAGTCAAAAAAATCTGTTTTCATATGTATATAGCCATTTTCTTTCTTCTTTCCCTGCCTACATTGAAACCTCATTTTAGGTAAAATATGTATAAGTTCTTCATTAACATCACACACATTTGTAGACCAGCTCTGTTCATACTAACTTTGTGCCCTAGTCATTCTCTGCCAGTTCTGACTAAACATCTCCTCAGAATAATATGCTACTCTTTTGGAGGCAAGTTGTCTCCTCCCTGAGGTTGGGTGACTTCATTTGATATGACACCAATATTAACCAAGGAAATGAACATTGAACACTGAAAAACCAAAAGGGAAGGTATTTTAAATCACTGGGCAGACACTTGGCACCAGGAGAAGGAACTGGCTCCGTAAGCCGGTCCAGGAAATGTGCCACATTGTTTGTAGAGAATCCAACTCCCCAAATTACAGAACTGGTAGAACGTTGTACACCGGGTTTACTTTGCTGGGTAACGTCATCCTTGGCTCAGATTCAATGAAAGATTCATCATCTTCCCAGGTGACACTGGGGCAAACCAAGGTTTAGTCTCCTTTTATTGCCAGGGAGAGACTGATGGTTGTGGGTAGAAAACTATGCAAGTGTTGGCAGTTCTAGCTGGCTGGAGCTTTCAGGTTTGTCCAAGTGAAAGTCAAGGGTGTGAACCCAGGTAAACTAAATGTTTGCCACTAAAGAAGCCACCGTGGACTTGAAACCACTGAGGTGCATAGTCCCATTCACAGAGAGCATGCCGTTCTATACAGCAACGATTTTCTCTGTGAATGACTCTGATACGTAGGTTAGCTCATTTAAGTTTTTGGGCTAAACATGCAAGAGGGTGACTTCACCAAGGATAGGTAGTGGTTATAGCCACAGAATCTAATTCACAAGAAACACAGTTACGTCACTGTGAAGAATTCGAGCTTTGGTTCTTTAAGTATCAGAGTTTGTTATGTATTTTAAAGATTGCAGCTGCAAACACTGCTTCTCCATAGTGGCTAGCAGGGTACATGCCTTTAGCTGTGAGAGGCAAGATTTAAATGGTGAATGGAACACGGTGTGGGACTTATTCTCATAAAAATTTAGCTATATCAATAGCTTCAGAAAATGAAAAGTGTGGGTTTTTTTTAGAACTGAGTGATTATAAGTAAAAGTCTCTTTTTAAAAACACTTTATTGTGGTATAATTTTTGTACAGTAAACTGCACATATTTCAGATGTACAATCTGATGAATTTTGATAGGTGTACACACCCATGAAGCCACCACCACAATCAAGATACCTAACATTTCCATCACTCCCCCAGAGGTGCAAATTTTGGCCTCCGAATTTATCCTTTCCCACCCTCTTTACCCCCTAGTAACCATGAGTCTGTTCTCTATGTCTGTGAGTCTGTTTCTGTTTGTAAATAAGTAAAAACCTCTTAATTTTTTATCTTTGTCATCTAATCAGCCTGATTATATATTTTAAAATTAGTTCTCAAAGTACTCTATGGCATAACCATCTTCTAAATTTCACAACAAATATACCATGGATACTTGAAAAGTTTCATATTTGTTAAGAATCAGCAAATGATGATCTTACCATATTGATGGGATCGCATAGTCTGTTGTTGTTAACAGGTATTCAGTACAAACAGAAAACTGTCCCAAAGGGATAAATGATGAGAGAAAGTGTATTTGAAAAGGAAGATGTGTAGGAATATACTGTTCATTAGTTGCAGTGATAACAAGAACAGTCTTTTGACTTTGCAGAATGGAATCTGCAAAAAAAAAAAGGCCATGGGGATAAAAGAAGGTTCATTTATTCAATATTTTGTGAATATCCAGTTGCCTACAATATGCCAGACCCTGTAATATGTGCTAGGAGTGAAAATATTTAAAAACTTGGTTCCTGCTTTCAGGAAGCTCACGCATGGGCAAATAAATATGGTAGTTGCCATGGTTATAGGTGAACAACACTCAGGGAGCGTAAAGAAAGAAGCAGCTAAGTTTTCCTAAGGGAACCAGGGAAGAGAAAGCAATGCTTGGTTCTCTGCGGGCCAGGGCAGGAAGAGAATATTGGGAGCTTCACAGGGTCGAGGGCATGCAGGACTGTCGAGTTTACTTTTGGGTAAGAGCAAGTGACTTAAGACTCTTAAGCAGAGGAGTGACACAAAGACACTTTTGTGTTGAATCTGTTTCTCTGAGACCTCTGCAGAGTGTGAGTTGGAAGGGCTGACACTCGGGAGAGGCTGGGTGTTGCCGGGATGAGAAGGGAGGAAATCCAGGGATGCAGTGGAAGGCAGACCACGCTGACTACTGGTTTCTTTCGGGCACCCCATTCCCACCTGTCTCGGCTTCAGCCTTAGGCTGGACTGAAACTCAGTGGCATGCCATAAGTTCTGAGGTGATGTAAATGACATGTACACAGTTATGGGTAAAAATCCCAATAAAACAAACTCTGAGGGAGGTGCAAATTATTTTATTTTTCTTATATTTTGTTACCTAAAGGATTGTTGGCTAGAAGTTCCAAAATACTTTTCTCTACAAATAAACACACACAGTAACAGTATGTACAAGTCACAGTTAATTTAAAAGTGCCTCTTTTAAAGTATGGGCAAATCTGTGGCAATCCTACCCTGGAACAAGCCCATTTAAGCTCCGCTGTTAATAAAACAGTATAATATATGAAACGTGTGGCTGAGGAAACCAGCTAGTGAGTGTCACAGTGACTCACTGCATATGAGTGACTACAGAGTAACTTGAAGCGGCGGGAACACCTATGACAAAAGCTCCCGTGGGGTCCTATAGGGGTTCATTTGTGGCCCTTGGATGAATGGGAAATAAGCCCAGCATGAGCTCTGTTAAATTTTTTATTTGTGTTTAACAATAATTACCAAGGTTACACCTGTGTACCTGGCAAGTGCGAAGAGTAGGATCAAAGCTTACAGCAAATCAAATACTGACAGCTGGTTCAACCAGAAATGGAGAATATGAAAACCAGAGACACTCAGAGAGCATTGTTCTCTTTTAATTGCTGTGTCTCTTTTGAGAATCTCAATCTGTTTAGTATTAACTGAACAAAGTGTATCCAAAAATTAAAGGCAAATTTTTGATGGGACCAATGGTGCATTTAGAAGAGAAGAAACAGTGTGTCAGTTTTGACTTAGATGGGATTAACCATCAGAGAATTGTATTCGAGTCACGTTCACCATTATTTGCATTGTTACCTCTACTGTTTATGTTTATACTTTCTATGTGCATGGCACTGTGCTAAGAAGTCACCACTCACTATTTCATTTTGTCTCTCCAAAGCTTACGTGGTAGTCAGATGTTAATATTACCCCCATATTCAAGTAAAGCTGAGGCTTAGAGAGGTTGAATGGACTTTTTGCTATAGGGGCTCACCATAAATGTGAGACTGTTAGCACTGAAAGAAACTCGAGGTAATCTATTCCATCAAAAACCTAGCTGCTAAGCAATCAGGCAGGTACCGTAACACCAAGAGTCCATGTCTTATCCAACAAGGACAGCTACTGCTCAGTTGCAGCCTTTTTTTCTACATGGGAATGGAGGCCCATTGTTGCCAACCTTATAATTTTTGAAGAGAAATCAGAAATCTGGATTTGAAGGTGAAATTTCCCAATTTTTAAAACATGCTGGGCAAATAAGATATGTCCAAAGGCTAGATCTGATCAAAGGATCCCCAGTTAGCAACTTCTAATTAAGTACAATCCCATTATTCTACAAATGAGGCACAGAGAGGTGAAGCGAGCTGCCTGATGTCACACAGCAAGTCAGCTGGGAATCAACATGCAATACATATTTCTTCCATTTTCTTCCTTGAAATCTTGTTAGATTACAAGTTATCAAAACATTCCTGTAAGTTTCTCAGAAAAACTTGATGTGTATAGTTGAGGAAATGAGCTAGTAAGTGACAGAATAGATTGGCTATAGATTTTTGAAAGTTATTTAATAATTGTTTACTTCCTTCATATATTCTACTAAAAATTGATACTTGCAATGCTAATGCTTTGGGCATAAATATTTATAAATATTTGCTTTTCCTGCTGCTGAGTGTTTTTGCTTAATGATTTCATAAAGAACTTTTTAAACACCATAACTTGGAGAATAGAATTTCTAAGAAAATCATCTATGGGTTGATTTTTAATTTTTGCTTAATGGATGTTTCAGGAGCATGATGACTTTTAACTACAAATCTTCTAATATTCTTCAGTTTTTATTTGATTTAAAAACTGGAGAAATGAATTAGGGGATCATATTCCCAAACAATGAAGAAACTTTCCACTTCTACTGCAAGATTTTTCATTGTGGACCATAATAACTATAGAGTTGTTCTAGAGCTTAACTATTAGTATCTTCTCCCTTCCTTGTTTCTCTAATGGTAAAAAGATGGCTCTTGTGGGAACCCCTTAGTTCTCCATTCATCAGCTGGCTTGTCAAGGAATCCAGGAGGGGCTGTCCCACTGATGGCCAAAGACCCTGCGTGTGTGCAGATGTGGATTTATGTGGATGAGTGTTTCAGGAAAGAATATAAGAGAAATGAAGTCAGAGAGGGAGAAATGAAGTCACTCATCCGTCACACCCATTTCTTAAAGGAAGTGTCGGGAGTCAAAAGCTAGAGTGACAGATTGGGGGGGTGGGCTCTCAACCACGTGGTCTCAGGGAGTCATGAGATTCTTGATGACAAGGCACCGATCTTGCCTGCCGTTACCCCTTGCAGATGGGTCTCAGCATTCCCCTGTTGCTGACCGTGTGGCTTTTAATAGTACAGATGTTAAATATCTTCAGTAAGCTCAACCATTGTGAAGCTTCTCTTCATCTGCGACTCCTTTACTTCCTGTGCTGTCACGGGCCTGGCAGTGCACTAGCTGACTTGCCCTGGAGGTTGGGGAAGGCCGACGGAATCCTGAATTTCCAGGCTCTTAGGAGTTTATTAACTTAGAATTAAGTATTTTAGAAGATCAGCTCGTATCTCATTTTCATATTTGCCGCAATCTATTTTTTCTTTTACTTTGAAATAATTTTAGATTTACAAAAATGTTGCCAAAAGAGACCACAGTATATTTTCAAAATGAATTTCTTTTTTTAAAAATCTGGAAATCATTTCCCTATCTCATTTATATCATTTACTCAATGCAGTTATTATATATATATAGTTTACCTATGACAGGAAAAGCAAACTGTCATAGCAAAAACATGTGATCAAACAAATTCATGTATCTTTTTATTGACTCAGGTGAGAGAGGATATCCATAGTGCTTTGCATTCAGTAGATTCTCAAGAAATATTGTGGACTGGTGTACATAATAGGAAGGGTCTGATGACACATCTTCCCTCTTTAACTCAGAATTACTTAACAATGTCTTAATTTGTGTTTCAGTGTTAGGAAGGACTTACTGTGCACTGGTGCAAATGTGTGTCCCTCTAACTCAGAGTTTTATTTTGCAGAGAGGCCCTGTCTTAGGTTGTTTGGGCTGCTATAACACTGACTGGGTAGCTTATAAACAACAGAAATTTATTTCTCACAGTTCTGGCAGCTTAAAGTCCAAGATCAGGGTGACAACACGGTTGGGTTCGGGTCAAAGCTCTCTTCTGGGCTGTGGATGGCTGACTTCTCCCTGCTGACTTCTCTCTATAGTAGAAGAGGCATGGAACTCTGGAGAGTCTGTTATAAGAGCCCTTATGCTATTCACAAGGCCTCCATCTTCATGACCTTTGTACCTACCAAAGGCCCCACCTCTTAATACTGTCTCCTTGGCATTGGGATTTCAACATGAATTTGGGGGGATCACAAACATTCAGGCCATAGCAGGTCCCCAATGATCTTATGTTTTCTAGGACATTATGCTCAAAGGCCAGTGTTGTGCATAAATATTTCCTAACTTCTCTTCTGTATCTTATTATATACTCGTCATCCATTTATTTAGCTAAAGCTTTTGATTTCTAAATTTCTTTGATGTCTTAATCCATCTAAATCTGAGATACTTCACTAATCCCAAGGGGTTAATATATTCTACTTGTGCAAACCCATGTTCTCTGTCTTTTAAGCACCAATTCTATTTGTTCTATAGTTTGAAATTTGCAAATTTTAGCCACTATATATAAAAAATTTTTTTTTAAAGTTTCTTCTGTATAGCACGGGGAACTATATTTAATATCTTGTAATAACCTTTAATGAAAAAGAATATGAAAACAAATATATGTATGTATATGCATGACTGGGACACTGTGCAGTATGTCAGAAATTGACACATTGTAACTGATATTTCAATTAAAAAAAAAGAATAACTGAACTTTCACCATCCTGTGTCCACCCTCCTGCATACTTTAAGGACTTCTACTATGTTTGCACATGTAGCTACTGTTCGGTGCTTTAAAAGACAGAGAACATGGGTTTGCACACTCCAGTCATGACCATATTTGCTTACTATTTCTTTAACCTTTTCTCAGAACTTTTAGTAGCTTTGTTGTCCTCCTCTCAACAAGCTGGGGGACTGCTCTGATGTAGGACCCCGGTGTGAACATGCTGAGGGTGAGAATTCAGAGATCTGGAGAATTTGGGGAGGATGTACTGTTAGCCTGTCAAGTTAATCAGCAGCCTGTTTGTAACCCCCATCTCTGGCGGAGCTTTCCTATTGGAGTCATTCAAAAATGTGTCTAGTTCCTGAACTTTTCAGTCCCTTTTTGGCTTTCCTGTTTTTTTTCTGTAATATTTGGGAAATCCTGTACATTCTCCATCTTCTTAATGAAAAGCCCAGAAGTGGAAGCATCATTAGGAGGGTCCTTAGGACTTTGAGATTTCTTAGGACTTTGAGAGATCAGTCTGCATTTTTTGCTTTCTTCAATTTATTTGAGCCAGAATAGGGCTACCTTTTCAAGGAGACTGAGTAGAATATGCTGGTGTCCATTGCATTTTCTCATACCTTGCTTTTCTTTCCCTAGCTTCATTCAATTACACGAAGTTGTAGTGCTCATAAATTTTGTGTAAACCCTGCCCTAATTGGTTTGGAGGTTACATAAATGAATTAGACAGTTGTTGCCCTCAAGTGGTTTATGATCTTGCAGGATGGAGGACATGGTAAGTACACCAAAGTTGTATGATGCAGACAAAAATAAGTATAATTTCTGTTTCCAGTTTTATTCCTTACTTGGGTTAAATTTATCTGAAACTTTTTAATCAAAGCCCTGTGGAATAAAGGAGAGGACGCAGAGAAAAGCAAAGTTCCTGGGCTGAATATACTCTTCACATACTGCGAGTGGTCTTGCTCCAAAGTACGAAGTCCAGACGTTGGGTTTATCCCACAGCTTGGTGAATGACAAAAATCCGAAGACTACATCTTTTGTAGCTTCACTATTTACAAATAACCTATAAGGATGCAGTAACCCTCTTTGAGGATCTACTGGCAGGCATACAACTAAGCCCAGTGGGGAGAAGCATCATCTTGAGTCCGGGACAGTGAAACTGGTTGTCTCTGGACTGTCGCTGTGCCACAGTCACAGAATGTAACAGAGATAATGCAGGAATTGTTACCACGCAACTCGGCTAAGACAGCCATCATTTTCAGGGCTTTGTCTCTAAAATCTCTCTCTTCCGTAAATTAATTCATGAAACTGCATAGCTTAGCCCTCTGAAAAGGATAACAGTTAGTGGTCTCCTGCCTTCGATGGAGAAACCGAGGCACAAAGCAAGCAGTTAATTTCCCTGAAATGTCCTGTGAGCAGTTAATTTCTTCGGAATGTCCAGTTAGCCCCTTAGCCAACATTACTGATGACTAATTCTTGGTTCCTGACAAGCGGTTCTTCCCGGGCTCAAATATATTCTCAGCAAATCGTGAAGCTCGTGACCAATGAGCACTGCTCTGTTTATTCCATTAGATGCATTAGAAGCTTTCAGGGTCACTGTTTGTTTGTATATATGTTTGACATCATCTTTTTGGACTGTACTTGAGGTGGTTACCTCATAGCGAGTATCTCTGCAGAGATCCCTGACTGTATCAACACATCAGTAACTGTTACCGAAATATCACAGACCCAGGCTCTCCCACGAGGCATCTCTGGCCAAGAGGGCTGCTGAAAAGAGGAAGATGAGAAAGCCAATATCCTTATGAACTAAACTGTATTTCTAATAAAAGAAAAGAAAACAAGAACAAAACATTGACTTCGGTTCAAAATCCAGCTTGTTTTCTTTACAGAGGCCATTTTTTTAAGTTTGTCCGTACAAACTCACGCCTTTTCTCCATTGCTTATTGTCACATACTTTAAGAGGACATATTCTTTCCTTTTGATTTTTTCCCTTCTTCTACCTGCTTCTCTGTCTGCTTTGCAACACTGCAATCCTTCGGCTGTGTCTTCCCTGGTCAGTGTGCTTCTCCTTATCAGACAGAGAGAGGGTTCAATGAAGGCAGCAGCGAGTGATGCTAGTTTCATCTGATATCTGTCTGTGTCCCTTCCCACTTCTTACTTCTGCCTTCATAATATCTTACTTAGGAGTGCAGGGAAATTTCGCCAATCTGACTCTGTCTGCACGGAAAAGTGAGAGCCGGGGAGGGGGAGGGGGTGAGACTGCAGCAGTTGCCTGGCCCTTTCTCAGTCCTGTGCTGGAGCCAAGCGGCACTGGCTGCATCCAGTGACGTCATGTTAGTAGCTTGAACTTGGCCCTGATGGAGGTATTTACACCATGGAAATCTGCAAATGCTACCTACTAATCAGGAACTTTTACTTTTTTCCTGAAGAGCTGGCTTACCAGCACATCACTGCCCTTATTTCCTGAAGAGCTGGTTTACCAGCACATCACTGTCCTTACCCTATACCTGCAGGACTTCTGCTGGTGTCCCGTAGAACTTCACCAAACCACTGACATATTGTGGACACAAGATGATAATCCAAAAGGAGTTAGGAAGAGGTAAATTCTCCACCTGTGCCATCACGAAAAGACATTTTGGGGAAAGGGCTTTATCCTACCTGCAATCTCCATGAGCAACCCTTTAAAGCTCCAACATATAAGTGTCTATTTGTAAGTCACAAGTGGGCTTTCTAAACAAATGCTGCTTCAGGATAACTTATAATCCCTGTTCCCTCTTTGAACCAGCTTACTCCCACCACATCTCCTGTCCCCAGCAGACACCCAGGAGCCACTCTTCCTCCCAGCTTTGGTACACCCATGGATATAGGTGGAGGGTTTTTGTGCAGTGACTTCCATGACTCTTGTGGCTTCAGTGATTGAAAGGACTTCAGAAGCGTCAGGGATTCTGGCCCCACCACTGACTTCAGTGTGTGGGAAGTTCAGCTGGTATGTGAGCATTGGAGTTAAACCCCAGAGGCTTCTGCTCTTCCTGAGATCCCTTCTTTGTTGCCTCTGATAATTTCACAGCAGCTTCAGTGATGACAGGGGAGGCCACTGGCAGCAAGAGCAAGTGAGAAGGAAATGTCAGAGAGTCTCTTGGTAGCTGTCCGGACAGCACTGAGGAGCTCAGTTACTCACCCTCTCCCCTTGGAAACGTCTATAAATAGCTGAGGGTCTTTGAGGAGAACCTGCAGGTCCCCAGTCATGGGTGGGGGCAGAGTTTGAGAAGCCATCATTTTCCTTCCAGGCCACTGAGTTCCAGGGGACCTGATCTTAAGTTCTCAGCCTGTGAAATGGCAGCGGCACAGAAATGTGGAATCTGAACTCAGTGAGACCTGGTTTAACAATTGGGTAAGCACCTAACAATCACTCATCCATTCATTCATATCCCAAGATTAAAAAAAAAAAGCAAAGAAATCCCCAATGACTTAGCATCCTTCTCTGAAGAAAAGTGAACAAGGTTACAGGGGCCTTGGAATTGCCATTATACATATGATGTAATTTTGTGCTTTGAAAAAAGTCAGCTGCTAGATTACAGAGTGCTTTTCTAAGTTTTTAATAGATCACATTAAAGACCACTCTCTTAGAGTCATTGTGGAGGAAACCTATACTGCCTTGCACAGGGAAGGAGCTCAGGAACATTTTTCGTGGAACTGGCTTTGAGACAGAAATATCGACTCATTTTTAAAAATAAATTTTTTAAAATGACCTGGAAATAACTCATTCAAGCCTATTACCTAGCATTGGCAAAAGGTCTTGTTAGTTTCTCCAGCTCCCTTCATGACCTACCTACTCAACTGGAACATCTTTACTAGACTGTGAGGTCCATGGTGACACAGACCACCTAGAGTTCTTTTTTTTTTTTAACCCAGACGTGGTACTTGGAAATCATGTAATGAGTATGTATTGAATGAAAATAATAAAGTGGATCCTGAAAACAATTTCACTGATGACAGTAACATGAATTCTTTCAATTTAGTTTTTTTAAATTGTATATATATGTATATGTATATGTATATCTTTTTAATTGACGTATAGTCAGTTTACAATGCTGTGTCAATTTCTGGTGTACAGCATAAGGCTTCAGTCATACATGAACATACATATATTTGTTTTCCTATTCTTTCCCACTATAAGTTATTACAAGGTATTGAATATAGTTCCCTCGATTTAGTTTTGAGCAATACATTTTAAAGTGTCAAAGAAAGGTTTATTCTAAAATTTCCTTTTCAGGGATGCATTCATGTGTGGGGTGTGGTATTTATAAATATATAAGCAACAAAACTGTTTAATGAAAACAGTGGGATTGTTTTGGTAAAATCTAAGGTTATGATTGGTTTATAATCTAAGTGAAATCTATCGAGAAATAGAAAACCTGTGAGTCTGTGTTCCTGGCTGGGACTTTGTTTAAGCCAAATGCAGCTGTTTATAATCCTTACAAGAGAAACTCTATTTTCATATAATTCATATATATCAATATCTTTTTCATAAAATATTGTGAGAGTTTTTTAAAGTAGTTCTCTTATCTTCTGAGGTTTTGATTTTTTTCTGTTTTATCTTCTTTTCTATGCTCCCACTAGTCATTGGGCATGTTTCCTTGGAGCAGAGGTGTAGGAAGGACAGAGGAGTGTTTGGGTCCATTACCTCAGTTGGCGCAGGAGTCTAATCACGCAGGTTCTTGTCTGCCTGGGACAGCTGCCTGTGCCCGTGCCGGGGAAAACCCTTTATTCACAAGCTACGTCACCTCCCCACTCTGGTTTGTCAGCTGCCTGGCAAATCTTTGTCCTTGGTCACAAGTGTCATTAGATGAGAGAATATGGGTGCCTGAAAGCAAACACATCACCACTCCTAGAAAAGCAATTCTCAGTTTGTGTTCTGTGGATGGTGAGTCACACCAGTGTACTAAGAACAGAAGAGGACAGAAACCAAGGGGAAGAGGGGTAAAGGACACCCTCCACCCTCCCTGGTTACAAATTTGGAAAACACTCACTTTGGGCATTTTTGTTGGCTTGAATGGTAGCTGATGAAACGTCAACAAAATAAGAAGGTAGGATTGAATTACTGGGAAAGTATTTTTTCTCATGGCTGCCTGAGAAACAGACTTTACTATTTATGTACATCTTAATTTTCAGGCATTAAAATTATAGGAACATAGCCAAAATTAAAAATAACCTGTGTTTTGTACTTTCTTGATGCGTAACTATAGAACATTCCTTGACCTTCCTCTGCCCTCGCTCTCACTATTTAGTTACCATGGCGACCACCAAGGTTCACTTTTCTTTTTTTCTGATGTGCAAGAATAACATTGCCATATGAGGGACAAACTGAAAGCTGAACATGCAAATGCAGAGTGTAGTCTTATTTTAAGATGCAGCTCGCCTGAGTTAATCCGCTATTCTGTTACACAAGTAATTAGTAGTTTGCTGCATTTGTCCTCCATTTTGAACTTCTCCTAACGCCACATCAGACCGCTGAATAGCTATATATTTTTTTTAAACACCTTTATTGTGGTATGGTTTCTGTACAACAAACTACACATATTTCAGATGTACAGTTTGATGGATTTTGATAGATGTGCACACCCATGAAGCCACCACCACAATCAAAATAGCTCACATTTCCATCACTCCCCAAGAGGTGCAAATTTCAAATTCCCAATTTATCCTTTCCCACCCCCTTTACCCCCTGGTAACCATAAGTTTGTTCTCTACGTCTGTGAGTCTGTTTCTGTTTTGTGGATAAGTTCATTTGTGTCCTTTTTTTGGATTCCACATAGAAGTGATATCCTATGGCATTTTTCATTCTCTTTCTGGCTTACTTCACTTAGAATGATGATCTACAGGTCTATCCATGTTGCTGCAAGTGGCATTATTTTTATTATTTTTACTGGCTGAGTAATATTCCATCGTATACATAATTCCACATCTTCTTTATCCAGTCCTCTGTCGATGGGCTATGTCCTTTTGTTTATGCTCTTTCCTCTCCCTGGAAAGAGTTTCCTCATCCCCCAGGGTCCAGCTGGAGAACCACAATCTGCAAAGTGGCCAGTCCTCAGGCCTTGTCCCTCTGTCCTAATCTACAGCCATTGGTCTTTGCATGTTTACAATTTTTCTATGATCTCAGGAGTTATTCAGGATTAATTAGGCCCAGTTAATCCTCAGATCCAAGACTGCTATTGAAGCATTTCCCAAGCTTCCTTTTATTTTTTTAAATCTGTTCAAGTGTCTCTGTAGATCAGTCGTCACATGAGAGGTCATTGGGGTAGGAGATTCCATTATATTTCTTTATAATGTTTATTATTATTTAGTTAGTCAGGTTTTTTTCTACTTTTGGATATAATTTATAATAAGCCTAACACATTAGGATATTAGCATAACACTTATAATTCATAGATAAATATGCAAATGTTGGAGTAAGTGATTACATTTTAAAATAATGGATTGAACTGTTAGAAAAACTTATAGACCACTATCTTGGACTATGACATTCTTGAGGGAAGGAACATGATTTGTGTGTGTGTGTGTGTGTGTGTGTGTGTGTGGGTGGGTGGGTGGGTGGGTGTGTGTGTGTATCCTGGTACCCAACATGGCTCTTGTGTGCTTGTTTGTTATAGTGCATAAAAAAGTCTGTGGGATGAAATATAATCCATAGTTCTCCAGCTGAGAAAGCCAGGGAATGAACAGTAAGAGATCAGCATGGTAGTTCCTTGTCTTCATTTCTACCTAAACAATGGCAGACTCTCCCCTCCCCTCGAGTTAATTTAAGAGGTGGTTCCCAGGCGCCGGCTGGCATGCCCTCTGCTGTCCTGCCCCTGAGCTGGCTTGAGGAACTATTGATGCCATCTCTGCTGATTCCAGCAGTGACCCTGCAGGAATCCCCCAAATCCTCCTCCTGCCTTCTGCATGGCCAGTTCTCAAAGCAAGGCCCCAGTTCCTTGCAGAGCCTCTTCTGTGCGCACCTTGGTTTCCATGCACATCCTCAGCTTTGGCTGGGTGTCTGCAGAGGCATTCCCAGGAGTATGTGCCCATCACGCAGAACATTCCCTCTCCTCTTGCAAAGGGACATTGTCCCTGGTCAAGCTCACGATAGACTAGAGCTTCTTCCTTTTGGACTATTCCTTTCCAGACAGTTTCTTTGACTTCTCCACACAAGGGTCTACTCTTGTCTCTTCTACCTCCCCTATACATTTCTACCTGCCATCCAGGCTTGTCCACACTGGACCCAAACTCATATGGTTTCAGAAGACAGATGGGTGAGAAACAGGTGAAGCTTGCAGAGTGTTTACATAGAAACCCACAGGAGTGGTCATTACTAAATAATTTTTTTTCTTGAAACATGGAACTTTCCCGATGTAGCTTTTGTTTTTCTCCTTAGGTACAGAGAAGAATTTCCCTCCTAGAAGAAAAACAGAATGCAAATGTAGTAATAAACATTGGAAATTGACTCTTTAAAAATTTTTTTTAATTGAAGTACAGTCAATTTATAATGTTGTGTTAGTCTGGTGTACAGCATAGTGATTCAGTTATACATATACATATATATTCCTTTTCATATTCTTTTTCATTGTAGGCAAGATATTGAATATAGTTCCCTGTGCTATACAGTAGGACCTTGTTGTTTATTTATTTTAAATATAGTAGTTAGTATCTGCAAATTCTGAACTCCTATTTTATCCCTCCCCACCCCCTTCCCTGCCATAGTCATAAATTTGTTTTCTGTATCTGTGAGTCTGTTTCTGTTTTGTAAATAAGTTAATTTGTTTCATATTTTTTTAGATTCTACGTATAAGTGATATTATATGGTATTTTTCTTTCTCTTTCTGGCTTACTTCACTTAGTATGACGATCTACAAGTCCATCCATGTTGCTGCAAATGGCATTGTTTCATTCTTTTTCATGGCCGAGTAGTATTCTTGTGTGTGTGTGTGTGTGTGTGTGTGTGTGTGTGTGTGTGTGTGTATACCACAGCTTTTTAATCCAGTCATCTGTTGCTTTCATGTCATTGTTTTTGTAAATAGTGTTGCTATGAACATTGGAGTGCATGTATCTTTTCAAATTAGGGTTTCCTCTGGATATATGCCCAGGAGTGGGATTGCTAGATCATAGGGTAAATCTGTTTTTAGTTTTTTAAGGAATCTCCATATTGTTTTCATAACGGTTGTACCAAACTACATTCCCACCAACAGTGTAGGAGGGTTCCCTTTTCTCCACACCCTCTCCAGCATTTATCGTTTGTGGATTTTTAATGATGGCCATTCTGACTGGTGTGAGATACCTCACTGTAGTTTTGATTTGCATTTCTCTGATAATTAGTGATATTGAGCATTTTTTCATGTGCCTATTAGCCATCTGATGTCTTCTTTGAAGAAATTGCTATGACTTACTTTACATAGGAGAATAACCTAGTGGTATGATTTAAAGAAATACTGTACTCACCCTACCTTCAATCAGGCCTCTTTAAAATGACTCCTTTTCTTTAAATGTCAATCAGAGATTCACTAGGGTTAACAGAAACAGAGGAATGTAGAGTTAAGGTAGTGATGCTATTATGTGATTCAAATTTAGTCAGGTGATTTCTTAACCCCATCCTGAGGTCCTGGAAGACTGAGAATTCAACAGATGGGTGAGGGGTCAGGTTTGGGTTTGGGGAACACCTCAGGCAAGTCTGGGCGGGAAAGGCCCCTTGTGGAGCAGAATGAGATGACTGGGATCTCATTTTTATAATTTCAGTGAAAGGCAACCTAGGTGGGAAAACAGGAAAGGTGCCTAACGAGAGAGGTAAGGAGGGACGGAGAAAAGCACTGGGTGGCCTCGGGCAGAGCACTCTGTGTGATTCTTCCTTTGCTTCAGCCTCCTCCCAGAGCTGTCATGTCATGTGCAGTCATGTCATTGTTGGAAGTCTCTGAGCTCCCGCTGCCTCCAGCCCCGTACTTGAGCCTTATTCCTCGCCTTTCTTTTCCAAAGCCAGAGCCAAAGCAATAGCGATGTGATTTAAAGGAAAACTCCTTTACATGTATTGCCTGAAAGTCTTGCAGTGCTTTATGGTTTATAAAACTGTAACCACTGGTAGATTTCACAGTTAAGGCACACCAGAAAATATAAAGACATGATTCTAATACTTGATTTCTTTATGACTGAATTCAGCGTTAGTTACTCTCTGGCTACCTCTCCTCTTCTCCTTCCCTCCAATCCCCGCCGAAGCAGTGATTATCTAGTGATTATTTTGGGGGGAAGGGGAGCTAAATTCCATATGCATAGCTCAATCCTAGAACAAATCAGAATTCCATTTTGGTCTTTCCTTTCCCTCCTGCCAGGTTCTCCTCCTCCATACTTGGTACCCCACAGCACTGCTTCCTCTGTAGGGGTTCTGTGGGATGACAGGTGGGGCACCTCCATATCTGGTTCAGATGCACTGCCCTGCTGCTGTCAGGACTGGCCACATCGTTTAGGGGGTCCAGTGCACAATGGAAATGTGGGGCCTCTAGTTTAAAAAAATTAAGACTTTTAAGATAGCAATAGCAGAACATTAAACCAAGCACAGGGGCCAATGTGCCTGCCCAGGTCACTTGCCTGCAAAGCCATTACCTGTGTTCTTGGTTGTCATCTTCCAGCCTGGCTCCCGGTGAAAGTCATGGCCAAGGCTCTCTCCTGTCTCTCCTGCTGTCTTGGACTCCCACCATGACTTTCTCAGATGCTGCAGATTCCTCGAGCATAGCTGTACCTTCTATCTCTTCCCCAGTTTAGGTGGTCTGCTATGAAGCCCTCTGCCTCGTGACATTTCCAGTAGCAGGACAGCTGTCCCCCCTGGCTCCCTTCCACCCTTGCCGGACACCTGGCCACTTCTCTGTCTCCTCCACATACTTAGTGGGCATGTCTCCATCACCCGCTTTGTACAGACATGTGCTGCTATGCTAAATCGCTGTTGTTGGTCTGCATATCCCAGGGCATGACTAGTGCCAGGGGGAATCCTACTATCAAATTTTAACCTGTCAATTTCTTCCACCTTAGATTCCTCAAATTTTGTGAAGGAACCTATTTATTTATCTATTTATTTATGAAGTATCTGCTGCTTTTGGGGTTTTTTGGGGGGCTATTATTTCCTTTTATATTTTGGGGGGTGGATTAGGTTTATTTATTTATTTATTTGTTTGTTTGTTTGTTTGTTTATTTTAATGGAGGTACTGGGAAATGAACCCAGGATCTCCTACACGCTAAGCATGTACTCTACCACTGAGCTATCCTCCTCTCCCTGGAACCCTTTTATATTCATGTCCTTCCTCAACTTACCTGCAAGAGAAGAAGAGAATGGGAAGGCAGGTTACGACATTATTTTTTCCTTAATCCTTTTGGCTTCTCCCTTATTTTCAGCCATTTTTCTGATTACTGTACACTGAAGAAGGAACTGGGGAGTGGCAGAAGCCAGTTCCCTTTCTCCCAGTTTAAATGCACCCATCAATCATATCTGTCACTCTGTAAATCAGGCTTGGCAAACTAAGGACTAGAGGTCAAATCTGACCACTCCCATGCATTGTGTATTGCCTATAGCTGCTTTCATGCTTCAACAGCAGAGCTGAATGACTAGAACAGAGACCGCATGGCCTGCAAGCCCCAAATATTTCATATTTACCCCTTTATAGAAAAACTTTGCCGACCCCTGTGCTAGACAATCACAGCCGAAAGTACAGTGTCTTCATCTCTGGTGGAACCTACTGGGGGTGTTGAGAGGTGTCTGATGACCCCAGTGGTTAATCTGTCACAGATTAATGCCTTACCACTGCCAGCAAATACTTCCACATACATACAGAGAGTAGACAGGCATTAGAATTTCACATACACACAGAGGTGGTGCAGACATTACTATCTTCATTTTAAAGATGAAAAAATTGTGGATTAGAGAGCGTATGTAACTTGTCCAGAATTACGGAATAAGTAAGTGTGAGGTTAACGGTGGGGACGTGAATCTCTTGATTCCTTGGGGTAAATGGCAAACATCTCAGGATGATTCAGCATGTTAGAAAAGCAAGTGTTAAGGGTGATCTATGAGGTCGTGGGACACCTTTAGGTCCACCGTGGAGTTGGGTGGTGTGCTGAGGTAGGGTGGCTGGAAGGTGGAGCAAAGAGAGGGACTAAGGGCTACTATGTATTTAAAGAGATTATTTCAAAAGGTGGTGGCAACTCATTGTCTTACATACTTCCTGACCACACAATGAGCCTGAAACTTTTGCACTGTGATAGCATGGCATTTTCGATAGAATCAATTTGTAATGCACCTTAATTAGCAAATCACAAAGTTTTCCTCTTTAACTGTTCTTGCCAATCTTTGCATTCATATTGCAACCAAGTTTATGGAGGTTGGTTGACTGCCATGGAATTCACACAGCATCAGAGTGAAAAGAGTCTTTAAACATCAGACAAATATCTTTGACAATCATATGGCTTCAGTTGCATTCATAGAATGTGTTTCAGTAAGAATAATTTTTACTTTCCTCCTGGCTTGATTTATGAAGTAGCTGTGCTCTGTTTTCAGTTTAGGCTTCCTATACACTGATCTATTTCAAGACAAGGGATGCCCAGGGACGATTAGAAAAGACAAGTCAAGAGGTGTTTAAAACAGACACAACCCATGACTCTCTGCATTACAATTGACTTTAGATCATTCTTTCATGTTAAGACATGGTTGAGAGATTTAAAATAAAAGGCATTTAAAGGACACCTGAATGCTGTTGACATATGTGCAAGGCAATTAGAACATGAAGTCATCATCAGCACACAGATGGATGATCTGTGTAGTATTTCATCTTCTCCCTTGTCAGCATGAAGCCGTGATATCATCCAAACCACTGCATGTCTTTCTCCTAGTGGAGGTTAACCTGTCTTTTTAATACCCAGCAGTTGTGATTTGCCTTCTATTTCTTGAAAAACGCAATTAAATTATGTGAGAGTATTTTCTGCATAAAGATGATCGTTTTTTCTAACAGGACATTTTGTACGAGTTGGCTTACTAGAATCATCAGCGACTGTACAAACTGAAATTTGTTTTAATTTGCATAATGAAAAAAATCAGTTCGATTCATATCCAGTCCTGTAACAATTGTATTTCTGGAGTCCTAGTGACTTTCCCAATTCAAAGAGTCAGAAGTCAAAAAACTGCAAGGGCAAAGTTACTCTCCAGCTCCTTTGAAAAACTCAAGCACTGAGAAGTAGAGAGGCCGTGTCAGGGGAGCAGGGGAAGAGAATATGGCCTTAGAAGAATAATTTGTACACAAGTAGAAATTAGAGGGGAAAATCTGCTGGAATAGAGAGAGGCTACATTAATTGTTTTTTTGAGACTTTTTGTTGAATGGTATACCCTTGACTAAATTTGTTTCAGCCCCCAAAAGGATACGATGAACTCAGTTGTGTTGCAACAGTTCTGATGTGGACGTAAAAGCTGCTGTTCAGCTTTCTGCTTGCACATGGAGTATCCAAACAAGCCTGTGTTCTAGTCCAGGCTTTCCCAGGTCCTGGCCACACTCTTTGGGGGCAAATGTCTAAATCTCTCTATGCCTCACTTTTCTTATCTTTTTAAGAGAAATTGTAGTACCTGCTTTATGGATTGTTTGGACCAGGATTTTATGAGATGATACTATGTCAGATACTTATCCCAGTGCTCAGAGCATCTGCTCCTTAGTAAAAGCCAGTGACTATTACTGTGAATAGGAGTAGGAGTTAAGAATAACTCATCACATAAAGACTGTTGAGAGAAAGTCTAAGGTTTTTGTCTTTCTGGCTATTTATAGGGCTCTGTTGTGAGGGAAAGGGAAATGACTGACTCTTCTGGATGGTGGGGCTGGGTCTTTTTAAAAGTGATGAAATACAGGAAGGAATTCCAGTTCAGGCTAACCAGGAGGCTGGTAAATTTCCAGAGTCGCTTTCTTTGTTAGATGATAAAACAAGTATTTAGCAACTTTAATTAAACTAAATGGTGACATTCTTCAGGGGCCACAGGTACTAAGAAAATGGCTGAAAAAAACCTATAGTGGTCAAGTAGAAAGAATATAGGTAAAATTTACCAGAAAACTAGAGTTACCTTCATCACTTAAATTTGAGGGCCTTAGTCTTTTTATATAACCAATAACTATGTATTATATCCTATGATACATCAGAATGTTAATAATAAAGGATTATAAATATACAAATGTTTAAAATGTATCTGAGGCTGAAGAATGAGTCATTGAAGTTAAAAATGTCAAAACCTGTTATGTTATCATTACTTTATATAATAGTATATTTCTAGGTATTTAAATGCTTTTCTCTTTTATACAATTGACAGTAGCTTTATTTCTGTGAAAAAAGTTAAAAAAAGAAAAAAAAATCCCAAGACCCTGTTATAGATGCTAGAAATTAATATAACAAGGGAAACCAATACCCCCTTTTATCAAAGCGGTAAGAAAGGCCACCCTATTTTACATTCAAAGTTTTAAAACTCTCAAACTGTACATTCATTCAGACTCAATATGTGATTTTCAAACGTTTTCTTATTTCCTGGCAGTTTCCTATCATTATTTTTTGTTTTTGTTTTTTTCTGGAAAACTTTCCCGGGTCTGCTGTTATCTTTCTTGAATAATATTAAGTAGAACTTCATAAAATATTTTACCATGGTTTTAGGCTAGCATAGAATAATATTTTTTCTATTTGGCCATAGTAATATTTTTCTTGAACTTTTGGTTACAACATTGCTGCAATGACTCCAAAAGAATCCCCTTTCTTGAATTCTATCATTTTGTGTAATTATTTAGAAGAAATTTCAGTTGTCCTGGATAGATCTGTCCTAGTGGAATGAAAATGCCTTACATAAACAAAAAACTTAGTTATTTTGAGGATTTTATGAGCACAGAGAATGAGAAGTGAAAAGTCATTTAACATGGCTTGTTGCATAAACAAAATTATGAAAATGAAAGAAAATTGTAAAGAAACTTTAAGGGCAAGCCTAGGAATATTCATTCACAGTCTGTATCATTAGAATGAATGATAGTCTTCTGAGAAATGTTTTTGAACATTTCATGAGTTAGGATATTTATAACTAGACTTAACCAAGCAAATAAGGTATACGGAGGGAATAATCTGGCATTGATGGAGAATGAGCTAGTTGACTTGATCGGTCTTTTGCATCTTAAAAGTCACATATAACTAGAACAGATGTTGTCTTTGGCCTTTAGTTTTGGGTGCTTTGGGTATTGTCATTTGTGCCTAAAAGAAAGAAGGAGGACAGTGCCATGCTAATGTTCTGGAAACCCCACTTGCATCAGGCTTTTTGCCAGGTCACAGTGTAAAAAGTAGGCTTTTTAGTAATTCTGTGCTTTCCTTTTTACTGTGTGTTACACTTACAATTTTATAAAGTAATTTAAAAAATAGAAATTATATAAATAAAGTTATTGCGGTAGCTCACCCTATGCCCTAGGTAGGTTCTTGAAAAAGAATACAAATAAAATAAAACCAGGAACAGACAGGAGCTGGGTACTTGAGAAGCATAGGAAAGATGCTAAAACCTAATTTATGCAGAAAAGAAGTTTTTGTTGGTGGTAGGGATGCAGACTATTGTGACTAATACAGAAAAAAAAAAAATGTGGAGCGAGAGGATGGCCATAGTTGAGTCCCTGGGACATGCCCTGCCAAGTGTGGGTCCTTGGCTTCATGTAGTAAAGAATTCAAGAGCAAGCCATAGTTGAGTAAAGGTAGATTTATTTGGAGAGATACATACTCCATAGACAGAGAGCAGGCTGCCTCAGAAGGCCAGGGAAGGCCACGAGGTGTGGGATTGGGTGCTTAGTTTAAAGTAAAAGTAGATACACACTCCACAGAGTGCAGGCTGTCTCAGAAGGCAAGGGAGTGAGATGCCTTGAGGTGCAGTGTTGCTGGTTTTTATGTGCTCAGTAGCTTCATATGCTGACAAGTGGGAGGATTATTCCAACTACTTTGGGAAAAAGGCTGCAATTCCCAGGAATTGGGCAACCGCTCACTTTTTGACCTTTTATGGTTAGACTCAGAACTGTCATGGGCCTGTAGGATTGTCATTTACCATGCTAATATATTACAATGAGCATATAATGAAGCTGAAGTTCTACTGGAAGTCAAATCTCCTGCCATCTTGGGCCTCAAGATCTGTTAGGAGTTGAATTTTCCACCACCTTGGTGTTAATTGCTGTGTCATTCCTTGAATGGCTGTGCCCTGCCCACTTCCTTCCTGTCTCTTGGGGAATGAAGATGAGAGATGACCACTAATATAAAAGTGGGAGGTTTGGAATAACATTTGGTTTTTCTTTTCTTCACACCCTAGTCAGCAAATTCCATACAAAGTGTTGCTGACTAATTACTATGAAAAAAAAAAAAAGTAAATGTATTTCATGAACTATGTTGGGATAATTTAGTTTTTAAACAGAAGAATCTATGCCCCCAAATCATTGATTTTTAAAAAGAAAGGTTATAAGTCTAATGTGGCTCTTCCATTTATTTATATCTTTTTCTTGAGGGAACTTTCTTCAGAGGATCTGCATTGGGATGAAGCAAAGGTACTGTTGGCTTCATTCAGAAAGCTTGTTATTTACATGTCTCAAACTTGCAGCCATGCAGTAGAGGGGAGGAAAAAGTTTTCCTTCTTTCCTTCTAGGTTTTTTGGTTAGTCTACTAGTTAAATTGATATAAGACAAATTAACAAGAGAAAAACAAATTTAATTTCATACATATGGGAGTCCCATAAAGGTGTGAGATCCCAATGACAGCCAGGTAATTGATGCTTATATAACATCCTGAGTGAGAGAAAGGGATAGTGGTTTACAGATACAAAGGGAAGGAAGGCCATTCACAGGAAAGTAGAGGAGATGTTTGGAAAGCAAAATTTGCCTTATTATGCAGATATGTCTCTTAGGAAAAAAGGTATCCCTGGTAATAGCTCTCTTCCTAGTCCAGGCCCCCTTTCCGATGTAAATTTAGGCAGTTGATGGGGAGGAAAAAAGCTTTACCTGAATCTGCGGGGCTGTGAATGCCTTTCGCAATTCACATGCCCAAGTGGCATATTTTGGGGTCACAAATTCTGCTCCCCTTCACAAACAACTATGAAGAAGCCTACAGAGTGCCAGATGCCTTTTCGGTTACCTGCCTGCTACTTCTGTGAGCCCAATGGATGGGATTTGGCCAACTCTGATTAAATGTTTACTATTGTTCAGCTCCAGGGCTTTTACCACATTAAGTCTGTAATGGTCCCTGTTCAGACGGCATCCTGTTTTCATAATCTGTATCCGTAATAATTAGCCCTGTTGTTTCTCAGAAAAATATTTAAATGATTCATCATTTTACAATTTCTGCAGCAGGTTAATGATTTTGGGAAAAGTATTTTTGTTTAGCAGCCTAATTTCAATTGCTGTGTGAGTTTTGCAGGACTGCCTACGAAGGAGAAAAAATGAATGAATTTTTCTAACTCTGTAGTCTGAAGAGAAAAGAATATTTAGAAAGCATTTGTAAAATTTTCTGGATCATCTGATTTCCAGGTTGTTCCCTCCCCTTCCGAGTTGCATGTGTTTAAAGAACTTAGAAAAAAGTCATAGAGAGAGTAGGTATTTAGAGTCACATCTGGGAACAAATGCTAGCACTTCTAGTCACTAGAAGTAGCTGTGTGATCCAGGAAAAGATATTTAATCTCTTTAAACCTCAGTGACCTCATCTGTAAAATTGAGAAAAATAGCACCTAGCTCATAGAGTTGATGTGAATATTAATTTAAATGAGATGCTGTTTGTAAAATGCTTAGCACACTGTATAGTACTTAAGAAACAGTATTGAGAGCTATTAGAATAAAGAAGTGTATGAATGTCACTAAACGTGATACATGAAAGTCTGTTATTGTTCGGACACCTTCTACTAAATAGAATAAAGTGGTTTAAAGTGGATATTATTGATGGCAGACCTGTTTACACTATTGAGAAATTATGTTTTTCTCTCTCTTACATGTTGTCTGATCCCTTCCTAAAACATGTCTTGACTAGTTTGTTATTTCTGAGTATTTTTGCAATCCTGAGATTGAACAGGTACTGATTGCTGACTTTGCTATGGAGGTAAAGAGAGTAGACCCTATTTGGATCAGCAGAAAAGGACTGAAATCTATATGCCCATGTCAAAGCAAAAGCACTTAATATGAAATTGAAGGAAAATTAATAAGATGGCCACACTTAGGCTAACAGATTGCTTATTCTTATACTTGCCCTTAAAACTGTCAACTAACCTGACTGACTGGTTGCTACTCACAGCTCCAAGCCCGTTGTTCAAATAAAGCTATTATTTTACTGTTTCTACTTTATTCCGGTAATTGAAAGTAATAATCATACTTGGTCTCTGAGTCAGTCTCCAGGGAGAAGGTCACAGAACTGTAACCTTACAAAATAGTATGAATTACCAAGAAGACCATGCCTTGGGTACTTATAAGATTGAAAGAGTGACAACCACTAGCCTCTATAGAATTGATCACCTGGAGACATCATGACTCCACTGAATCTTATAAGAAGAAAATAATTCTGCTGATTGTTATCGATGCTTTATTGTTTAAGCTATGGCTATATAATCATCCTGCCCTATCCCCAAGATGGGTTCACAGTTTTGAAGGCACTAGCCTGCTATGAGTCCCTTTTGCCTGGCAAAGCAATAAAGCTGCCTCTTTTCTTCTATGCTCCAAGATCTTGTCTCAGAGTTATTTGGCTTGTCAGGGATGGGGGCCAATCTTTTGGCAACAAAATTTCAGTGTCACAGAGAAAAAACTACTTGCTAAGACAGAATTAACATCACAGGTCTAACACATGAGATTATTCCATCAGTGAAAGTGAATTAATGTGGAAGAGAATAGGTAACTAAAGTTTTCAATCTGATTATGATATAAAATAATTAGATAATTCTAAAATGTGTGTTTTTTTCTGTAAAAATAATCTTGCAACTAATTTATTAATTATATAATTAATGTTCATTAATTCATGTAATTTCTGTAAAAGCTAGTAATACTACAAGAAAATTTATTTTTAAATGTTAATATCATTACCAAACTGAATTTGGGTCTGTTTGCCCACTATACAGTAAAGCCAATCTACTGACACTGGGTAGTGGTGAAGCAAAGTACAGTGTTTATTTTAGGGCCCAGCAAGGGGAACTGGTGGCTTATGTTCAAAGGAACCAAACTCTCTGATAGCTTTCAGGGAAGGGTTTTTAAAGACAACATTTGGGGTGAGGTTACAGGGTGCATGCCTTTCTTTCAATTGTTTAGTGGTGAGATAGCAAAGTGATATTTCAGGAATCTTCATCATCAACCTTCTGATTCCAACCAGTCTGGGGTCTGTGTGCTTGTGGTCAGCATATAGTCACCATCCTCCACCTGGGTAGGGATTTTGGTTTCTGTAGAACAACTCAAAGGATATGCATCAGATTGTTATGTCTGTCCCTTGAGAAGGAACTAGGACTCTGTTTTCTTGTTTAAGCTATTATTACGTTTCTTGCTTGACTGCTTTTCCTTTGTTTTTTGCATGCCCTCACTTCCCTAATTCATAATAGCTTAAGTCTATTCTTTGGAACTCGGGGAAGGCCTAGGCGCCTAAAGCATTTTTCTACAAACAAGAAACAGGGAACACAGATGAGCTTTTGTACCTTGCATGGCCTTGCTCAGTTTCAATGTTAGATTGAAATTTTTAGAAAGAACTAAATATAGAGTTGGTGCTAATTGCTGCTTTCTGTGTGTTTGCAAATATAATTGAATAAGACCATGTAACATACAGATAGTTCTGCATCTGTTCTATTTTACATATATCTTAATGCTTACCCTATAAAAGATATAGAAAATCTAGGGAAATAAGACACAAACACATGCTAAGGTCAAACACAAATGTTGTGTATGATTACGACTGTGTATGATTAGGCTTAATCATTATCACCTTACTTCCTGTGCTTTGGGAAATGTTGTCTGGAATTTCCATTAATGCATGATCTCAATTGAAGTTGTCAAATCAATATTTGATGTACCATGCCAAAGACCCTTAAGATCTTACAGAGCAAATTGTTTCATATAAAAGAAATTCACATGTGGCATGGAGTTGTAGGGAGTCACAGTTCAATTTGGGAAGCTAATGTGTCTAAGCTGTGATGTGTAACAGGTTAAGAGTTAAATTTGAAACTGTGGGGGAGGAAAAATAATTTTTCCTTTACCTCTCTAAGGTTCTTGATTAATAAATCCCTGTAATAAAAAGACAGGTTAATTGGAGAAAGACAAACAGAAGTTTAGTAACATGTATACCTCCTGTATACATGGGAGAGACTCAGAAAAACTGAGAAAAACTGAATAACTCTTCAAAAAATGGTCCAAGCCATCACCTTAAATACCAGCTTCAGCTAAAAACAAACAGAAAAGGATGTTGGATGGGGATTCACTTATGAGAGGTTAACAGGAAAGCACAGTAAATACAGATTTAAGTCATTGTCTTCTGCACTGATGAGAGTTCTAGAGATTTAGAGTCATCCTTTTCTTCCTGGTACAGCAAGGGACACTCTTACAAGCGGAGATTTCCCTTATAAATGTAAATGTTTCTTATAAAAGGGTAATTTCTACCCAGGTTTTAGAGTTCTCATGTCTGCTGTTTCTTAAAAATAATGAACTTAAAGTAATCAATATGCTAAAGAGGCATATTGGGGGGTGGCATATTGTGCTCCCCTTTAAAACTTTCTTTCCATTCATTACTTCTTTTTTTTTTTTTTTTGACTTGGAGCTTAAATCAGCCCACTCTGCCCACAAACAAGCTGTGATGAAATACAGTAGGTCTGCTCTGAAGTGCTCTGGCTTCCAATACAAAGAAACATCTGTTCTTTGTTCACCAGGGAAGCACAAAAGATGCTCTAAAATTTCAAGAACTAATCACTGAGTGAACCAGAAAACAGGGTTCCAGTGTTAAGGACCACTTCTTTGGTTTATAGTGTTAAAAATTAGGTGCTATAGCACTTGACTATCCTTTATGATTAGATTACTGCATTCTGTTGATTCTTACTTTGTGGTTGGCTTTATTTCTTTGATAACTATGTAAATGTATAAAGCTAAAGCTCTAAACGTTCTTAGAAACAATGAACAGTACATATATGTAAATTTTAAAATGGCTTTATCTCTCAATGTGTTCTCCTCTTAGAATAAACTTTGTTTACCTGCCAAAAATTAAAAAAAAATTAGATGCTATAGAAAGTTCACACACACACAACATAGGCCATTTGGTTATAAGTGTTCAGTTAAAAAAAAGGAGCAGCAATGTAGATTTCATGATTTGTTAGAAGAGTTGAATATTCACTATCTAAAAGGAAACATCACACTGTATTTATTTTTCTATTATAAACCTAGTGCTTTGAAAAGCTTTCTTTGGCTTCTTAACTGTGGCTGAGTTCATGAAGGAAATTTACTTTCAGAAAACAAATTTCCATATTTTATCTGGAATGAGTAATGAAAATCTTGCTCTTTAGCCATTCAAGGGAAGGACTATTTTTACTGTGAGTTTTAAATAAGCCCATGTGCTAAGTTACTATATTTAAGAGTTTAGGCAACTTTTGCAGTACAGCCCCCAGGATATTAGAGCTATCTTCCCTCAACTTTGAGTCCCAGCCTTTGAGTTCAGTATGTTTGTTTGTAACATACCTGTTAGTCAAGTTCTTTTGTTCTGAGACTGACAGAGATTCTGTAAAGCATTCAAAATGGAATGACTCAAATGTGCTCCCCATGGGATGAGTTAAGTGCTGTTTTGTTAACTTTTTTCCTTATTTTACCTCAAAGTATTTTTAAAATTTTTGATTTTGAAATTGATCTGTCTTCTCCCAATTCTTTGTGCTGTTGTTCTTATTACTATAAATGACTGACATAGAAAAAAGATATTGAAAAAGAGGCTATGGAAAAATAGACGTTCATATCCCTAAAAACTACCCCACCCTCTTCCCCTGGCTTTTCCCTTTTCCTCTCTCCATTTAAAGCCCCCACCCCGAACTGATGTGGATTTTTCTGCACATCATGACTCCCAACTTGTTCCTAGAAGGGTTTGAGGTTTGAATTTTCTGATAGACAATTTAGAGTCACTTAAAAAATAATCCTTTTATTTTAAAAAGCTTTAGATTCATAGAATTATTGCAAAGATAATACCAGGAGTTCCCATTCATTCCATACTAATTTCCTCTGTAATTAACATCTTACATGATTATGGTACATTGCTTATAATTAATGAACCCAGTATTGATGCATTATTTTGACTAATGTTCATGCTTTATCCACATCTCCTGTGTTTCCTAATGTCTTTTTTCTGTCTCAGGGTCTATCTGGGATGCCACAGTACATTTAGTTGTCATATGTCCTTAGCCTCTTCTTGGCTATGACAGTTATTTAAATTTTCTTTTTGATGACCTTCATAGTTTTAAAGATTACTGATCAGGCATTTTGTAGAGTCTGTCAGTTGGGATCTATCTGATGTTTTTCTTGTTATTAGACTTGGGGAATGTCTTAGGGGAGGAGGGCCACAAAGGCAAAAGGCCATTCTTATCACATTGTATCAAAGAAACATATCATCAATTGACTTAGCACTGCTGATGCTGATCTTGATTATTTGGCTTGAGAGGTTTGTCAGGTTAGAATCATATTTTCACTTTTTCCTAAAGACTGTCAAAATAATTTCCTGATATTTTTAACAACATATTCATTAAAGCTGCAAGGAGGCTATCAGGACTGATCTTTTGGTTTCTCTTTCTTGGTGATGTTGGAAAGCTCCTATTAGTTTCTAAGTCATCAGACAAAAATAATTTCAGGGGTGGTAGAAACATCTCTTTTTTCATGTGTTGCAGGTGGGAATGAGATCCCGAAATCAGGGTGGTGAAAGTTCATCCAACGGGCATGTCTCCTGCCCCAAGTCCTCCATCATCAGCAGTGCTGATGATAAAAGTCTCTCGGAAGATACGAAAAAGAAGAACAAATCAAATAGAAAGGAGGATGATGTCACGGCCTCAGGAACTGTCAAACGACACCTAAAACCATCTGGAGAAAGTGAACGAAAGAATAAGAAATCCTTGGAGTTATCCAAAGAAGACCTCATCCAGCTACTCAGTATAATGGAAGGGGAGTTGCAGGTAGAGTCACATTCTCTCAATTATTGTGTCTCTAGTCCTAAGGTGTAACTTAAGAGGTTATGAACCTATCTCCCTCCCTCACTGGATTGTGAACTTCATGGGGAGAGGGGCTGTTTTTCTTAGTCATTCCTAAATCCCCAGTGCCTGGCACAAGTTTGCACTTATTACTGTTGAATGAACGGATAAATGAATAGATGCTGATTCCAGCTGCAAGCTTCTCTAGAACAGGACATGATTTTGGTACTAGTTTAACACAGGTTCCGGTTCTTAGTAGTAATTAATCAATGTGGTTACCTAATTTAGCCAAAACCTGCAATTGAAAACTGAAAAGGTCATGATTATTAGAAGGCAGAATTAAGATCAATTGTTACTTTTGCTTTTTTTTTTTTTCCAGCAGGTAGAGTAAAAGAGAGATAAAGAGAAAGAGGCTTCATTTAAGCCAGTCTTACTCTTCTCATTTTTTTGTGACTTGCAGCCTTAATTTTCTACAACATCCTAGGAGCTGAGGTGCACTCGAATAAGCAGAGCATTGTATTGTGAAAACCTAATGCTTTCACAAAGCATTTTCAAGTCTATTACCTCATTCGATCTCAATAAAAATGTGGGTAATATTGTTTATAATTTATAGCAAGGTAATACTATCTGTAATAAAATTATCTATAATTTATAACTTATAAACAGGCCCAGAAGGGTTGTCCAGATCTCATCTTAGGCCTCCTGATTCTTGGTCCAGGGCACTTTGCACTGCCCATCCTCACCAACCTTCTGTCGGTGCCAGGTCCCTGGTTAAGAGAATGTTTTTAAGGATGCAGGGGGAGTTGGGCTTCTTCTGAGTTTCTGAGCCCTGGGCAATTGTATTTCTGGAAGTGAGGAAACAATAACTTTTTTTTTTTTTTTTGAGAAGAGGATGACTTAAGAGTGAGGTTGCAGTTGCTGTTTCCCTTTTTGTTTTTGTTAGATTCTTAGTTTGCATAAGCCTCTAGGGGCATAGTAACAATTGAATGAGATGAAATCTTTGTTTGGTGCTATTAGCATCAGAGATGTTGTCTGCAGCTGCCCTAAACTAGGGTGATCTGATCTGTTCCTGTTCTAATCTGTGTGTGCCTACAGATAAGGAAACCCCTGGGGTAAAGAGAAATAGAGAACGTACAAAACTCAAATTAAAAACAAACAAGTATGGTTGAACTCACCGTTTATGGGCTGAGAAAGATCATCTTTGCGTTTCACAGCAAAAGGTGAAATTTTCCAAAGTGCCACCATTACTCAAAATAACCTCACCACTGCCAGACATGTGGTTATTGTTCTGTGTATTAACATTTGTTGTGTAAAGAAGTAGAATATATTAGTGCAACTTTTTAAGCTGCCCTCAGCCTACAGCTATTGACCTGAATGGAAGGTACAACCATTGCCTTCGAAATCTTCACCAAAGCAAGCCACTCTCCCTGGAGTGAGATGGCCTGCACTCTGTGGAGTGTGTATCTACTTTTACTTTAAACATCCAGTCCTACATCTCATGTTCTCTCTGGCCGTCTGAAACAGCCTGCACTCTGTCTATGGAGCATGTATCTCTCTGAATAAATCTACTTTGAGTCAAAAAAAAGAAAAGAAAAAAGAAATCTTCACAAAGCAATGCCATCAGCTCACTTCTTTCCGGGCATGTTGGCTTGTGTGAAGCCTGTGGCTCTTCCAGACACTGATTTCTGTAGAAGGCTGTTATATCATCGTGGACTTGGACAGTATTTAAGATTCATGTGGCTTTTATCTCCATGGTGTTGCCAGATATGATTCCAGAGCCTAAGCATGAAAAATATAAGCCCGCACACCTGGGACATGAAAAAAATTAACCAGAAGGCTCCAAGGAAATGCAGCTTTTCCTCCCTTAATCTTTATGAATACAGGCTACCTTACCTTACCCAATAGATGTATTCCTGAGCAGCAGTAAATAAGGAAATAGTGTAGGATATTTGTAGGGGAGGCAATGGAGAAAAAGAGAAATGAAGGCCCTGATATTGTAAGGAACTCCATGGTGAGTTCATTTGCAATGCAAATAGTCCATCCTCTATATATTTATATGCACATGCATATGTATGTAAGTATTTGCACTTGTAAATGCAGATTCTGCAATACTAAATTCGTTAAAAAATGAGAGGGCTCCTCTATTTAGAGTTGTGGATCCATTGTCATGGGAGGGGGTGTGTGTGTTGTAGCCAAGAGTGGGAGGTGGTTGGCATTAGCAAATGTGAGTGGGCTGGTGAAAATGTGACCACTGTGTGCCAGGTTTGCCACACTAGAGACGAGAAAAAAAGGTCTATTTAAAAATATAGTGCTGAGAAGAGAGGCAGAGAGTTTAGGGACCCTCAGCTCAGGCCTAGATGTGATTCAGCTGGACATTTATGAGCATTTAGTGAGTTGTCTCCCAGACCTTCAAGGCTACCCATCACTCTCCCTTTATGGAGCGGCCATCTATGGCTCAAATAGCTTTACTCTGGAGGTGGTGTTCCAGAGTTCTATCCTGTATCAGGGCTGACAAGCATCTTTGATGTGTCTTATCCACCTTCTCTATGTGGCAGATGTGATTCTGACACTCAGACAAGTCAAGTGACTCTCCAAAGGTCGCACAGCGATTTACTTAACTTTTGCTCTACATCCAGACTCCCTGGCTCTCCGTCCAGTGTCTCTCCCATTGTCTCATTTACACCCTGGGGATGTGCAAGGCTGGGCTCTAGGACCTTTATACTTACTGTCTCCAGAATTTCTTTCAAGTAAATTCACTCTGTAAACTCCAAGGCCAAAGCCATTTGAGACTTTTTTAGGTAAGAGAAATTGAGGAATGTTTCTTTCACATCAGAGTGGAATGTGATCTGGGCCTTGAAGTTGTGTGTGATCTGGGTAGTGAGAAAGGCAGGGAAGCAGGAAGGAGGGCCACATGGCCATGGGCTGGGCGCCACATAGCCTTGAGGGGTTTCATATTCACTTACTCTCTGAGGGGTGTGCCCTGGAGCTGTGCAACAGCTTAGCCTTGGGGGGGACTGGACTACTGGTCAGAGGCACTAGGGTGACACACTAAAGGCTTATAACAGTGAGGAGATGAGACTGAGGTCAGGTCTGCCTGTGGGAGACATACCTGGGGAGTGACTTGGGGGAAATGAAGTGATGGAGGCTCACTCAGGCTTTTTATGCCCACTTTCTCTTTTGCAGATTCCTCTTTGATCTCTCTCATTCTCTCCAAATCCATACCCAGGGTTTTGGACATTACAGACAATTCTCTGTGTTTTCTGGTATCAATCATCTGCCACCTTTGGAATCTGTCATGTGATCTATGGGGATTTGTTGAACCAACATTATAGACAGAATGACCTTTATTGTTAGCATTGGCTCTTTGCAAAATCTGCAGTTTTTGGTTTATTTATTTATTATTTTTTGCCAGTCCAGGGGTCCAGTGAACTCTTGAAGTGCACCTTTAATGGATATGCATTAGAAATGGAGCTGCCTTTCCCAGGGATTTTTGTATTTTAAGGAGTCTTGACTGGAACTGGTGATGTCATGCCCCTTGTCCTAGAGAAGGACATCTTCCAGACTTTTCAAGCCGCACCTTAGCAGATGAAAGCTTGCCATTTCAGCACAATGACTGGCCAGCATCGCCTACACAGAAGCAGATGGATGGTTTCCATTATTACACTTCTGTCATTGACTGCTTCAGTAACAAGTACTTTCTAATAAATTGGAACATTTTTACTCTCTGGGTGAAAAACTGGTTATATGTTTCCCATATTAAACTGAAAATAATGAAATAGTGCACCCAGAGCATCACTTGGGCATCATGATTAATTTCCCCTTTTGTTTGTCCAAAAATAGCACTTTAAAGAAGCCAGTCAATTTGGCTACACTAAAAACAACAGAAGTTCAGAGGAAATGGTACTCACATCAAAAGGCCATGATACAGAATACTTGGCAGAAGGGTATTCTTGTAGAATAATTCAAAAACAGGATACGAATTAATTTTTTTCTTGATGGGAAAAATATTTAGCTCTTTCATACAATAAATTCCCTTGGTATATTCACTCAAGTACATATTTGAAAAACCAGCCTCCAGTTGGGTTTGATCATTTTCCCCTTTGTCCTTATAGTTAGTTCTCTTCTACCTGTGCAGAAGGAGGCTCAGAGAAAACTGGATAATATAACTAGACAAAGCACCACCATTCCATCTGGCTTTGGGGTTCACCAGGCTGAGTCAGAGACAGACTCATCCATACACTGAAGAATTGATCTTCATCTGGCAGAAGTCATATTTCAGAGATACTTTATGAAATAGATAATATGCCTGTGGATTGCTAGAAGTTTCCCCCATTCTCTCCTTTTGGGGCTCCTAACCATTTTCTTTAATATTATTCGCTACTTTTTTTTTTTTTAACCTCTCTACAACCTACTCTAGGTAAGCCCTCTCTCCACTCTTTTTTCTCACCAAGAGAGATTATTCATTCTTAGGACATTCATTAATTCATTCTAAATTGATTAATCTTACAATATTTAAGAAACATCCTGTGCTAGAGTTCTGAAAAATGCAAAGGTGAATAATACTACTACTCGTGGTTGAAATTTGGTGTGCTCCTACTATGTGCCAAGCATGGTTTTCAGTACCAGGTACTAGAGCAGTCATGAAGAAAGCACACGATCTGGTAGGACAGGTGAGAAGGTACAGGAATGAGTGTTTTATAGGATAACTGCAGTGCAAATGAAGGGAATCAGAAGTGGGAAAGTTTATGGAAAAACTCAGAACATAAGTGAAGGAAAGCCTCACTGAAGTACTGGACCTTGAAGAGCTGGTAGGTTTAGGATATGTAGAGAGGAGCACAGGGACCCACTTGAGCAGAAGCCAACACAGAGTGGGTGGAAAAGTAGGGGTCATGCTCATCAGTGAGCAATCTCCCTTCTGTGGAGATTATTTGATGGAGGTAAAAACTGCACCTCCATTGACCTCCATCGGAGACCACAAATACTGTAGAGGTTGCATCAGTCACATCAGTGGGAAGTTCCAGTCAGATAAGACTGAAGGGTATCTGTTGGGTTTGTGAATCTGGAGGTCATTGGGGGCATCTACCAGAGCAGTTTCAGTGAGTGTAAGCCATTGTCAGTGGTTTGAGAAGTGAAGGGAAGTTAAAGAAATAGAATAATATATTCTTGAAAATCCAGGAATTTAGAAAATTGTTTTTTGTTTTGGTAAGAGTTAATCAGATTTTCTGAGGTTTAGTGTGTGTGGTTTTTTTTTTTTTTATTTTGGAGATGGGGACAGTTTTTGTTTGTTTTTTTTGGACAAAGCCAAAGAAGCCACATTTCCCTTTTCTTTAGCACACCAGTAAATAACTCATCTAGCACAGAGTATGCTCTTAGTGCACAATTGTTGACCTCTTGCTTTGAAATCACCATGTTCCTTTTCTCTCCTTTGGAGCTTTAAGTGAAACAGAGGAGTATTAAATAGTAAATGGCTAAAACAGCCTGACTTCAATGCCAAGTCCTGCAGGGAAGTGTTGTAGAACCCAAAAGATTTGGTAGTTGACCTTATTAGTGTGAACTCGGACCCTTGGTTTACTCCTGTCTATATTCCTCCTATGGGTACATCTCCTACTTTGGGGGGCTGTTGTAGTTACTACACTTAGCCAATAGAAATGTTATTTGGAGAACTTTGGATAATAGAGAAAGGAGATAAGGTAGTAGCTAGAGGGAAACCCACATGAAGGGCGTGTTTTTAATGACGGAGGAAACTTTACTGTGTTTATTGGTTAAAGGCAAGGATATTTTTTTTTAACACCTTTATTGTGGTATGGTTCCTGTGCAGTAAACTACACATATTTCAAATGTACAATTTGATGAATTTCGATAGAGGTATACACCCATGAAACCACCAACACAATCAAGATAGCTAACATTTCCATCACTCCCCAGGAGGTGAAATTTTTGAATTCCCAGTTTATCTTTTCCCAACCCCTTTACCTGCTGGTAACCATTAAGTTTGTTCTCTATGTCTGTGAGTCCGTTTCTGTTTTGTGGATAAGTTCATTTGTGTCCTTTCGTTTAGATTCCACATATAAGTGATATCATATGGTAGTTTTCTTGCTCTTTCTGGCTTACTTCACTTAGAACGACAATCTCCAGATCCATCCATGTTGCTGCAAGTGGTATTATTTTATTCTTTTTATGGCTGAGTAGTATTCCACTATATCTATCTATCTATCTATCTATCTATCTATCTATCTATCTATCTATATCTATCTCACATTTTCTTTATCCAGTCATCTGTCAATGGACATTTGGGTAGTTTCCATGTCTTGGCTATTGTAAATAGTACTACTATGAACCTTGAAGTGCATGTGTCTTTTTGAATTACATTTTTCTTCAGATATATGCCCAGGATTGGGATAGGGCAAGGATTTTTGATGGAGCAAAGTCTTGAAGGAGGCAGGAGGCAGGGAATCAAAGGTAAGGTTTGGGGGCTGACCTTGGGTTTGCCCTTGAAAAGGAGGGAGACCTTTCACCTTCTGTGATGGAGAGGAGAAGGAATGGGTGGGGATAAATGCAATGTTTGTAGAGGAAGGTGGACAATTCAGGGAGATCTCCCCAAAGCCTCGGCATTCTCAGCAAGGAAAGATAAAGTTCTGCTCTCCTGAAAATGAGGAGGCCAGGGCCAAGCAATGGTCTTAAGGGTAATTATGTAAGTGCCGTACTGCTACTGAGGAGAATGTTTGAGAAAGGTGATTGTAGACATATAAGACATTAGTGAGTGGAGTTGATTCAGCCAGCCGAGAGATCATGTGTTTGCAGTGGCAGCAGTCTGTTTAGAAGCCTGAGTGTAAAAGAGGAGGTATGTTTTATAGCACTGGATCTAGGGTTGCAGTTGTCCAAGTGGGTGACAGTGCCCAGCAAAGAAGTGACGTCTGGAGGTCACTGGGAGGACATGCTGGAGAGGGCTGGAAAGATGTGAAGTGCAGTGCGAAGTTCTGTGCGGTGCAGTTTTAGCTAATGCAAGGTCTTGGGTGTGGTCCTGGGAGTAGAAGAGAAGGCAATTAGAATTAATGTGGTCAGGGAATGGTAAAGTTAGGATATTGGCTAAATTCGTGATGTTGAAGCCTCCTAAAATGATGGTGGGGTTTGGAGTGGAGAGCAAGTCTGTATCATTTAATAAGTGTGAGAATCGGGGAGCAGAGGGTCAGTCGATAATTGCTGCCAGACTGTTTCCTCTAAAGTGTTTCTCTGATCATATCATTCTGCTGCTTAGGAGTTTGTAAGAGATCTCTAGACCCTATCAGGTTGAAATCTAAGTTGACCAGACGGGGCGGTAAAAGCTAGTTATTAACAGGCTCCCCCTTAGCTGTTAAAGCTCGTCTTTCCTGTTCTTCACCATGACTCTTCCTATCCAATCAGACAGTCTCTGATTCTTCACTCGCCCTGACCCACACACTCACATGTACCATCTCAAATACTGTCACCATCCCGGAGTTTTTTCCCTTAGGTTCCTTTATATTTCTTCCATCTTGAGACTTACTTACAAGACAGAAACTGGGCATCTTTAGGAAACTTCAGGACATGTGTATTTGTCCTTGTTCTGTCCTATACTTCCCTTGTGTACCAGTCACTATTTATTTTTTTCCTTTTTCATTGATGACTATTTTTTAGAGCAATTTTGGGGTCACAGCAAAATTGAGAGGAAAATGTAAGTTTCCCCTCTACCTTCTGCCCCTACTCATGTATAAACCCCCCCTCTTCGGTTATCAGTGTCTCCCACCAGACAGCTGGTCTGTTACAGCTCATGAACCTACATGGACTCGTCCTACCTTAGGGTTCACTTTTGGTGGTGTACGTTCTGTAGGTTTGGAAAACATAATGACATGTATCCACCATCAAAGTATCTTACAGACTATTTTCACTGCTCTAAACATCTTCTGTGCTCTGCCTGTTCATACCACCCCCAACTCTGCACAGATTTCTTTTAGGGCTTACCTCCTCTGTGAAATCTTTTCTAATTAATCACTTGCTACCCACCACTCGTTTTTCTCCTACATATCTCCTGAAATCCGACATTATTTTGGTGTAAGTGTAAGCCGTAGCTCCTGTACATACGCATCCCCCAAGTGTTTTATGTACTTACTTACATCTATTGCCTGAAGCAACAGGCAAGAGAGAACAGGTTGTGCCTTCTGCTTCTTGCATGTGCCTCGTTGGACCTAGCAAAGGGCTAGACACATCACTGTTTGTCTGCTGGTAACTGAATGGTTAATCTCAGAAGGTCCTAATATTTCTACACCGCAGGAGACAGTCATAGGATTAATTTTTTAATGTCTGCAAAAGACTTTGAACTCTACAGAAAAAGTGTAAGTTCACAGTATACACAATGTTACTGATTTAACAGTCATGGTCCCAAATGTTTGCAATGCTGCTCCTATTGCAATACTATGAGTCTACTTTTCTGTCATCTTTAACAAGAGATGTCATAACTCCACTGGGGATAGTAATAATCAGTTCAGATGGAATTACCTAGAGCAACCGAGCACTACATAGGCTTATCCTACAGGAGTACCATTTATCCCTTTTTTCTTTAGCAATGGCTTCTCTTTTCCTAAGTGAATTCCTTTTGTCACATGGTAAGGCTTCCCATGGAATCTCTGTGCTTCTGAAGAATGAGACTTTTAGTTACTCTGCATGGCTTTTTAAATCGATGACTCACCTGCACTTAATATGCTCCATCTTTAGAATCTTGGACTGAGGTCACTCTGAGCGAGGCTGCCCAGTGAAACCTCACACCACCAAAATGGTCAGCGTGCTGAGAATGGTATGTCTTTGCTAAGTTTAGGAGGCAGCGAAGAGACAGATTGCTTTCTGATTAAAATCAGGAACAGATCTGACTCTTTGTTGATTATGATGCTTCAGAATCTCATGTGTCCAGTGGTATTGTCACTATTTTGGCAAAGAGCTTTGGCATCTGATTTTCATTGTTCAGGAAGAATATGTTTAGTGCTCCTCATGGAATCAGAAAGTTAGCTTCTCTGCAGTGAGAATAAGGCACTCATTAACACTGTTGGGGAGAAGCTTGATTTTATTTAAAAACTATAAAGAAAAATTAATAAAGAAAATGTCTTATAAGATAAACCTTTTTATTATTTTATGAAATTCTAGACATGGGAAAATATTATATAGGGATAATGTGTGTCTGTTCATCAATGATACTGGCCTGTGATTTTCTTTTTGGAAAGTGTCCTTGTCTGGTTTTGGTATCAGGGTGATGGTGGCTTCATAGAATGAGTTTGGGAGTCTTCCCTCCTCTTCAGTCTTTTGGAAGAGTTTGAGAAGGATCGATGTGCGTTCTTTTTTGTATGTTTGGTAGAATTCCCCAGTGAAGCCATCTGGTCTGGGACTTTTGCTTGTAGGGAGGTTTGTTTTATTACTGAGGATACTATGTGAAAGATGGAGAGTCCCCATAAATGGCTCTAGCCTGTATTCTTTTCAGTGAAAGTGGTCTCCATTACTTTAGTAAACAAATTACATCTAAATAGCTAACTTACCCATGTAAATATTTCACAGTTATTTGAACATGTGCTCTTGTTACATGGAGCCATTTTGAAGTAAAATTAGAGTTTGTACAGATAACTGTTATGAGAAATGTGTGTTGACTGGAGTAGGATTTGGGACATAATGAATGTGTGATTCCAGAAGGACTCCCAGGAGAGATGTCAGGTAGAATACCGCCAGATCTGAAGCTCAGAGGAGAGGTAAGCTGTAGACCTGTGGTGTCAAAAAGAACTTTCTATGAAGAAGGAAGTGCTGTATATCTGTGTTGTTCTATATGGTAACCACTAGCCACATGTGGCATGTAAGCATTTGAAATATGGCTAATATGGATGAAGAGCTGAATTTTAAATTTTATTTAATGATAATTAACTTAAATTTAGATAGCCACATGTGGCTTGTGGCTACATGTATCAGCATGGATATACAGAAATGAACATGACATTCCTCTGAGGAGACAGCAGTTGAAGCCAAGGGATAGAGAGTAAAAGGAAAAAGTCAAGTCCACTGGGCATATACCTGGAGGGAATTTCAATTCAAAAAGATACGTGCACCCCAATGTTCATAGCAGCACTATTTACAATAGCCAAGACATGGAAGCAACCTAAATGTCCATTGACAGATGACTAGATAAAGAAGTTGTGGTATATTTATACAATGGAATACTACTCAGCCATAAAAAGGAATAACATAATGCCATTTGCAACAACGTGGATGGACCTAGAGATTGTCATTCTAAGTGAAGTAAGCCAGAAAAAGAAAGAAAGCTACCATATGCTATCACTCATATATAGAATCTTAAAAAAGGATACAAATGAACATTTTTTTAAAAAACAGAAAGAGACTCACAGACATAGAAAACAAACTTATGGTCTCCAGTAGGGGAAGGAGTTGGGAAGGGATAAAATGGGAGTTAGAGATTTTCAGATACTAACTACTGTATATAAAATGGATAAACAGCAAGGTTATACTGTAAAGCACAGGGAACTATATTCAATATCTTGTAGTGACCTATAATGAAAAAGAATATGAAAACAAATATATGCATGTATATGTATGACTGAAACATTATGCTGTACACCAAAAATTGACACAACATTGTAAACTGACTATACTTCAATTAAAAAAAAAAACAAAAAAGAAAAAGTCCGGTCCAAAGACAGACCCTTAGAGAACATCTCTGGTTAAGAGTGAGGAGAGAGACAAGAACTGGCTGAAGAGGAAGAGAGGGCACAGTTGAACATAAAGGAGGACAGACCAGAACTACCATGTGTCTGGGTGTCAGGGAGGAGAGAATTTCAGGAAGAAGACATTTCTAGTTCTCAGTGCTGCTGTGAAGTCAGAGGATGGAAGCTGAGAACAGCCACTTACTGAGCTGGCATTTAATAGGCGCAGTTTCAAAGGAATGGTGAGTGTCGATACCAGGTTGCTTGTGCCCAGAAGTCCTTGGGCAAACTTTGCTCTTGAGAAGTTGGTGGCTACAGAAGGATAGCAGGCCTGGGCTTGAGGGAAGAGTAGGGGTGGAGGAAAGCTCTTGGTTTGTTTGTTTTTGTTCTTTTTCGGAGGGGAACCCTTGGACAGGTTTATAGGTGTCGGATACAGACGTCTTCCTGAACAATTCCCTTCCCCACCCCTTGCTCCTTTTATCCTTCACGGGTGCTTTGATCTTCTCTCTTACTTAGGAGGCTGAGGTCTTCTCAACTCTCTCCATTCCTCCGAATCTCCCTTCTTTGCCTTCCCTTTCTCCTCTTCCCCCCTTTACTCAGAGAGAAGTATCTCTTTGTATCAAGGTTAGTTCTGTTGATGTGATCCTGCCTCTTTCCAGACTAATTTACAGCCCTCTTTGCCCTTTCCCTGCCCACCCCCCAATCTCTCTCCCCTTCCCCTGCTAGCTCTCCCAGGTCTTTATCACCAGCTTGTTGGGGGCCTGGATATTTTCCACATAAAAGGAGCTAGGTTGATCAAAGCTCCTGGGGTTCTTGAGACATGGGGTTATTGTCAGCAAGGTCTCCGTCCCCAGGGAATCTGGAAATGCACTATTTTGGACACTCGTTTTCTAATCTTTTGCTGACTACATGCCTACTTCCCTTCTCCCCTTCCACCCCATCCAGGTTCCTATGTCCTCACATAGGTAAATTCATCTCCATCATTTTCTGTATTGTTTGACTATTTTTAACAAAGCTTCTACTTGTCCATGTTTTTCTTTTTAAGAACAATTTTAAATGACAAACCCCTGGAGAACTGACTCTGTCCATAAAGCCCTTGGTAAAGGCTTTTTGAAAATTACTTTGTAGTTCTAATTGGCAAATATAAAATTTTTTTTCAAACAAAAAGTGGATTACCAATTTAATTTTTTTTTCTAAAAGGATTGCATATTAAATCCAGAGACTGACTTTGTCAGAACTTCCAGCCTAGTGACCAAGGCTGAGGATATTCCAAGGAAACATCAGGTGACAGTGAACATTCTGGTCTCATTTCCCACCTGTCATGGTGCCTTACCCCCTCTATCACTTTAGATATTTTGTCTCTAGATGCGTGAGGCCAATAGTAGTAGCAGAACCATCTCTCAACTGAGGAGCAGATGGTAACCTGCCCTGAAAACACTGTCATTACACTGTCCTCATTGCTGGGTGAAAGGAAGTCCTGACTTTCCTTTAACAAGCTCCATCCTCTCCTCCCCAAAAAGTATATGAGGAGGTGGATGGTGGTTCGTTATACTAGTTTGTTCATTTTGGTGTGTGTTTAAAACTCTTTTCATAATATAAAGTTAAAAAAAAAACCAAATACATGACAATGAAATGGCAGGAGAAAAATAATGTTGGTGTTGACCATTTGTCTTTCCTGAGCTGCCTGCTCTATACCGGGACCTTCATATTTGATTTAATGATCACACTAGGCCAAAAGTTAGATGAGACGTAAACAGTGGCTTAGATGGTTTAAATAAACTCCCCGAAGGATGTCCTAGTAAGGTGTACCATGGCTTTCTGACCCTCAAGCCAATGCCTATTGCATGCCAGAAAAATAACACGCCCCCACTGTTTTTGTAGTCCAAACCAAAGAGCAAACTCACTGGGACAGAGAACTCTGTTCCACAGATAAAGAGAAGCAGCCTCTGTTATTTGCCGACAGAGCTTTTCCCATACAAAATGACACATTTTGAAATTGACAACTTGGGATAATTTTGGGGGGGGGGTCCCTAAATCACAACTAGAACTGATGTTTAGGTTCCTTTCAGGAGACTGCCTTATCTCCTCACCTGCATCTTGCTCTTTTTTCATGCTTCTCAGTAGAATTATAACATGCTGAACAGTAGCAATCACTTGTCACGAATCCATTTGGGATGGACGCCGATGCCATTGTCAAACTAGTGATTGGAAGCATCGAAAAGCAAAGTAAAATCTTCCCTTTAAGTTTAGGTGCATTTTCTGGTTTATTAATTCTTATAACATATTTTTATAGTTATTACATGTTTTTAATAGTAAAATACAAAGCTGCATACATAGAAGACGGTGAATTGCTTTTCTTTCTTTCCTTCCTTCCTTCCTCTTTCCATCTTTCTTTCTTTCTTTCTTTCTTTTTCTTTCTTTCTCTCATTCTTTCTTCACAAGAAGATGGTGAATTTAAATTGATGTTGTCTGGCGAGAGGGTATAGCTCAAGTGGTAGAGCCCATGCTTAGCATGCATGAGGTCCTGGGTTCAATCCCCAGTACCTACTCTAAAAAAGTAAATAAGCTTAGTTACTTCCTTCCCCCCCAAAATTAAATAAAATTTAAAATAATTCATGTTGTCCAAATTAGTGAGATGTCACGGCACTACTTACAACTGCTAGCAGCTTGACATTGTTTACAAATTCCCAGGCCAGCTTTTAACCCCTTGTTTGTTCCCTCCTCTCTTTTGAGCAGTTCTAGGGATACTCCTGGAAGTCACTGGGCAAAGACTTGGTCAATAACGAATGGCCTGTTTTAGGCACTTCTTTCCTCATGGTCTTCCAGTGCCCCTCAGGAGACCTTTCTTGAAGCACTGGTGATGATTCAGAGGGTTTGTTCTGAACCTCGAATGACCTGTGGCGTCCTCAGGTTTGCCAGATGGGCTTCCAAGAGCAGATGTGTGGAATATTTTCCTTTGCAAAGCTTGCTGGCCCAGGTGGGATTTGAAATCTGACTTCATAAGCATCACGTCAACCCGCCATACCCAGCCTCAAAACACGTGAAGAGCTCAGAGGGACTCACGTCACCCGGCTGTCAACAGAGAACTATTTTTATCTAAACCATCTGTATTTAAAAGAGAAAGCAGTGCACTGATGATAATTGTTGAAATCATTTCACTGTGGTATTAGTGCATAATCGAAAGAAAGATCGTCGACTGATTCAGGAAGGGCACTGTCACTTGGGTCTTCTCAGCTAACGCGTAATCCTGTCTGTGGACACGGTCTCGCGCTTTGACAATGTATATTTTTGTACTGGCAGGAGAGAACTTCTGTCGACCTTTCCAAACAGCAGCCTTAATCTCTGGCAATACTCCCATGCTAAACATTTCCTGATCAAGGGCCTGAAAGGAAACAAGAAACAATGTGCACAACTTTTAGTAGACTCCACTCTCCCCCTGCCTTTTAAAAATAGTACTAATGAAAGCACGTTTGCAAGTCCCAGGCTCTGTGGGGAATAGCTAATTTATGAGGAAAATCAGTGATACACCACACATTTGTATGTCCCTAAGCAAATGTAGGAAATGATCTAATGGGCTCAAAACCAACACTCACACCAATGAAAGTAAGTGTCCCTTGAACAGTGGTGTTAACCATTTTTGAGCCTTAAATGGGTCTGCCCTGTGGTAAATTATTATAATAATTATCCCTGCCATCTTGGAATAGTGAACAAATTTTAATATGTGAGATATATACATATGATATAAATTATATACATGTAATTTTTTAAATGAGCAAACCTTTTTTTAAACTGGAAAACTATGTGTAAGATGAACTGTATTCTGAAACAATCAAAATGTGCATGCTTTTTATTTTTAATGGAATCTAAATTCTCGGCTTTGAGTTTACAAAGGAAGATCATCTGCGTGCAGATAAGAGCACCATTGCATACAGAGTGTGTGTCCTCAGTATTTACCTTTGCAATATCCGATGTGACTTGTTTATGGCTGGTTGTGGTCTGACATGTCAGCCTGAAGTGCCAAGGATGCTGACTGCAAAATACCTGGGCAAAGATGTCTCCTGAAAAGAGATGTACACATCCCGACCGAGAGGTGCTTCTGGGTCACTGAAGAGTGGAAAGCAGGAAGCTCTGAACACTGCATTCCCTTCCTGCCTCTCCAGAGCTGTAATTGCTTAAGTGGGGAGGGATATAGGCTTCTCCCTCTTCACCTGTGAGACAGGACGCCGGTGGCTGTGAGTTTCCCCTCCCCCGGGCCTCACCACCTCAGTGCCATGACTTTCACAGTATCACACTGCTGTCCACTATAGCAGAGTGGATCAACAACCCGGCCTTTCCTGTGGATTCTCTACCACCTCCTGACAGTTGATTCAATTGACCAGGGGATAACTGACAGGCAAGCATGGAAAACTGACTAGGGAGTGGAGGGCATGTGAAAGGGAGGAATAAACCAGGGTCCCTGACCTCACACAACTGGAGAGACGTGCCCTCCACCGTCAGTGCCTCACTTCAGCATCCTTACTGCCTTTCATGTGGTTTACTGCCACAGCCTCCTAACTGGTACACCCTTCCTGTGGTCTTGTCACCTGTAATTCTCCGTGTCCCAGCAAGCATTAGCTTTTTAAAATACAAATTGATCAAGTCTTGTGTCTGCTGGAAACACTCAGACACTCCCTGTTGCTCTGAGATGCTTTCATGCACCAGCATGTGCTCCCCTCTGCAGGCTCACCTTTGACTGCATCTCCCCAGTCTGCGGTCCTGTCATACTGACTTGTCTGCAGTCCCCGGAACATTTCCCGTCGTAAAGAGTGTTGAGTCTTCTTCCTGGGGACTCTTCTCTTTTGTGATGGATCATGCAAATAGTTTGAAAGCAGAGGCACTAATATAGGTTGTGTTCAAGGTTGGCTGATGGGAGCAGTGCATTGATTCTATTCATTGATTTTGTCCTACTTTACTTTTAATGTTTTTCCACATCGAGTAAAGGTCATTAGGCAGAGAAAGCAATTCTCCAGACAAACACCTACTGTGAGGCTAGTGCCTGAAAGTTTATTCCATCACTTGTTATAGCTTGCTCACATGTTTCATCAAGGACTTCCCGGAAAAGAACTTCCGTTCTGTCCAGGTGTTCAGAGATTTTTATATTTTGATAGAGTGTCATTCCTGAATCTCTTCCAAGGTGGAGTCTTATTGTAGTTACATGCTCGGGAATCACGTTGTAGTTATAAAGCAAGCGTATGGATGGAGCCAGGCTCTGATTCAGTAGTAAACTGGGGTCCAAAAATCAGACCAAATATGAAAATACGATTGTAGGGGTAAAGTTTATAGATTTTCAAAATTTTTTGTTGAAAATATTTTTTGTGTGATGTAAAACAACAATTTTATTATCTTTCATGGTGTTTTTTGCTTATTGAAGTATAATAGACATATAACATTATATTAGTTTCAGGTATACAATGTAATGATTTGACATTTCTGTATATTGTGAAATGATCACCACAGTCAGTCTAGGTAACTTAATAATTTTAAAATTTGGAATGGTTAATTCACACATATGGTTGAAAAGCTAGAAAAGGGTATAATATATGGGATGTATATATTCTTTTTTTTTAAACATGAGTGGAGTATATCAAATACACCATTCTGCAATTGGCCTTTTTCAGATATCAAGTATGCCTTGACAATCTTTCCCTATTAGAACACACAGAGATTTTACATTCTGTTTAAAGGCTGGCGGTTATATGATAGTTGCGTGTACCTTAGTGCAGTCCTCTGCTGTTGGACATTTAAGCTGTACCAGTCTCAGCTGCACAATCAATGCTGCATAAATACATTATGCATACATCTTATCACACATGTCAAATTTTTTCTTGACCATATTGCCAGCGTTGGAATTGCTGAGTCAAAGGATATATAGATTTTGCTAAGTTGCCCTTTATAGGTGTTTTCTCACACTTTTGAAAACACACTGCATTATTAATAGTTTTGCAAGTCTGATGTTTTAATTCCTTTGCCAGTCTGACAGGTGAAGTGGCTATCTCCTTGTAGTTTAAATTTACATTTCTCTTATGACTGACGTTGAGCATCTTTTCAAATGTTTGTCCAGGTATTTATATTGCCTTTTCTATGACTGATCTGTTCATACTCATTGCCTGTTTTTCTGTTGAATTTTCTGTCTTTTATTGAGTAATATGAGTTCTTTATATAGTAAAGAATTTAGTTCTTTGCCTGGGATATGAGTAGATAAAATATTTTCCCCATCTCATTATTTTTATTTTGACTTTGCTTTTGACATTTCTCACCATGGAGAATTTATTATTACTATTATTAGTCAGACATCAATCTTTTCTTTTATGGCTTCTGATTTAGATCAGATTTAGAAAGGCCTTCTCACCCTCAGATTATGAAAGATTTCTTTCAAATTTTCTTCTAGTACTGCCCCCCCCTGTTTTTCCATTTAAATATTTTATCCATCTGGAATTCATCTTTGTTTAAGGTGAGCCACTCTACTTTTTTGTAGATGACTGTTGTCAGGAAGACAGAAACCACTCTCGAGATTTAAAACAGAAAGGAGTTAATAAAAAGCTTTGGTGGGGGGAGGGTGTAGCCCAGTGGTAGAGTGCCTGCTTATCCTGAACGAGGTCCTGGTTTCAATCCCCAGTACCTCCATCAGATAAATAAATAAATGAACAAATAAATAAACGAATAAGCCTAATTACCCCCCCCCCCCAAAAAAAGCCTTGGTGACACAGACGTCGGAAAGCTGAAAGAGTAAAAAGAGAATGCTGAGGTGACCAGAGAGGATGCTACAAGAAGCAGATACCCCAGCAGATAAGCGCTGGGGAATCAAAGGGAAGAGGTAGACCTAGTACAACACGGGAGTTCAGAGGAGGGACCTCTCTGCGGGGCTCACTGCCCAGCTTCTGCTGGTGCCTGCGAGGGAGCTGGGTGAGGCAGGTCTGGAAGGTCTGACATGCTGGAGCTGGAGCTAATGTTATGCTGGAGCAGCACCATCAGGACAAAACAGAAAGGCCCCCCCTCCCCTCCCCTCCTTTTAATCCCTCTAGTGACTCCCAGGGGTAGAACCCAACAGGGAGCAGCAAACACAGGAGTCGGGCAATGCAATTTTCAGAGTTCCAGACTCCATGTGATGGAGTAGAATAAAAGATAAATGTTTCTACAGCTGAGAGACAATAAGTGAATAACCATTAACTGAACAAACAATTTTCTCCTATGATTTGAAATATCACTTTTACCTATAATATTTAAATCTATTTCTGAATTACCATGTAGTCCATAGATTTCTGTTTTGTGTACTAGTACCACACTGTTTTTTTTTTTTACCATAACATTTTATTTTATTTTATTTATTTTTAATGAAGTACAGTCAGTTATAATGTGTCAATTTCTGGTGTAGCAGCACAATGTCCCAGTCATGCACATACATGCATATATTCATTTTCATATTCTTTTTCATTAAGAAACTGAATAGTTCCCTACACAGAAGAAATTTGCTTTTTATCTATTTTTATATATAGTAGTTAATATTTGCAAATCTTGAATTCCCAAATTTATCCCTTCCCAACCGCATTCCCCTGGTAACCACAGATTGTCTACTATGTCTGCGAGTCTGTTTCTGTTTTATAGATGAGTTCATTGGTGTCCTCTTTTTTCTTTTTTTAGGTTCCAAACTGTTTTAATTATCATAGCACTATGTTTTTGTTGTGAAAAGGCTAGTCCTTTCTCATTACACTTTTTCTGAATTTTCCCAGCTATTATTATCTACTTTTAAAGGAGGTGACTTTAAACTCAAAAGATCTTGAAAGGGAAAACCCTTTGAAAGGGGTATAAAAATCAGAATGCTTTTTATTAAAAAATATATTTTCTCTTGGATATTTTTCATTGTTCATGGTAATCAGAACCCTTATATATTAAGTACTTAACACATATTTGCTGAATAACTATGTAAAATTTTAAAATATCATTGTGTCTGTTTTTTATTCCATTCCCGTGAACTCCAAACCAGTTTTAGTTTTATTGTATTGACGATGGTTGAATGAATAGAGAAAATGCAGAGATCTTTCCCGTTGTCAGCAGTTCTTTATCTACTTCCTTGCTTCCAAGTTGATGTGCACCACCAGAAACAGGGATCCAGCTCTGAGGCTTTGTGTAATCCAGACAGCTGATGAGGGGGCTGCTGATGGCTTGCACCAGGGTGGTGAGAGTGGTGGTGGTGAAAAGTGCTCAGGTCCTGTACAAATTCTGTAGGAGAGCTTACAGTGTTTGGTGGCAGGTTGAATATGGAATATGTAAGAAGGTGATTAGCCAAGTCTGTCTCCAAGGTTGTTTGATCCAGCAAATGGGAATCAGGGGTTGCCATTTACTGAGATGGGGAAGGCCATAGGTGGAGCAAAGTAGATAAGCAGAGACCAGAAATTTAATTTTGTACATTATGTATGAGATGCTGTTAGATATTTAAGTACAGAGAGATACCCAGTAGGCATTTGGATGAGTCTGGAGTTTTAAGGAAAACATTTGGACTGCAGTTATCAATTTGGGAGTCATCCGTATATAAATGGTACTTAATGTTGTGAAACAGGTGAAAACATGAAGAAAATTTAGAAGGAAAAAAATAAGAAGTCCAAGGACTGAGCCCTGGGGAATTCTAGCACTGAGAGGTTGGAAAGATGGGGAGGGAGGAATCAGTAAAGGAGAATGAGAATGAGCAGCTAGAGAGGTTGGAAAGAAATTAGCAAAGTATTCTGGAGTCAACGTGAGGAATTTTTCAAAGTGCAGAGAAAGATCAAAAGTGTCAGATGCTTCTGATGGATCAAGGAGAATGAAGAATGAGAACTGACTGTTGCATTTAGCAGCAGGGGAAGTCATGGCACGCCTTGGTAAGAGAGGTTTTAGTAAAGTGATAGGAGCAGAAACTGGATTGGAGTGGGCTCAAATGAGCCACACTCATTTGGTAGGAGGAATCACTGGCGGCAGTGAGTATAGACAGCTTTTTCAATGAGCTTTGTTGTAGAGAGAAGGAGAAAAATGAAGTGGAACTTGTAGGAGTCAAGAGAGATTCAAAGCTAGGGCATTTTAGGGAAGAGGGAGAGAATGATCGGAAGCAGGCAGAAATCTACGAGCAGAGTTGGGGAGAAACTACCAGCTTCTTTTGAGGGCTCTTGGGGAAGAGGTGTCCTCAGGGAAAGAGCCAGAGTTGCCTTAGGGAAGTGATTCTCAAACTTGGCTGCAAATGCTCGAACCACACCCAGACCAATTAGACAACAATCTCTGGAAGTGGGAGGCAGGAATCAATATCTCTTAAAAGCTTCAAATGCTTTCAGTGTTCTGTAAGATTTGAGAATCACTGCTTTTCGAACAAGGAGGTGCTAGGAACATTTTCAGAAGAGTTTGTAAACCTAGAAGTGGCTTGTGAGTGAATGTGAGTTTCAAAGAGCACGGGGACAGAGTTTCAGATGAGAATTAGGTGCGACATAGCATTAAAAAGATGCCAAATGCAGATCTGAGCTGGATCGGTGCGGGGGATGAGTTTTCTCTGGGTCTTACTTGTCATACCTAAGGTACCACGTGCTTCCACTTTAGCAGCTGCAATATCAGAAGTACACAATTGTTTTCTTTATTTATGGCTTTGGTGAGGTTTTAGTTGCTGCACCAGGCATGTCAGGAAGAGATGCTTCGAATGGTTTTGCTGTGGTTAAGTTATCTTGGGATTGTAAGCCTTTCAGCTGATCCCCATGAAAATGACACCATCTGTGAGACGACAGCCACTAGAACTTCAGCTGGAAAGAGTGAGCCTGTATTGCCGCAGCTCCATGGTGTCTTGCTAAATTAGCTCTTGGGATTAAGCATGTGTGAAGAGTGGCTGTGGAAAGAGAGCATTCGGACTATACATATGTTGGCCTTGATGGTCGTGGAAAAACTGGAAGGAAATCTTGGGATATTCCTATCATATTCTGTAAGACTAACCACTGTTGAACATGAAATGATGAGTTCAGCATTGAGAAATCTGGCAACACTGGTTGTCTGATCTCATCCACCTGCCTCTTCTATTTAGTCATCTTCACCATGCTTTTATCTGACCACTGGCTTTTGGATGCTTGAAGCATGATAATGACAGCTCAGATAAGATTCCTAACCACAAAAACTCAGGAGAGGTCAACGCATCTCAATTGTCTGAAACAACAATTTTTGGCAACTTGGTAACTGCCAATAAGCAGCAGGAGTTTGAAGTAGACTAGAAGGACCTTGAGCCATTGTATCTACTCCATCATATTCAAAGTTTTGTTCCTGGAAGTTCCCAGCTGTTAATATGAATCTTGGCCAGTGGTTCTTGGTCATTTATTATGAAAAAGCTGTTACACCAGGAACAATATGCAAGCTAGTGAGGCAGAGATTTTTAAACATCAGAATCAATGCCATGCTGTCAGATAAAGCTCAGGCTTAGGCTATCATGAAAAAAAAAAAAATTCTAAGGGGCTGCAAGTAATGAAACCATGATATATAACATGCTTAACCAGATTGCCTCCGACTTTGGATGATGATTGGTTATTGGCAGTAGTTGTGGATAAAAGTAACAAAATCAAGTTTTTCCAACATCTTCTTTCAAGAGGACTGTATAAAAAAAATTGGTTGTAGGAACTGCGTATGTGAAGAAAGCATGCTATAAACAATACTTTATGTGCACTCACAGAACTGAAAATTAAGGTAAAATACTGAGTCAAGTATTTCGAGCTCAGTATCAATATTCCTATTGCTAATGGACAAATAATGTATTTAAACACACAAATTTCAGTGAAATACCAACTACTTTTTTAGGGCATTGATTTTATGGCATGCCAGGGTTCCTTCAAGTGTGCCCAATAGCAATCGAATGTTTATTTAAAAGATGGATCTGGCCAAAACAATATTGCTCAGTTCACATTTTAAAAACTAATTAATTAGCACATGGATTAATTCCTGCTTGAGACAGTTGCCACATGTTTACTAGTGATTTAATATAGTGGACAGCTCTTCGGTCTGAGAATCAAGAGACCTGGATTCTAATATATAATCAACAACCAATTAGTTGTATTCCTTGGGCCTATCACTGACGTCTCTGAATCTGTTTCCTTAGCTGTAAGTTAAAGGGATAAAGGTCTTTCCTACTGTAAATTCCTATGATTCTATGAATCAACTGTGCCTGTAAGGCTTGGAGCCATTTAGGTTAGTCAACAAACTGAAATTAAAGTTAATCATTTCTCTTGACTTCCCTATGCTATCCCGCGCTCTAGAACTTTCCTATCCTTCCTTCCAAAAGGTGGCTTGATGAATAATTAGCTATAGGAGTTGCGTTCCCAAATCTCATTCCTAGTGAATTACAAAGTCATGCAAAAATGGGATTATGCCCTAATTATGTGGGATCCATCATAGCAGCTAGCAAAATAGCAAGCTTACACAAAGCTGCTAAATTAATAAATGAGGAAATGGAAAAGAAGAAGAAAGGAAGGAGCGAGGGAGTGAAGAAGTAAAGTGATAACTAACGGCTCCATCTATGGCGTGTGCTGGTGTTGGTGGAAAACAGAAGCAGTAGCCAGGCCCTACAGCTGTCATCTAGAGGAGGTAACAGGACAAATCAAAGAGATGTTTGCTAAAGATTTTACCTAATTACTAAAGGCATAATCACAGGAGGGAGCTTTATTTCAAACAAACTCAACACAGTGGAATTCTAGTCCAACACAATTATTTGGTCTTTCCCTTGGAATTTTTTAATTTTGTATTAATATTTGATCTAAACGTGGGTTACAGATTCAGGTAAGAAGAGCAGAGAAAGCTGAAAAAGACTCAGTTGAGAGATGGACATGTAAAAATTGAGGAGACTCAATCAGTTTATTGAAAAACAAGTGAGACAAATCTCTCAGCTCTGGTGAAATGGGTATTAGCTTCAATAAAATTTCATTCCTCTTGAGGTCTCCCTTCTATTTGAATAAAACCATTAAGTGATCCAAGGTGGGGGTAGAGCTCAGTGGCAGAGTGCATACCTAGCATGAAAGAGGTCCTAGGTTCAATCCCCAGTACCTCCATCAAAGATAAACAAAAGCCTAATTACCTGCCCCCCAAATAAAAATAAATAAATAAAAATTTAAAAAATTAAGTGGTACATATTTGAGAGGCTCCATATTAATAGGTATGAGGGGAGAATTCACAAAGTATATATTAAAGAGTGACAGCTCTGAAGTTAGACTGCCTAGATTTGTATCCTGACACCACACACTTCGGGCAAATTACTGAACTTCCTTGTACCTACCTCAGATCCCTTGTCTATGAAAGGGTGGTAATATTAGTACCTATCTGTTAGGGTTACTGTGAAGTTTAAACAAGATAATGTTTGCAAAGTACTTTGCAGATTCCCTGGCATGTAGTAAGTGCTCAATAATATTAAGGGAGAAGAAAGAAAGAAAGACAGAGACAGAGAGAGAATGTGTCTGCGTTGACATCTGCTCTTATGTATCTATAGAGAAAAGCAATTCTGAGGAGACACTTCAAATTATTAATAGAGTTAGCCCTGGGGAGTGGAATTTGGGAGAAAATGACATGCACTTTCCCTTTTAATTTAATGTTGAGTCTGTAATGTTGGTTTTAAAAAAATAATAATCAACATTTATTACATTGTAATTTTAAATCTTTAAAAGTTTTGACAGTAGATCTAAAGAGATAATTGACCAAACTAAATTAATCCAGAGAGAGCAAAATTTAAATGAGTTTATGCAGAATCAAAGCAGCAAAAGAGGTTGTAAATAGCAATTCCCTTTGAGGGAAGGCAGCATTTATATATGTAGTCAAATCTACAGTTTTAGATAATTCTTTGAGTTAGGTAGGATACTGCTATTTCGACCGGAGTTGAGAAAAGTTGAGAGATTTCCTAGATCTTATGATATCACTCACTCAATGAAGAGAGGGGCCAGAATCAAGTGCCTTGATTCCCTGAAACCCCTCCACTATGTTATGACATCTGCAGTGCTGGTAATTTTCCACGGGGCCCCAGTTTTAAAGAGACAATTAATAGCTCATTTACATAATCTTGAAACCCAGCAAAGAGGAGGGTGACATTTTCTGGTGAACCGGCTAGCTTGCCTTAGATCTCTATAAAGACATAGGTGAAAACTTTCAAAATATATGGTCATTCTGGTAACTTCTTATATCTTGTATGGAAAGTTTAACTATATTGATGGCTTAGGCTTTTGTGACTGGTAAACTGAAGCTTTTCACCTTGCGGATAATTTAACATGGTGCACTTTGGTTGAGATCTCATTTTTCTGGCTGCAGATTCACAGGATCCCCCAAAGAGTCTATTCAGTAATTGTGATGCAGTCCTGGAGCATCTAAGACTAAGCCCTAAAAGCTTTGCTTTGTATACTTGATCTGTAGCGACCTTTAGAGTTTGCTGCCTATTGAACCGAAGGTCTTCCTTGTGAAATCATAGAATAGTGCCCCAGTTCACTTTCTGTTACTTGATATCACTGAACAAAAATACCATTATCAGGGTCTGAGCAAAAGAAAAAAAAGAAAGATATGGTATCCTGTCTCTTTAAAAGCTTAAGAATAGCAAGCACAGTAGAGTTAATTCTTTGGGGGCTGTGCCTTGAGAATTTTTTGGCCCAGAATCAAGCTACAGATAATTAATTATGTCAGTGAAAAGCTCCGATAGCCTGTTCTCTTCAGGGAAAAGTGACATCATCCATAGAATCCTCTGGCAATAAAGAAGAACAAAGCTGTGAGTGCAGGAAATAACAGACAGATGTCCGTGAGTGCATATTTTATCTACTTCAAAGTACATGGCAAGAAGTCATGCTCTGGGGCTGTCTCCCAGCAGCAGTGGCTTGGCAAGGGGTCTCAGGGAGTCAGAGAAGGACGTTTGCAGGATTGGGTTCACCAGCCCCACATGTCCTGGCCTGAAGAGAGAAGTGTGACATTTTTAGGGAAGTTACTAAAAAGATGACAGTGCTCAAAGAATGTTGGCAAGATCATGGTAAGCCAATCCAGTTACATAGTATGGGGAAACTGGAACAGATGATGGTGGTACCATTTGTGGTTGAATGTTAGTACAAGAAACACTGCTCAGAGAGTTTCATTCCAGGGTCTTCCCTTGCTTTGTGCGTGTATCATATTCTCATAGAAAACTGTTACTGACCCCAGCAGCAACTTGTAATGGAAAGAATAAATATTTTTGAAGTCAGATAACTACTTCTTACAAATCATGTGATGTTCAGCAAGCTGTTTAATTTCTTTGAGCCTTATTTTCTGTAGAATGGAGTTAAGAGAAATAAATAATCCTCATGAAAATAATTTTGTTCACACTAGGGTGCAATTTAAATGTTGGTCTTTATTAAAGTTAACATCCTTCCCTGAAAAATATGTCAGCTTATATTACACATTACAGAGCTGGACATATTAGTTGGAATACATGTTTACTTACATAAGCAATTTTAGACATAAAAGAAAGATCATTATTTCAAAATTTCAGGTACCAGAGTACAAGAAATTCTACTATTAGAGACTTATTCCTCTGAATTGATACTATCCATTCCAGAACTTTCTTTTAATAAATATTTTATCTGATTATCAAAGTAAAAGCAGTTCATTATATATAATTTAGGATATGCATTCTCAATGAGAGCGCTACTGCTCCCAACAGGGTGAAAATTGGTTTTTAGAGAGAGGTAAAGATATTTTAAATGTTACAGTGGTTTGTGGACTTCAGAAAGATCACAATCCATAAACAGACACACATTAAAATTTCATAAGGGGGGAGATTAGGAAAAGAAAAATCTAAAAGTTCTCCCTAGAAGGATGAAATTTTAAAAATTTTGAGAAATACTGGTTTAGAAATATTTAAAAGTTACTAAGGAAAATCTATCACCCATAATTCTAACAACCTGAAAGAACAGCTGTGAATATTTTGCTGAGATTTTTCTTCACATATATTTTTTACATAATTGCAAGCACAATGTGCTTACAAATTTGTTATAAGCATCTATCACATCATTCAACACCTCTTGAAATACATTTTTTTAAGTCTGTACAATATTTTATCCTATGGCAGTATTAAATTTTACTCAAATATTTCCTTATAATTGAATATTTAGGTTGATTCCAATCTTCTTACTGTTATAAATAACATTGTAATGAACATACTCCTACACCAGTCTTTGTTCTTTTTATTAAACTCCTCATTTAAAAGGTATACGTAATTTTAAAGTCTCTTGTGTGCATCTATTACCAATTGTTTTCCTGAACCTTCCCCCCAAAATTATGAGAATGCTCATTAATCAAACTCTCATTTGTAATGACTATTAAAATTCTAAAATGTGTTCTGATTTAAGAGTGAGCAATGGTGTCTCATTACCGCTTTTATTTACATTTCTTTAGTTACTTAAGTTGAACTATTTCCTAATGAACATTTTACATATAAGTAAACTGTATATTTATACCTTTCTATTAAGCCTTAGGATTTTTTCACTGATATGCGTGAACTTTTTATAATTGAGGATAGTTACCCTCTATCTATCATAGTTGTTACAAATATATTTTTTGGCCATTTAATTGACTATGATTTTTATTAACATGTAGAATCTCTAATCTTTTTGTCATTTCAGAGAAAACATTTTCCCCCTGCAAAGTCAGATAACTGCTCATGTATATTCATTTATTCATTCAGTCACTATAAAATAAGGTTGTGTACTGATGAGCTGATGAGAATATTGTGATGAGAGGTTTGTGGGAACCTAACTGTATTTCCCCTAGGAGCAATGACTCAGTAGTCTCTAATTGTTTATGGTAACATTATGGGAAATAGCTACTGCGGATAATCAGAATCAACTGTAGTTCGTCTCTGTTTGCTCCTTGTATACAATAAGGAACCTGAATTATGGGGAGATTTGACAGGGATTTCATAAGCATGAATGAAAGTAATAAGCCAATATCTTCTGGAATCTAAATTTTCTGTAGTGGAAGGTAAAAGGTTGGTTCTTAAAAAGCTATTCCATCCTAAAAGGAGAAAATATACATGCTTAGAAAAGGGGAAACAGGGAACCCTCCTACACTGTTGGTGGTAATGTAGTTTGGTACAGCCATTATGGAAAACTGTATGGAAATTCCTTAAAAAACTGAAAATGGAGTTACTTTATGATCCAGCAATCCCACTCCTGGGCATATATTCAGAGGAAATTCTACTTTGAAAAGATACATATGCCCCAATGTTCATAGCATCACTGTTTACAATACCCAAGACATAGAAACAACCTAAATGTCCATCGACAAATGACTGGATAAAGAAGATGTGGTATATTTATACAATGGAATACTACTCAGCCATAAAAAAGAATAAAATAATGCCATTTGCAGCAACATGGACCTAGAGTTCATCATTCTAAGTGAAGTTAAGCCAGAAAGACAAAGAAAAATAACATATGGTATCAATTATATGTGGAATCTTTAAAAAATGATACCAACTGAACTTATTTACAAAACAGAAGCTGACTCACAGATGTTGGAAAAAAAAACTTATGGTTACCAGAGGGGAAGAGGGTGGGAAGGGATAAATTGGGAGTTCGAGATCTGTAGATACTCACTACTATATATAAAATAGATAAACAATGAGTTTCTTCTGTATAGCACAGGGAACTATATTCAACATCTTGTAGTAACCTATAATGAAAAAGAGTAATAAAAAGAAATACTATAATGCATAAGTGAATCACTATGCTGTACACCAGAAATTAACACAATATGGTAAACTGACTCTACTTCAATAGAAAGAAAGAAAGAGAGAAAGAAAGAAAGAAAGAAAAGAAAGAAAGAAAGAAAGAAAGAAAGAAAGAAAGAAAGAAAGAAGAAAGAAAGAAAGAAAGAAAGAAAGAAAGAAAGAAAGAAAGAAAGAAAAGAAAGAAAGAAAGAAAGAAGAAAAGAAAAGAGAAAAGAAAAAGGAGAAAAGAAAAAGGCAACACAAGACATTGTTGGATAAGGAGAATAGATGCACGCGCGCGCACACACACACACACACACACACACACGTTATTCACACATTAACATATGTTTTTTGATCCCCCACTTGTGTTGCTCACTGTGCTAGGAGCCAGGGACACAAAAGTGAACAAGGTGCTTCTGCCTCCCTGGGCTCCCAGTCCTGTGGGAGGGAGAAAATGAGTGATTGCAGTTACAAAGTGATGAGTACAGTGGTTAGGGAAGTATCAGGTGACGGAAAGGGCAGATCCACACATTTTATGCCCAGTCTCAAATCACAGAACATCACACAGCTCTGAAACACTAGCACTTAGATAACAACATACATGAGATTCTCCTGATAAAGATTTTTCAAATGTGGTCCACTGTGGTGAAAAAGCAGGGTCATCGTATGAGTAGATGTAATCAATTACATTTTCTCTTTGAAAAGCAATGTACATTTGGCTTTTCAAACTGAGATTTGGCACAGATTGTTTATAAAAGCAGTTAGCAAATGACAAATCATACATGAAGTCTCGTGGCTTTTTCAGGGATTACCTTTTCTTAAAAAAGGACATTCCAACTAGCAACTCTTATAGGAACTTTATTAACATCAAGATTGCAATTTTTGAACATTAGCATTTCTCGTTTCTGTACGTATTTTTATTTTTTCCTAAGTCAAAGGACTTGACTTTGGTTGCACCTTCATTTAGAGGCCATGCCTGCCTTCAGCCTCAGTGCTAACCCAAGATTGTTTCTTATTGATGCCAGGTTTTAAATAGAATACTCAGAGAAGTTTAGGAAAAATTGTTACGTCAATCCCACTGCAATATAAACTTTTGACAGGGGTGATGAAGAAACTGTAGACTCTAGCGTAAACAGTGTAGTCCAAATTCTTGAATTAGAGAGGGAGCTGCTCCTTCGAATCATATCAACAAATAGCGCAGAGATGCCCAGGGCAGCCAGTGCAGGGCTGCCCGTGTCTGCATGGCCTGCGGCATGGGAATCACAGATATCATTATGAGTGGTCTGGGGAGTCGCAGAATATTGAGAGTGACAGGGACAAGGGAAACTGCCTTAGCCTTTTGACTTACTGATTCAGTTTGTAGAAAGGCTTTTGGCTTTGTTGCTTAAGAGATCCAGCTGTTCCACATCAGTCAATTCACCCTCATGAGAAAAGAAAAAAAAAGGAAATTGCCTTTCGTTGGGCATCCAGAGTATTCCAGGCACTATATTAATCACTTCACATGTATGTCAGTCTCTTATAGGCAGGGAAACTGAAGTTCAGAGCTCACTGGCTGAAGGTCACAGTAGCTGTGGTAGACAGCAGAGCCACAGTTAGACTGATTGCCGAGGGCAAGGTGGTTAACATCTGCCAGGTGCCTTTCTGTATTGGCTCATATGAAACTTGAGGGAACCACTGCTGTGCCCATTTTACAGATGAAGAAACTGAGTTCACAGAAGCTCACTCACTCATTCAAGGTCACACTAACAGTAGGGCTGATCCATGTTTCTAACTCAAGAGTCCCAAGAGCATGCTCTCTCTACCACATCGCTTCTCTCGACTGAGAGTCAAAATAAGCAAAAAAACTAACTCTAGGTTTACATCAGCAATTTGTTTAAAGAGAAAGATAAAAAGTAAGTGGGTTAAGGAACCATATAACAATATAGATCCTCCGAACAATCAATACTTAGGGTGCTCACCCTGAGTTCTCAAAAAGACATTAACTTCTGTATGTTATGTTCTTTTCAGGAGGAGAGGGACTTGACCATTCATTTGAGGATGCACCCATTCCCAAACCCCTTATAATGAAAAACTAGTGTGTAAAGTACTAACTTTTGATTACTTGTAAATATCCAGTGTGACATTCCCTGTGGGTTCATAATGGCTGAGATTTTTCTTGCATTTTTGTTCAAAAAATTAAACTCGAGTTGTTCTAAGTTGGTCAGATGTATGTTATAAATATAGAATTCACTTAGACCAGAGGATGAAATGAATATATCAAAAAATAGAACAAATCTCAGGGGGGAGAGTATAACTCAGGGGCAGAGTGAGTGCTTAGCATGTACAAGGTCCTAGGTTCAATCCCCAGTACTTCCATTTCAATAAATAAATAAACCTACATACCTACCTACAAAAATGAAAAAAAAAAAGAATTTTTTAAAAAAGGAAAAAAAAATTTAAAAATAAAGTCTCATTCCATTAAAAAAACACACAAAATCCAAAGGAACTTAATGTTATGCGATTCAAGTAAACCTCACATATAAATTCTATCTAGATGATGTAGTCTTATCTTGTTTGATTGAAATATGTTCTCTTTTGAAAGAGAACTTATATTTCTCAGACCTCACCAGTCAGAAGATAAAAATAAGATTAAAGAAACAGAGCTATCTTTTCCCTCTCCTGCCCCTGCCCCTGCCCCCACCTGCTCTGTGGGAATGCCAAGCCCCCTTAGGTTTCTCCCGTAATCTGCAGGAAGTCCTCAGAGGACGACCCACATGGGCTCCACACGATGCTTTGGGGGACCATTTGGCACTTGCCATTTTGCCCTTTTCTTGACTCCAGCCCACTGTGGTAACGCCGGCTGTTCCTATAAGTGCCTCCTGGAAGCACAGCCAGCTCCACTCTGTGTGTGACCCAAGTGTTTCCTCCTCCGTTCTTGTCAGCCAGTGTCTCCTTGGAGGTGGCTCAGACCGGTGTGTACACTGACAGCAGGATGTGAGATGCAGAGAGGACTGCCCCTTCCCGCCTTCCCTGCCTTCTACTGAGGCATGACGCCTGGAATTCTAATTTACCAATTCCTCTAGTTTTTATTTGGGCCTTTTATGGCAGTCCCTCACCCTGGGACTCAGGCATGGGTCGAGGCGGGTGGGCTGGAGGGAAATCTGAGTGACAGACACTGAGCTGCACTCAGACTCACCCTTCCCCTCTGACCCTGCTCCATTGTCCTTCAACCAAGATGGTGCCCTTCCTCCCTTGGGATGAGTTCTTTCCCAGGAAGAGCCTCGGTTCCTTATGCAAATCGCCCTGCGGCTGGGCCACCCTGCCAGTCAATCCTCCAGACAAGATGACATCCACGGATTTCGTTCGTGCTTGAAAAATACTTATAGAGACCATCTGTGAAGGAGACCATCATAGGAAAAAGTAAGGAGGTGAAGAAAATTTAAATTGATAAGCGGAGTTGTCCTGGAGATGTCTATACAAAGATATCTGGTGCAAGATCTGGTACATATGCTTTATTTGTCTGGCCCTCATCTAGCAGGTTTATGTCAAGGGGATTAAATTTACGGAGCTGGATAAGCAACTATAGGGAGAAAATGATTGTCTAGTTGTGCTTTAGCAAGGATTTCTCCCATGTTTTACAGAATTCAGCTTCCCAGCTGGTTCACAGAGAGCTGGGCCTGATTACACCGAGGGGTGGGCAGCCTAAGAGCTCAGCTCCACATCTTTTTAGCCCAGAAAAAAAAGCTTCTAGTCTTTTGGAATTTAAGAAATTATACACTGCAGAATCACAGCACTGCAGGGGGGAACCTGTGGCCTTATCTAATTTCTAATCTGGGACATAGCAGCTGTCTTGCTATAAATATCCTGATGTGTGTATAAAAGAAAAGAGAAGAAAACCACATAAATAATGAAAACTTAAACATTTTTTAAAAATGTGTAAATCCATGGACGACTGTGATGTTCTGCTAACTAATCACAAGGAAAATATGACTGGAATTTATCATTTATTTATAATTTATTACATGGAATTTTACTTTTTTTAAAAGTGGTAATTTCCAGATAAAGGATTGGTGATGATTTTTATTTTCTTATCTGAAGTTTTTGGGAGGTGAACAAGGTAGTACTTTTAATTTTTTTTTAATTGTAGGAAAATATACATAACATAAAATTAATCACTTTAACCATTTTTAAGTGTAAAATTCATTGGCATTAAATGCATTCACCTTGTTGTGCACTATCACCACCATCCATCCCCAGAACTCTTTTCATCTTCCAAACCTGGAGCTCTGAACCCATTAAACAATAGATCTCCATCTTCCTTTGCCCCCAGCCCCTGCCAACCCCCATTCTACTTTCTGTCTCTATGAATTTGACTTCTCTAAGTACCTCATATAAATGGAATCATATAGTATATGTCCTTTTGTGACTGGCCTATGTCACGTGGCATAGTGTCTTCCAGGTTCATCCATGTTGTAGCCTGTGTCAGAATTTCCTTTCTTTTAAAAGGCTGAATAAAATTGCGTTGTATGTATATACCACATTTGTTTATCCATTCATCTGTCAATGAATACTTGGGTTGTTTCCTCCTTTGGGCTATTGAATAATGCTGCAATAAGCACGTGTCCCTGCTTTCCGTTTTTTTTTGGTGGGGGTGGGGGGTACATGGAATTCCAGAAGTGGAATTGCTGAGTCATATGGTAACTTATTTTTAATTTTGTGAGAAATCATCATACTGTTTTCCATTTTATATTTTCATCAGCAGTGCACAAGGATTCCAGTTTCTCCATACCCTTGCTAACACTTGTTATTTCCTGCTTTTTTGATGACAGCCATCCTAATGGGTGGGAAGCAGGTATCTCACTGTGGCTTTGATCTGCATGTCCCTAATGATTAGTGATATTGAGTGTCTTTTCATGTGCTGGTTGTCCATTTGCATATCTTCTTTAAAAAAATGTCCATTTAGGTATATGTCTGATAAAAACAAAAACACTAATTCAAAAAGATACATGCACCCCAATGTTCACAGCAGCATTATTTACAATAGAAAAGGTATGGACGCAACATAAGTGTCCATCAACAGATGAACGGGTAAAGATGTGTTGTGTGTATGTGTGTACACACACACACATATATATACACACATATACATATTCACATACATATATAAAGTGGAATATTACTCAGCCATAAGAAAGAATGAAATTTTGCCATTGGTGCAGCATGGATGACTTGGAGGGCATTATATTAAATGAAGTAAGTCAGACAGAGAAAAACAAATACTGCATGATATCATTTATATGTGGAATCTAAAAAAGATAAGAAACTAGTGAATGTAACAGAAAAGAAGCAGATTCACAGATATAGAGAACACACTATTGGTTACTAGTGGGCAGAGGGAAGCAGGCAGGGGCAATATAGGGGTAGAGGATTAAGAGATACAAACTATTAGGTATAAAATAAGCTACAAGGATACATTGTACAACATGGAGAATATAGCCAATATTTTACAATAACTATAAATGGAGTATAACTAAACTTATGTCACTATATTGTACACCTGTAACACATAATATTGTACATCAACTATACATCAATAAAATTAAAAATAGAAATGTCTATTTAAGTCCTTTGCCTGTTTTAAAATCAGAGTTTTTTTGTTGTTGAGTTGTAGGAGTTCTTTATATATTCTGGATATTAATCTCTTATCAGACATGATTTGCAAATATTTTCTGTCTGTTGCTTTTCACTCTGTTGATTGTGTTCTTTGATACACAAAAATTTTAAATTTTGATGTACTCAGTTTATCTGTTTTTTTTCTTTTATTGCTTGTGCTTTTGTTGTCATATTCAAGAAATCATTGCCAAATTCAGTATTATGAAGCTTTTCCCCTATGTTTTCTTCTGAGTTTTAGCCCTTCATTTAAGTCTTTGATTCATTTTAAGTTAACTTCTGTATATGGTGTAAGGTAAGGGTCCAACTTCATTCTTTTGCATGTGAATATTCAATTTTTCAAGGTCATTTGTTAAAGATTATCCTTTTCCCATTGACTGGTCTTGGCGTTCTTATTGAAAATCATTTGACCGTATTGTGAAGTTTTACTTGTAGGCTCTCTATTTCTACTCAACTGGTCTAAATGTCTGTATTTATGCCAATAGCGCACTCTTTTGATTACTGTAGCTTTGTAGGAAGCTTTGGAATCAGAATATGTGACCCCTCCAACTTTGTTCTTGTTTGGCTCTCTGAGAGTCCCTTGAAATTCTATATGGATTCTATAAGGATTTTTCTATTTCTGCAAAAAACATCATTGGGATTTTGAGGAATTTTACTTAAAAAATTCAAGCTAACATGGTACTAATGAAAGCAAGCTTTAATATGAAAAAGAGCATCTGCTTGTGATAGTTTAATAAAAGATTTTTTTGGATAATATTCAGTCTGAAGTGCTAGAAAGAAGTGCTCGTTACTGAGTAAGCAGTATAGGGATTTTTAAGCTACTATTAACCAGATTGCTGTGGAAAGAAATTTCCCCAGAGAAACCAAAAGACACATTTTTAGCCCTAATGGCCCTTTAAACTAACCATGGCTGAATCTTCTTGTATGTTGTTGTGTTACTAATCATGTTAACTTCGCTTTCTAACATTGAGGAGAAAAAAAAAAAAAAAGGTTTTAATTTTAATTTCTGTAGTAATAGCTAATACCATCATAAATTACATAGCTTTTTTTCTTCCAATACATTTATAATATTCCATTTTACCTAACTAGGGTAAATAGTATAATTCAATTTGTGCGAGATTTAAAGAGAGTTTATTTCCTGTTGTAACATTCTGGTGGAATGCACTGTTTCTCCTTATTCAGTTTACATATTTTCTTTTTAGAATAAACTTAAGAACAAAGTGACTCCTAAATTGTAGACAAGAATGTCAGATGAAAGAGTGGAAGTTGACAAGATGGAATTGTTTAGATCTTTTCAGCAAGGCTAAATGGTTAAGGTTGTTCTGAGCTTTTCAGCGCCGGTTTATGCCTCTCTGACCTCACATCACTTAATTGTACTTTTCTTTATTTCAACAAATATTTCCTGAGTGCTTACTGTGGGCACTCTTTGAGTAGACATGTGGACTTAGTCCCTGTCCTCAAAGCAGCTCACAGCCTGAAAAACAGGCAAGTAAACTAATAAGAAACTTTATTTAAATAGATACAGAACATTGAGTTGAGTTCCCAGAATGAGAAAGCATCTACGAAATGGGCGTGCACTGGTCTTCCAAGACCATCTTTTCTAGGGCTCCTTAGACCAGTGCAGCAATAGACCATATTTAGGTGGTTAACTAAATAATGCAAAGACGTGACAGTGTTTAGAAACTGACATTCTGGATCTTCCATAGCATAGAAATTGATTTATTCTCTCCTCAAAATGCATCCCTCACTGAAGGTCAACAGTTCTCGGCAGGGAACGCCTTGTTTGAAGCGTGCAGTGTCAGTAGGTATGGGCAGGCTCCTCAGACTTCCCATCCGGCTGTGCTCCCTCTCAGCCTAAGAGAGTGGACCCCCATGCTGGGGATCACGGTAGCATCGTCCAAGAGCCTGTCCCAGGCTGTCCACCTCAAGCAAATGTTTTTTAAGTCTTGTGTTTTGTCCTTACACATTCAAGTCAATATTAACATTAGTATTAATATTTTGGAAGAGTCTTAAACTACTTACCACCCCCCTCAAGTCTTTAAGTAATCTTAGTGCTTCAAGAGGATGCGACAGGTTTAACTAGAAGCTGCATGGCTCATTTTAATTCCCCTGTTCTCCCAGAGTTATACATACACCCATTTCAGAAGTGTGGAAAAGCTATGTCATGTAGGCGTAAGAACAAAGCATTCTTTCCTACTCATTGTGGGTTTTCCCCAATGATTAAAAATATTCCACAAATTTAAAAAATAGTTATAACTGTCACCAGGCATAATCATCAATAATGGATTTTTGCCTTTAAAGAAAGCTAAGTTTTGTAAACACTGTCAACGGAATTCAGTTCCTGAGTATATAGAGTGAGCCCACCATGGCTGCCCTGCTAAATGCAGGGACAATTTGGAATATCCCAGACCACTCAGTGTTTGCCCTAGGATAACCAACTCGTCCCAGTTTGCCTGGGACTGTCCTCATTTTCAAAAGTCCAGCTTTATGGGACTCTGCTCTTCTTAGTCCCAGGCAAACTGGGACAGTTTGTCACCCTCTTTTGCCCAGAGCCGGCAAACACATTCAAGTTTTTGCGGACCCCCCTGGTTTATGCTGCTGGTCTGAAGTGACCATGAGTCCTTGGTGAAGAAGGATCAGGGAAACTAATAACACAGAACTGATAATCTCTGGGGCAAGCACGTGCCTGGGAATCAGACAATCCTGCCGGGGACCTTGAAATAACACAGCAGTGCCGGCAATAAGCACTCAGTAAATACTTGCTGAAATTAAGTGCTTTTGGTGCTGAATCAGCCTATCGGTCGGTCCTAAAGCAGGGGTTTCTAAATGCAGCTGTTCACTTAGAATACCTGCAGAGATATTTTAAATCACAATTCCTGGGTTGCACCATCAGACCTGCTGATTCAGAATTGGTATGTTTTGAACATAGCAGATGAATGATCTTTTCACCATGCAAATCTGACCATGTCAAACAATCCTGTTTCTTAAAAATTCCAAGGCTGCTTACTGTTCCGTGATAAAATGCAAACTCATTGCCTGGTTTACAAGCATTTCATGAGTTGCCCTTTGTTTATCACTCTAGGCTCCTGTTGCCCCAGCCCATGCATCTAAGTCTATTTCGTTTGGCCTTTGCCTTCAGTCTTTCCTTGGCTAATACTCTTACCCTCGCTCCTCTCCACTTCCTCTGGCTCAAGTACTTATTGTGAGAGTATCAGGTCACTTTCTGCAGGAAGCCCCCTTCCTCAGCTCAGATTCAAGTGTTCTTAGCCCTTTGTATCTCCTCCATCCTAAGGCTTATCGTGTTATAGTGCAAATGCCTTTCAATCATTTGTCTCTATCCCCCTAGACTTCAGTGCCTCGGGATGCAGTTATATCTCCGAAACTGAATGCAATGCTTTCCACAAAGTGAATGTGTACAAATATTTATTGAATGATTGATGGGGTTCAGCCCTCTTTTGAACTATGCCACCCGTGCAGGCTCCACCTGTCCTGGGTCTTATTCTGTCCCTCCATCCCTGCTTTCTCAGCAAATGCAGATACCCATCCTTGACTTTGTAAGGTGGCTCACACACTCACCTGTGGGCCCAGGCTTTGCAGAGTGGCTCTTTGCTGCCCCCACATGTTTTGAATCAGTCCCTTATGCAGCCAATTGAGACAACCCCTTGCTCCATGCCATACAGTTTCAGTTCTGCAGGGACATCTGTGTTCTTGGCCTCCGGAGGCCTCCCTTGGCACAGAGAGGAGTCGTGTAGGATGGAGAAGGATGTGACCCCTCTGTGTCTGTTGCAGTACCCTAACCTCATATCTATTCTCCTCCGTCAAGAAAACTAAGTCAGTTGAACACTTTAATTGTCTCTTCTTCCTCTGAACCCTATCTCTCCCCTTCCTAGAGTCCCTTTCAAAATGTTCTTCCCTCTGGCTCCTTTCACATCTTTTTAAATACAGTGGTCTATTTAACAGCTCCTCAGCACGCTAAGACTTTAACCGCTTGCTTGCGATAAAACTTCCATGTGAAAATCGCAATGTTCAAGGACAGGAACCTTCTTACATTTTGAATTTCATTCTTTTATACAAAAATGAACAAGATTCTCAAAACAGAGACATAAAGGGGTTTTGACCCCAAAACATAGCATCTGATCTTGTTTACATAGATTGAATCATATGTTTAAAGTAATGAAAAAAATTTCTTATGATCACATCCTCATTACTCCATTGATTAAACAGATTCCACAATATGAATGATTGATTTACGGTAGTAAGCTATTTTAAATAGCAGTAACTTGTAGGCAATATTCGTATTTCTTCCATGATTATTTTTAGAGAAATTAAAAATGCTTTCAGTAAATTCCTGATGAATAGTGTGGTTCTAAATATATAATGCACAGTGTTACATAACCACAGTCTCTTTTTCTTTGGTAATTAATGTCAAGGGTAATTAAGAATGAAATGTGTGATACACATAACATAGCACAGTCAATACAGTTCAAGCATAAGTATATTTTTTAGGGAGAGGAGATGTAGGTGTTTCACATCCGTGGGAATAAAATAAGCTGTTTTCTTCTGGGAGAATTAGGAAGATTTGGTCAAGAAGACAGGTACCAATAATAGTTATATTTTAAACCAGATAGCTTGAACTTTTAAACTGAAATAGCTGCCTACTTACAGTTGTAAAGCTTTTTGTTTACACCGTCTGCCTGCAGACCAGTGACAACGGACGTACCTTGGACTCCTTCGGTGCAGGGCCACCGCACACAGATGGGAAGTTGTACCTTGCACGAGGGGGCCTGGCAGAGGGGAGGAGATACAGCCCACTCTTTGCTCCCTAGGCACACTGCACTCTGACTCAGGGCTGTGTCTCCAGGAAGAAGCAGGCACCTCTTTCTAATCTGCACAGAGACTCTGTACAGCTAGCCTGAATTGAATTTAATTCAATTCGCTTTGTCCCTTCAGTGCGCTTTGTTCTTCTGCCCTGCCTTGAAAGGACACATTGTGTTTCCATGAAACCATTTTCTGACTTCAACTCTCTTGCTAATTCCAAACCACTGATTTCTCAAAAATTAATATTTTCCATTTTTGCCCTGAAATGAGCACATGTATATGTGGCACAGACAACATGGGGAAGATCTGCAAATTCCAGTCCCTTGACGTTTCTGTAATAAATTCGTCTTCAGCCATTTGGAATTAGATGAATTTGGAGTGTACGAAAAAGCAATAAAAGTGAGAAATCTCAAGAAAGATGAACTCTCTAACGTTCCTATCTCAGGGCTGACTAGTAAGTTCCTTTGTTTAGAATACAATGATACTAAGCCAGGTTTATGATTTAAAACTCATAGTCAGCATAACACAGGGGAAAACTCTTCCAATGTCACAGACTGAAACTCTGTTGCCAACCAGTTTGTTCTTCGGTACAAGTTGTGATGAAGTCAGGACATTTCATACCCATCACCATTACTGGAAAAACTAGCAGACGACCAGATGGGAGTATGCTGAATATCAGCTTCATCATAACTGCAGTGTTCATCACTTCTAGTCTGAAGAAAATACATCCAGATGTATTTGCATGTGATGGGGACCATAGTCAATTTCTTTAAAACCTATAATCATGTGGCTTTCTCAAGAGCTTCAACAAGATGCTAAAATTTTGCTAAGAAACCGAAAGAACAACTCTGACCCCACAACCTGACTCGTCTGATTGGCGGTCTGGATGTTATAGGACTTAAATTTCACCCTCGGTAGAAATAGATTAGATTGAGAAGCCCAGCCCAGCACCGTGTGAGTTCCCAACCATGTTTTTCTGTGCAAAATGAATCACTTGATGTGTAGCAGAAAATCACCAATAAAGGCTGTTTTTTTTTTTTTTAATAAAGGCTGTTTTTGTTAATTACACATGGAGTTATAACTAGAATGAGGGAGAGCGGGGTTTAATTTTAAGCCAGATTTGAATACTACCTTGAGAGCATAAATAGAAAACTAGGAAACTTTAAGGGGTCATTGACCTCATGTGCACTGAAACAGGGTAGGCAGCCCAGGAACAGTCCTCCCCGCTCTCAGAATCATTGCTAGTTAGAGCAATTTTTATGGAGTTAATATTAGCACAAACCGTTTTTCTTCTTGCCTGCTTCCTAGCAACCTGAAGCAGAGTCTCTGCTTGCCAATCTGCTTTTGATGAAAAAAAAAAAAAAAAAAAAGAACAAAAAACACCCAGGGAATTTGCCAATCGCCCTGATGGGATGGGAGTGTATTCCATCAACTCCGCATCGATTTTGTGAGCCCGGCTTAGGATTTATGTTGTCAATAGTCTGACCCCACTGCACTTTCCACCACAGGCCAGGGAAGATGTGATCCACATGCTGAAGACGGAGAAAACCAAGCCTGAGGTTCTGGAGGCTCACTACGGGTCTGCGGAGCCCGAGACAGTGCTGCGGGTCCTGCACCGAGACGCCATCCTGGCCCAGGAGAAGTCCGTCGGAGAAGATGTGTATGAGAAGCCCATCTCAGAGGTAAAGACAGACGCCGGCAAGGCCCCCGAGAAGGGGACCCTTAGAGGGATGGCTTCACCCTCTCGCATTTTACGTGCTTTAACGTTTTCTTCCAAAGGCAAACATTTTATGATGCCCTGATAGAGAATTAAAGTATAATTAAACCGTTTGTGAGTTATTGTGGATACATTTCATTGATAAGAATTGTAGAAGCATTTCGTTAGCTATACATAAAGCCAGAAATATATTTCTCATGTGATCATGATAGTTACATACTCTTGCAGTCTGTTAGTCTTTTATTTCTCTCAGAGATGATGTGGGTAAAAATTTGAGGTGCTTATCAGTTTTAGCACTGAGTTTTCAGATTATTATCAAATTGGTCTTCAAAAATTAAATTGACTTTTTTTGTTGAAATTTATGGCTGCAAAGCCACTCAGTTTTGGTATCTTATAGACTCCGTCATAATTAAAATGGTCTCATGTGAGCAGCTAAAATATAAAGGTTTAGGCAAAATCCCAATAGAAGGCTGAGGGCAATTCTGTAAGATGAAAGGAAATCTAATAGGACAGTATTTAATCATTTTTATACAAGATTGTATTAGGAACTATTGACAGTTGTTGTGAATCACCCATGATACTACCTGCAAAAAATGGCCTCACATCATAGCAGAAGTTTAATGCCGATTTAGGGAACCTGATGATGGATCTAGTCAGACTGACTCTTCAGAATTCATGTAAAAAAAATTCACGTAAAAAAAATTCACAGATGCAAAATCAGTATCATAAATGAAAAAAGAGCACAGAAGTTAAAGACTTGAAGCAATTTATTGTCATTTAATTTTTAACTTACAAGCCTTTGCAGCAGCTCAGTTGGACAGGTCTCCTAAAGATCTGCCTTAGACAGTGTTCAACACAGATGGATGCCCCATAGCTTTTCTGAGTTCTGCAACCAGGGTGAACTGGAGCTCTGTACTCATCTTTTCTTAGAGCTTTAAGAGATACTTATGTGATAGGAGAGCGTCAACTGGCCGCATGCACTTTCACGTCTGAGACCCACAGTTAGTTACCAGCTGCCTGTGGCCTTAGGGAGGTCACCTCAGCTCTTAAAGGGTCAGTGTTCTTTTCTGTCAGGTGGGAGGAACAACACCGCACACCTCACAGAGTTGTCGTGAAGATTAAATGAAGCAATGCCTGTTAAAACTGTTAACATAGTGTGCAGTCCACACTAGGTCCTCCACAAATATTAGCTATGAGTATTTGCCAGGAGCTGAGGGTGATAATTGCTCATACTCTTCATTAGCTCCAAACTTGGAGGGATTTGAGGAGTAAAAGACACAGAGAGGTCAAAATATCAGTTTTATATTATTATTATTATTATAACACCTGGATTGAAGAGCTCAGCATCATTTGGGCTTCTTAATTCTTTTCTCCAAGTGAGAACTTGGAATGACCCCTCAAGGGAGAGGTAGGTCTGCAGAGCACACACATCCAGAATCACTGCCTCCAACCCACTGAGTTCTATGGACAGTACTCAAAGAAAGGAGTTTCCAACCTACCTTCAGAAAGCAGGTCTAACTGAAGGGCTCCTACCTCATGGACAGAGGAGCAGAGAAGAAAACACTCACCTTTTCTTTTGGGTTGTCCTCCTAGAACGCATGCTGGGCTAACTTAAGCTGGACATGCTTCTTGGTTGCTTTCTCCCCTGAACTCAACATTCTGAAGAATTATTCCTTCCTTGGGGAGGAGTGAATAAGGAGGTAGAGGGAAGGACAGAAGCTACTTTTCCCAACACCGGCAAAATGGTGAGGTCCTGATTTGTGAGAAAAATAGAAAGCCAGAGGAGAAAAGACTTATCTTCCACCATTTACAGAATTTTGGTTTCTTTAGCTTTTGGGCTTAACAATCAAGTTCTTGTTTCTCAGAATGTTACCAAAAAATCAGTCTCTGCACCCCCAAAAGGTGAATTCAAACTCGGGGACAGAGTTTAGGAGCAAAGAAAAGAGCGGTTTTATAGCTTTGCTGGGCAAAGGGGGGGTCATAGCAGGCTAGTACCTTGGTAACTGTGAATCTGTCTTGGGGTTTGGGGCTTGGTGATTATATAGGCAAACAGGACGGAGCATATCAGTGATCAGGAACAACAGTCTTTCACAAAAGTTTATCTTGTGTCACAGTTCTTGGAGGATCCGTTCCTTCAGGGTTACTCTCCTGTGACCTTCTTTTTGGAAAACAGTTCTTGGGTTTAGGTACAAGTTATTTAGGGTAGGGCATAACTCAAAGAAAGCAAGTTAATTAATCACAATAAGTTCTTAAAGCTGCCTTAGCATCAGGGAAGCCATTTTGTGACTCCTTCAAGAAGTAAGAGTGCTGCTTCCAAGTTTATGAGGATTCATATGGGATTCATAAAGAATCCCAGTATATCACTGTTCCATCAGCCTCCTGGGCCCATGAGCAGATAGTCCAGCTCTTGTTCCTAGAAGTGTTACTGAGTCCAAGCTCGTTTGCTCACTGCACGACAGGCCAATAAACTGAGGTACGATTTGTTGGGGCAAGGAGTAGTGGCTTTATTTGGAAAGCCACCAGACTGAGATGGTGAACTAGTGTCCCAAAGAACCACCTTGCCTGGGTTTGGATATTAGGTTCTTTTATAGAGTAAAAGATGGATGGAGGGTGAAGAGGTAAAGTAAAAAAGGCAGTAAGTTGTTGCAAATATTTCCTGGTTCTGGACACCAGAGGGTATGTGTCAGTTTCTTCCTGCAGTGTTCATAGGTGGGCCTGGTCGGCATGTTTCCTGTGAGCTTAAACAAAGGTATTTTAGCTTAATGTTCAGGCATGGGAGGCAGGGTTCCCAGAGATGGACCAATATGTATACTTTAAGCTATAGGCAACAACGCTTCAGTGATTAACTTGTAGCAAAAGCAATAGAATACAAAGGATAAAGTGAAAGAAATGGATCCAATATGGAGTCAGCTTTGTTCTTCCCAATTACAGAAGCCAGGCTGTACCTCAAGCCAAAAAAAATCACTGCTTATTCTAATTCCCATACCAAATTAGGTTCAGCTAGGTAATCCAGTAGAACTCACCAAAGTTTAAGCAGTGGATCCAAAACGGAGGACCCCACTCTCTCACCAAATATCTGGGGAGAAATTAAGCAGCAAATATTAAATCCCGCTGAGCTTCCTTGTAAATTAAAGTCTGGGATAGCAGAGTTCATAACTCTTCAGCAAAATTTCAAATAAATTAAGGTTTCAGTTTCTTTCCTTCCCAAATTCTTACTCTGCTTAGCCTTAGCCAGAGAGATCTTAATCCTAAGCATTTTCTTGAATTAATACATCCTGAAGTCCCTTATTCTATGTCTATTCATAGAGTCCAAAGAATTAGTAGGACACATGCAATTATCATAGCACTCATAAATTTTAAAAATGCAAGAAAATACCCAGCTCTAAGGTCAATTTATCTCAAGCGAAATTATATTTTTTGACCTCAGGACTCAGTACAATGCAGGCTCATGTTACTCTTATCAAAACCAAAGCAGAGACCTAGGGGATGTCTAAGGGAAGATGGGTAGATAGAGAAAATCTTCAGCTACAACAGGATGCTGGTTGGTGTGGGTGGGTGGGGGAGGGGGGAGCTGGCCACATCAGACGGAGCCTGCTACTGAGACAGGAGGGAAGGGGGCAGGGCACAGCCACTAAAAGAATGACACAGCAATTAGCACCAAGATCGTGGAAGATTCAACTCCCAGTAGACCTTGAGCTTCAACATACGCCCATTAAAATAAAGTAGCTGCTAAATGGCACTCCCACAGGTGCCAGGACAATTTGAAGGCTGAGCATCAAAGGTCAAAGGGTGGGGGGCGGCCCAGTTCCTGGGAATCCCTGCCCCCTCCCCAAAGCAGTTGGAATAATCCTCCCACTTGTTAGCATATGAAGTTACCAAGCCCATAAAAACCAGCAACCCAGCACCTTGTGGCTTTTGCCTGATCTTTCTGCTGCCTTTCGAGATGACCTGTCTGAGGAGTGTGTATCTTTTACTTTGAACACCCGCCCCCACGCCTTGTGGCCTCTTTGGCCTCCTGAGAAGGCCTGCACTCTGTCTGTGGAATACGTATCCCTCTGAATAAATCTACCTCACTTTACCACTATGGCTCGCTCTTAAATTCTTTCCTGTGTGAAGCCAAGGACCCTCACGTGGCAGGGCGAGTCCCAGGGACTTGACTGAGACCTGAGACACAGCTGTCCTCTCTCGCCCCTCATTGTTTCCTGTATCACTACCATCAAGAGGTTAACAGTTATGGGAAATGGCAAACCCGGGGTTGGGGGGTGGAATCTGCTTGCAGGTACTATCGTTGCCCTCAGTGAGTGGCACTTGAAACATATCTGTCTTTTTGCGAAGTTTAGGGCTCTGCGGCGGTGACATCCTTTATGCCTCTGTCTTATTTTAGGTGCTCTACTTTTCCACCTACATATTTAAAACCTCTGTAATCTTTTCCCATATTCAGTCACTGAGCCTGGGCTGAGGAAACTCATCTCTTGCCAGTGCCTCCTTGTTTCAGCAGGAGCCTCGCCCCCGCCCCCAGGTGACCCTTCTGGAGCCTGTGTGCCTAGTGGGGACCATACCTTACACAGGTGCTGCTCTTTCTCAGAGCTTTGCCTTCTTGAACTTTCTAATTCTCAAGTAACTCGTCCTGCCAAGGCAACAACGATATTTTCTCTTGTCACAACCTTCTCCGCAGTAGGAGGGCTGAGCTGAGTTTTGCAGTTGTAGCTTTTAACATTTTGACCAATTTTTTCAAATGGGCCCCTTCTTTCTCTATTGCTCTGTTAAGGATCTTAGGGTTTTTGATTTGTTTGTTAGCCTCCACTTCCCCTATGCTCTCAGACCCAGACATTTGTTTTCGAAATATTTCCTTCTATATTCTGTATTGTGTGGTCTCCCTCAGTGAGAGAAGCAAAACCAAGGAGTTATGAGTCTGCTGAGAAGATGCTCTGTTCCACACAGGTCCTACCTCCTTTCTTGAGTTCTTGAGTTGGATACCCCTTCTGAGGAGCCTTTTCCCAGGACCACACCCCAAGTTTGGACTGCATCTGCGCTGTCCTGCCCAGCTCCCCTTCCTTTTGTCTCCTCGTTCCTTCCAAATCTACGTCTCCACGTTTCTTGAGCACGTTCACTCAGGGCCCACCAGCCATAACAGACACCTTGAAACTCACCCCAAATTGCTTCAAATATCCTACCCTGATCTTCTCAGATTTTAAATTCTTAAACCTGTCCATGTTTTATGTGACCCCTCTGAATAGCTGTTGCAGTCTTCAGGAGAAGGGCTCGTGCTGGATCTCATGAAGAACTGTCTGCAGTTTTACAGTGCGTTCCTCACACGTTTCCTGGATCCGAACACCTTTGTGGGGGGCTCTGCGTTGATCTGTGGCCCAGCCTCTCCTGTCTCTGACTCCTCTGATCACTCATTTTGATTCAACAATGACTAAGATACCTCCTATTATAGAGCCCTGCCTTTAAGAGCACTTATTAGATCCATTTCCCTCTTGTGCAAATCCAGTTTTTGTCTTTAAGACCTCACATTTCCTCTTAAGTAGATTTCTCTCCTTCTAAATGCCCTAATACATCCTCTGTTAGCCCTCCCCTGATAACAGAGCTAAAGTCATTTCCCAAACCATGCTCCTCTTGTCTGAAATGTACTGAAATTTCTCCCTGTCTTAAGTCCTTGAACGTCTTCTCCACCAACTTGATTCAGGTACACTCTTTCCTCAGTAAATCTTGGCCTTTGGTGTTATGATGATCTCATTCAATTTTCCTTCCATCTCTGTCCAAGTAGGAGGTGCACTTCCAGAGTAATAGGTGCCCATTTCACTTTCACTATTCATTAATAAAAACTACCATTCCTCTGTGGTTGAGCCACAGTTTGGAGCCTGAAAACCAAAAACCATGGGACACAGTGTACATGATTAATGAATCCACAGAGCTCATAATTATCGGAGGTGGTCTTCAGAGTCTCTGGACAAGCCACAAAGACCCAAGAGGTTAGCCCGCCTCAGCTCTCACCTAGGAACTCAGTGCAGTTCCAAGTGAAATAACAAGAAACAGGGTCTGGCGCAGCTGATCTCTTGCTACCTATGTTAGTTCTTGCATCCAGAATTTATAACTGAAAGCTGGATATTCACACACACTAGTGCTTTATTGCTAAAGAGGAATTTACTGCCGCTGCAGTTTAAAGCCTGGGTCTGCGGCTCTGTGTGAAAATCGGAGGGCACACACCAGTGTCTCAGCATCCTTCCTATGTGCATTAAGAGACAAAAAGACCATCCTCCCAATTCTGTAACCAGTGCCGAGGCCAAGCTGCGCTAGTGTAGGTGAGGTGAATATGGTCCGCAGAGATGACAGCAGCCCAGCCCCGGGGACTATGAGAACAACCAATCCCACAAGGACAGAACATGTTAAAGCGAGGACCTGCCCCCTTCCCTAGGCTGCCCCAGGGCACTTGATATCAACATTTGCTGTTTTTCCCCAGATGCTCCTCAATCTCTCTCTCTCTGGGTATATCTCAGTCAGCTATCCAGTTAATAATACACCCATTTTCCCCTCCAGAGTTCTTGAATGGACTGGGGGATAACTTCAGGGGTCTGGCAGACGCCTTAAACTATTTAACTTTATTACTGGCTTAAATAGATAAATGACCACCACCAGATTCCTAGTACTTTCACTTCTAGACTTTGGAGAAAGCACTTGAGGGAGAGTTTGGGCCTTTAAAGCACAAGGTACCATCTGATGGCAGGCAGGGTAAAAAGTAAGAAATGAAAAGGCTGCACTGTCCCTGCCCAGCTCCTCGTCCCAAATACAACCTGCAAACAGCCATGCCTCCTTCCTCAGGAAGAGTGCACCGGGGTATCAGGAAACAGGCAGAAGCTGCTCTTCCAGGTACTTTCAAAAGGTGGGAAGGCCATGCTCTATGACCAAGTAAGAAGGCTCAAAAAAGGGAAAGAGTTGTTCCTTCTATATTTCTAAGGATGATGACGACGTTCCAGCAATGCCTGACAAACTCTGTAACATATGGTGACAATCACACTTGTGGAAAGGTGGGAGTGTTCTTGGGGAGAATAGTTTGTCATAGGGAGAGTTATTCTGGTGAGAAAATCTCTTTTATAGACTGTCCATGAAGACTACAGAAATTTATCCGAACCCATGAAAGTACAATTTGCCAGTCCCTGGATGATCACAGGTATGACCAGGCACCAGTTAACCTGGACTTCATTCATCTGTCTGGTCACCTGCCCTTCGGCAAAGCAAGTGGGGGTCTAGTCAGAAGACACTGAGGATTATGGGGACAATAGCTCTTTAAATTTTTTTTAATTAATTTTTTTTATCTTGGGGGAGGTAATTCAGTTTTTTATTTATTTCTTTATTTAATGGTGGCACTAGGGATGGAACCCAGGATCCTTTGCATGCGAGGCACGCACTCTACCCCTGAACCATACCCTTCTCCCAAATAGCTCTCTTATTTTGGACCTCACAAATGATTTACTCACAATGAAGATATAATACGCTTGCAGAGGGACCCTCAGATCCTCCTTAGTCACTAAAGGGCAAATGTGGAAGATCAGGGGGAAGAGCTCTGACGCTGATACCCATGGAGCCAACCTGCTGGGGTGTAGGGAGATGGTTGTGGGATTGAGAATGGATTTTAAATATGTCTGTTTCAAGTCGAGCAATGTTTCTCAATGCGGGGCAGGGAGCACAGGGATTTTGGCCTCCAGGGGACATTTAACGATGTCTGGGGATAGTTTTGTCTCAGCTGGAAGTGGTAGCACCAGCGTCTAGTGGTCAGAGGCCCGGGATGCTGCAGACATCCTCAGTGCACAGGACGGCCCCTCAAATAAAAACTAACTGGCCAAAAATGCGAGTGGTGCTGAGGTTGAGAACTCCTGCATTAGAACTTGAAGAGGAGAGTAGGATAGGAAACTGTCAATATTGTAAGACGGGGTCCAACTTAACAAACATTTACTGAACACTTACTTTGTTCCAGGCACTGTGCTAGGCACCAGGGGCTAAAATGATAATCAAGGCATGGTCTCTTAAAGATTATGGCCTGGCCAGGGAAATAAGCACAAAAATCCCTGTAATAATATTGGGTAAGATCTCATTCAGCTGAGATATGTGCTCTCTACAAGTTCTGAGATTCTGAGATTCTCCCTATACTTATCATCTCTCTCTCTCTCTCTCTCTTTTTTTTTTTTTTTTTTTTTTGAGTAAAAGTAGATTTATTTAGAGAGATGTACACGGTGGATGGGGGGAGTTAAAGTAAAGGTAGGTACACACTCCATAGACAGAGTGCGGATCGTCTCCGAAGGCAAGAGTACGACCTAGAATCTCTTGAAAGAAGAGGACTGTGGGTCCTTCAGTATACTTTTCCAGGAGATGCATGTAACTGTCAGCCTTAAGAAGAAGCTTGTGATGATGATAATCACCTCCTTCCAAGGGAGGAGTCTGGTACACATGCCTGCTGGGCTGTTTATTTTTCTGAGATTAAGAGGAATGCATTCTCTTTCTTTCTGACTAAGGCTTTGTGCCATCTCATTGGAAGTTCTTTCGAGTCATATGTAAATGAAATACCATGGTAAGCTCTTTTCCCTGTTTGCTCTCTCAGCTGGACAGACTCGAGGAAAAACAGAAGGAAACCTACCGGCGCATGCTAGAGCAGCTGCTGCTGGCAGAGAAGTGTCACCGGCGCACGGTGTACGAGCTGGAGAACGAGAAGCACAAGCACACGGACTACATGAACAAGAGCGACGACTTCACCAACCTGCTGGAGCAGGAGCGAGAGAGGTAACCGCACCGGCGCCGCAGGCACGGAGGCCGCGGCGGCTCACCCCGCCCCTCCCGTCGGGGATCAGAGTTCCCGCCAGTGACACCGCAGACACGTGTCCAAGGCCGAGTTCGGCTTCTGAATGGTTTGCAGAGAGCGAGCCAGACTTTGCCTGGAACTGTTTAGGTGACCATGTGCGTGTAAGTAGGACACCCCACTCCCACTAGGATGCGGAAATCAGAAAGCCACAGACTCAGGGAGCTTCTGTTTTAACTTGATCAATGAAGCACCTACATTTCAAAAGCCTCTCTACTTGGTGCCTTCTATCGGAGATAATCCACTTTATCTCTTTGGGATTAAAATCCACTTACTTATTCAAGGGGCAGGGTATAGTTCAGTTGTAGAGCCCATGCTTAGCATGCACAAGATTCCCCCACCTAAAAAAAAGCTTTAAAAAAATTCTCTTATTCAAAAAGAAAAATTATTAAATTTTAACCTTTAAAAAATGAATCCTATTCATTCTTAATAGTGCTCTAGAAACTCTTACCATTTGGTTGTGTATAAATTACCTAATGACTAGAACTACCTACTTAACTTTCTAAGGGTTGCATAGCTCTTAAAATAGCGTAAAACAAAACACAACAAAAATTCAGTGATGAGCCTCGGTACCTACCCCTGTAGGTGGTTTTCTCAGACCAGGGATGCCAATTTGAAACAGAGACTTCAAATTGAAATGCTTTGTAATACTGTCCAACACTACCCAGTTTTGCCAGCATCTTCTTTTCAACTTACTCTCTCCTTTACCTTCCCTCAGCTGAATAGTTAAAGCTGTGAATGTCACAATCTTTGAAACCAATGGCACTGAATCCAGATGCTTTGAGTTACCAAGCATGTCTATGCCTGTGTTTAGGACTTGCAAATTAAGAGCCATTTGGAGTGGAGGAGGGCATAGTCCAGTGGTAGAACGCATAGCCCAGTGGTAGAGCCCATGCTTAGCACACATGAGGGCATGGGTTCAATCCCCAGTACCTCCATTTAAAAAAACGAAAGAACCTAATTACCTCCCCCGACAAAGAAATTAACACAACGTTGTAAATCAATTGTACTTCAACTTAAAAGAAGATTAACTAAAAAAAGAGTTAAATTAAAAAAAAAAAAAAGCCATTCAAGTGTCACCAATCCCAGCTTTCTTGTATCTGTTTAGTTACAAAAAAGAGATCTGGATTTCCCAGATAAGTTTATTTACAAGAAAAAGTTATCATGATAAAAGAGTAAATAAAAGCATGACCCAGGATAGGTTTGTCTTAAATTTTAAAAATTGTTGTTTGCTTATTGGACTTGGCACATCCCTTGGGGAAGGAGAAATGGAAAAGAGCAATGGCTGGAGTGTTATATACAATATCCTCCACTTACAGTTTCTTTAAGCCTGTTTTCTGCACCTCTAAGCCCAGGTTTATCAGCTTTTGTTAGGACAGATAGACGGTCTAATTAGACCTTTTGGGATAACCAAACAGTGAGAATTAACTCTGCCTCCTCAATCTCTGTGACCTTTCCAACCTCAAGCATAGGTGTTGCAAACAAATTTCTAACAGTGTAAAGTACATACATCGACAACAGCGATTTATCCTCTGGTTAGGTGCCCTGTGTTGGAACGTGGCCAGGTAAGAGCAGCAACTTGTTTGACACTGACTTTTTTTTTTTTTTTTGGTCTGTTTTATTCATTGCTCTGTCACAGTGCTTAGCATAGTACATGGACACGGCAGGTGTTCAATAAACGATTGTTGAATGAATTAATAAATTTACAAGAGCAAAGAAAGGAAATAAAGTCCAACTTTTTAAAAGATCTGAAATCAAATAATTTCAAAGAACACCCTTGTGACTTATTTTCTGATGACTTTGTAAATTATTTGCTCTAGAATCAATATGTCTGCCTTTTCTACAATATCCCACCTAAGCTGAATGCCCCAGGGGTATTCATTTACAGAGCTGTTGTTTAAATGAAGTATGTGGACTGAGAGGCTGTACTTACCCAGCTGTTTCCTTCTCTTCCTTTTTTATTTTCCTAATTTTTGTGTACTGTGAGGGTACTTGCAATAGTAACACCCAACGGAGAGCCTGATAGTTCACAAAGTGCTTTTACATTCGTTACACAATAAGCCTATCTTAGGTGTATTTATTTACTAACTTTGTGTTGACCAGCTTAAGACTAACACTTCCAATCCCCGCCCTCCTGGAGCTGTTTAATTTTACTAGAGCAACTACAACAACAATTTCTCCTGGGCCAAGTGCTCTGTGGAATAATAATAAAAAGCATAATTTTTAAAATATGTATCTCCAGATGCTTTTCATATTTTGATCAGCACCACTGGGGCATGTTACCAAAATACATGTTTTAGATAAGAATTCGCCTAAGAGACCTTTGACTCTCGCTAAATCTCAAACCACTTTAAGGTTTTGAAATAGTATTTTTGACTCAACAGACAACACTTTAGTGCTTCGTATGTTTTTCTGTCGATGTTTATTCCCAGGGCAGCTCCCTGACTGAGTGCCTGTGCACACGCTGACATGCTCCTGATGCTAAATGAAACACCCCAGCTAGGACCCTGTTCAGTTGGCATCCCTGAATTCCTCTGCTGTCTGAGGCATCCACTGTGATTGGCTTGCCCAGTTCCTGGGCCAGTGAAGCCTTTGGGATTTTCTCAAAGGTCAGGCCTGGGATTCCCACCGCTCTTTGGAAACTGCCCTGCTAAATCTGCTTTGGGTTAAATCCTCTTTTTGAAGTAAGCGGTCATCATTAGATCTACTTATGGGGGCTGGCAGCTTGCTGACCCCAGGGCTTTCTTGTCTGTTCTCACCAAGAACTGGGCAGTGGCTTAGCTGGACCCTGGAAGCCCACCTGCAGGGGCAGCGAAGAGAGAACCGGCTTTCGGAGCCCAAGTGGGAGTGATACAGGAAAATGAATGTGGGGCGAGAGGATGGCGTGTCCCAGGTCTTGGTTGAGTCCCTGAGATGTGCCCCGTGTCAGTCCTTGGCTTCTTGCAGGAAAGAATTCAAGAGTGAGAAAAGGTAGATTTATTCGGAGAGATACATAGTCCATAGAAGGAGTGCAGACTGTCTCAGAAGACCAGAGAAAGGCCACGAAGTGTGGGGGTTGGGTGCTTAGTTTAAAGTAAAAGTAGATATGCACTCCATACATAGACAGAGTGCGGGCCGTCTCGGAAGATGAGGTGCAGGGTTGCTGGTTTTTATGAGCTCCGTAGCTTCATATACTAACAAGTGGGAAGACTATTTCAACTACTTCTGGGGAAGGGGCTGGGATTCTCAGGGATTAGGCCACTGCCCACTTTGACCTTTCCTGCTCAGCCTTAAAACTGTCACGGCGCCTGTGGGAGTGCCATTTACCATGCTAATATATTACAATGAGTGTATAATGAAGTCCAAGGTCTGGAAGTCTCTCACCATCTTGGGCCTCAAGACCCACACTGGGATTTGAATTTTCTACCACCTTGGTGTAGATTTCTTGATGCCTGTGCCCTGCCCTCTTCCTTCCTGTCTCAGGAGTCCTCGCATAGACTATCCCACCTCCTTTGTTGGCTTCTTGTTTGTCACTTCTCCCCTCTTTCTCTGGAAAAATCCCTTTTTGTGAGGAAAAAAAAAAAAGAGCCAAGAACTTTCCTTTGGAAACATTTCCTTTTGTTTCTCCTGCAATCGAGGAAGAAGTGAGACTTGAGATAAGCCCAAGTAGTTTGCTGCTTATAATCCCCCAGCTGCTTCTCCTGGGTGTGCGGCTCTGCAGGCGGCCTCCACCCTCACGGCTTTCTGATTCCGTGGCAGTGGGAGCAGGGGGCGGGGTGCGGAACCAGGGGACCCTCCAGCCACAGGTAGCATCTAGGCTCCATTCTCCATACTTGTCCTGCTCTGCGAGGTTTCTCACTGCCTCTGGAGAATGGTAAAGATGATAAAAAGGGACCCAGGCAAATAGGATCAGTAGCAGACGTTGATAAGCAATCCTGATTCACATATTTGATGAAACCAGAAATCCCTGGCTTAAAAAAAAAAAATGCCTTGGCTTAACAAGCACTGCAAAGGGCTTTTGAGATCAGCTTTTTCAAGTCCCTCATTCTACAGGTTGAATCATTGAGGCCCAGAAAAATTATAGAGTTCCACTAAGATCACAGTGGAGGCCACTGGTCTAGAGCTTTTGTGCAAATGGGTCTGTTGGGCAAAATGGCTTGTTTTATGTTTTGTGTTTGTGTATATGGGCGTCCCACCTCCGTGCTCTTATGTCCAAACGATGACACAAAATCTTAAAAGGCAGAAAGATGGTTGTCATGAAGATACAAACAGATATATTAGGACTAGTGGTGTCTTTAGACTGTCAAGATAGGAGAAGCTTTGGAACAGGATCTGTTGGAAGGAGCAGCCTGGGGACTTGTTTTGGAGCCAAGTTTAAACAGAATGCACAGTGCTCTGCTGCATTCTGATGGGCGGCTGATGATGGTTAGGGGGAAGATAAATAAAACATCCCTCCAAGTTACCTCCTTGTTATGTCACTGACCTGGCCCCCGAGAGTGTGAAAACTAAGGACGCAGAAGGTGTTTTTCACTTTTAAATTAAATAAAAATTCCTGTATAACAGTTCCACAAATTAAGCACCTAGAATGGACAATATATTATTCTGGGCTTCCTTTATGCTAAATCAAAAGACTCCGGTCATAATTTACTACCATCTTTCACTGCACATTTATTTTTACAAATGACCATATTCCCAACTTACAAAGTGGGAATAGCATGAAAAAATGCATTGGCTTAACAAGCATTGTTTAAAATATAGATGAAAATATCCTTCATTGCATTCATTAAGCTCCCTTTCTAACTGCTGTATTCTTTTTGGTCTATATTTGGAGTCAACTTGACCTTTAAAGGCGTAATTCTGAGCACATGAGATCACCTTGAGAGTTTATACTTCATTCTCTGTGTGAACTGCAAGACTGGTAATTTTAATCTTAAACTTCTCTAGGGCTGCTTTGAGAATGTCAAAATAGGGAGAATACGGTTATATCAAAAAGTGGTCCGGAGCTTAAATAAATATTTGAAGGGGATGTGTGTGTGTGTGTGTGTGTGTGTGTGTGTGTGAATGATGTGGGGAGTGCTGTCTAAATCTATAAATGTAGATATAGATTTTAAAGCTTTTGAACCCTATAGGCTGAGCTGGGACTCCATGAATAATTACCTCATCATATAATATTGCAGCAAGCCTTCCAAGTACAAGTTCATCTTTTTTAAACTACCAGTCAGCATCCCAAGAGAAATCTCTTAACTTGTGAAGCAGAGAATACAGGGGCAGGGGCTTGTTGGAGGGGAACCGTTCAAGCCCCATTTTGGTATTGTTCATTTGGGTCTGGGGGCCTCGGGGACGGGCTACCCTATTGCATTTGCCTGTATGGGGGACGGGCCAGTCAGAGCAAGTTTTTGAAAAGTTGCTCTAGTGGCCTAGGATCCTGGGAAATTTTCTCGGCCCACTTGACAGAAAAAGATGCACATCTGGTTCGCTGGCATATTTTCCTTAAGCTTCTCAGATTTAGATGACTTATCTCTAAAATATGGCAATAAAATGGACTTTCCTCACTGGTAGCTTGGAAAATCATAGTAAAGCACTTTGTAGGAGGAGATTGCTGCTGATGTGTATGTGATCAAGTCTGATGAAGCAGGAAGTAATCCACAGGTGGAGGGTACCGGCAGAAGGCAGCGGAGCCCACTTCTCTGTGCCTGGCCCTCGGCTGGGTGATGCTCAGTTGCTGGGTTAGATTTAATTGACCCCACCACCACCACCTTTTGCCAGGCACATACACATCTTGTTTAATCCTTATAAAACTGTATGAAGTATAATTACTGTCCCTATTTAGACGATGGTAAAGCAGACAGGTTAAATTCCTTCCACCGAGGTCACTTGCCAACAGAAGAATCAATGTTTGACCTGAGATTCTTACAGTAAAACAAATACAAACAAACAAACAAACAAACCCTTCTCTACTTCCAAGTTCGTACCTTCTGATTGAAATGAACACCTTACTTCTCCAACGATAGGAGAAAGAAAAGATGACTTGAAATGTTGACCAGTGGACTGCATATCCATTCTGGATTTAAATTCACAGAACTTAAATTGGTCATAACACATGTCACCTACTATTAATATCCTATTGACCAAGAAGATTGCCTGGAATAGACATCTAAGAAGGGAGAGGAATTAGGATTCAGAGACTCAGCCACAGAAAGGACATGTTGTATGGTTGATTTTCTGAAAGTATGCCAGGATCAAACCCTGCCTTCCAATTCCTCTTACCCTTGCTATGTGCAGATCCCACTTCCTACTGGACAATATGATTGAAATGAAGGAGACTGAGGTGCTTTTGATTTTGCACAGGTAGGGTTTTTGTGCTTGGGGGGTGGGAAGGAGTGAATGGTATAAAAGAAATTATGTTATATCTTAAGGAAAGGGACCAGTTAATCAGTGACTCAAAAAGACAGCTTCCCAAAGTTGGAAGATAGAATTAGAAAAGGAGTTGGTCCTCTTAAAATACCCAGGATATTGACTTCTCTACTGTCAGCCCTGTAGAACCAAGAGCACGTCATCCATCCTTAACTAAGCACTCCCTGGATGAAACAGGAACGAGCCAGTTAAAAACGCCCTTGAGGTGCATTTCACCTGATCGCACCTATACAAAAATGCTGAGTCTTGGATGGATGTGCTCTTTTCCCCAAGCTTTATAGCGGTCTCATTCTCATTCAGGGTTTTTGAGTTAGCAGCCTCTGATCTAAGATTCTTCAGAGCCTTGGTAATATAATTTTTAACAGATATCCCAGGGACAATGGCTTACCTGACCAACAAAATTCTCTAGTTCCCTGACTTGCAGCCATCCACCTTCTTGCTGTGTCCTCACATGGGCTTTCCTCTGTGCACGTCCATGGAAAAAGATCTCATAAGGCCTCCAGTCCTATTGGATTAAGACCCTACCCTTATGACTTCAGTCAACCTTTATTACCCCTAAAAGCTGTATCTCCAAATACAGTCACAAATGAGGGTTATGCCTTCAATCTATGAACTTGAGGGGGCACAATTCAACCCACGGCAAAGGGCATGGCAAAACTTGTGTCTCTCCCTCCAATAATTCAAGAAAAAATAGAGTAAAAGTTGGTGTCTGAAGTTGGTGTCTGACATTCTAGTTGGAGAGCGCTTGTGATAGCTTCAGTATCCTGCAACCCTAAAGGAATATCTAGATTTTCCCATGTCCCTGAAAGGCCGCAGGATTAGCTGTTGCAGGGCTGGACCCGAGAGCAGAACTGTGACCCATTTGGATCAGCAATCTGAGCAGGTTGACAGCCGAGACCAGAGACCATAGTGTGCATCTCAGATAATGCCAGTGCGGAACGATGCTGCCTAGGTTACCTCTCCCCTCATCCCCAGTGGCTCCAGAGCTTACTCCCAGCTCCAGAAATGGGGTCCTGAAGCCCTAGAATTAACCCGGGAGACCCTGACTTGACTGAGGAGTCTTTAAATTTACCAAGGAAAACCTTAGTTGACTGAGTTTACTCAGAATTAACTAAGATAAAATAGAACAGAGCAGAAGTAGTGATGGTAGAGTGGCCACTGGCCAGTCTAAGATGGTGGCAGTGGGCGAGGTGGCTGGGCCTGGGAGGATCGAGGCAGCGCTGGCAGAAGGATGACAGGAGACAGGAAGTGGGAAGCCGTGCCTCGACGGCTCCCATGCTTGTCACTGCCGCAGCCAGACACCCTCCCCTTTGACCCACCTGTCCTTCAGGGAATCAACAGACGTATATTCTCAGGAACTCAGCCTGGCTCTGCTTCAGTGATAAAGGAGGAAAGACTGGCTATTTCATTAAAAAAGAAAAAAAGATAAAATGGAATGGGAGCCCATAATAGAAATATAGAGATATAGAAATATGAAGATAATTCTATTTCTTCTACACGTGAGTTTGAGGCAATTAGTAACCTCCGTCATTAGTGAATTAATCCATGTGTTGCTAAGGAGAAATAATGTAGTGCAGTGGCTGGTTCCAGAGTCCTGGTGGTGTACTTACCGACGTTGTGTGAAATTCAGAGGGTCATCTGAGCTGAGTCTAACCTCTTCAACTACACTCGACTCCTTCCCTGGGTTACTCTAGCTTCCTGGGACCAGACCTCATCAAAATCTGCAACCTAGGGACAGTTGTTTTCTCAGTCTCCTGCATTTCACCTGGAGCCAGAGAGCCTGAGTCTGAATTCAAATTCTGCCTGCCACTTACTGGTCTGCAATCCAGGACAGATTATCTCACCTTTCTGTATCTTGGTTTCTTTGTATATGGAATGAGGATAACGGAGTACCTATTTCATAGAGTTGTTTATGTTCATGATGTAATGAATATAAAGCCCCTCGCACAAGGCATAGCATATAATGCCTAAAGGTGATCGTTTCTTCTGCTCACCTGTGCGTCAAACTCTAAGAGGGAAACTGACAGTTTCACTAAATCACAATTTAGATTTTTCTCAAACTAAGACATTTTGAGAACAATGTAAAGTATTGAACAAGTAAACTTTATTATTATCTTGGGGTAGTTGTTTCCTTTTTTTCTTCTTTTTTAAAAACAACTTTATTGTGGTGTAATTTCTGTAGGGTGAACTACACATATTTCAGATGTACAACTTGGTAGATTTTGATAGATGTTCACACCTAAGAAACCACCACCACAATTAAGGTACCTAACAATTCCATCACTCCCCGAGAGGTGCAAATTTCAAACTAGGGGTAGTTGTTTTGTATTTAGATTGTGAGTAGACTCAGGAAAACTGAAAACCTACTATATACTACAAACAATTAGAGAATTCAACAAAGTGAGGTAACACGGTACCAAACTGCATAGAATCAACACTCAAAAATCAATTGTTCTCATATTTCCAAAGGACAAAATAGTATAAACTATATTAAACATTAACTATCTAGGAATAAACTTAAGAATGTGAAAGATCTATGTAAAGAAAAAATTTTAATGCTACCTAGAGATATGAAAAAGATAGACAGCCATGGAAAAGCTTAAGATTCTAGGACTGGAGAACTCAGTGTTGCAAAGATATCATCTCCCTATATCAATCCACAGACTTAATGTGACCCTAATAAAAATACCACCAGGTTTTTTTTTGAAAAGCATGGGAACTAAATGAAGTTATTATAAAGTTCATATAGAAAATATATAAGCAAGGATAGTTCAATATTGAAAACAAAAAGTAGTAGAGAAGAAAAGTTTCATACCAGAAACAAAAATTCATTTTAAAGCTATAGTCAGTAAAATGATGTGGCATTGGTACATGAATGGACAGATCGATGGAGTTGATATAATTTCTGGAAATATATATCAGTAGATTCAGCAATTTAATATATGTTAAAGATGGGATTCCAACTCAATTGGAAAAAGTTGCGTCCTGCAGTAATGGCTATTATTATAGTCATTTTTGTGTATAATACAGGTAATTTATTTGTAAACATGGGGACAATTACCCATATTTTAGTCGTTTATTTTTTTCTGTCCTAACCTGGTTTCTACCACTTCAGGGGAACTATCAGTATAACAGTGTGGTTTATGTCAAAGGAAGATTTAGCATTCACTTTTTTAAGTTTCCAAAGGATAGATAAATCCTATGTAATAAAAAATTATATTTGAGGAGTAAAATGTAACTATAAAATATATAGCAGGAAAGTGAGGACTTTCTAAAAAAAAAGCAGTATTATGATTTTTGGCCACATCAAATTTTATGAGAAGCAAAATATGTGGTAACCATAGGCATCCTTTGGAAGAAAAACTGCTATAGCAACTTTGCCGAGGTCACAAATTTATGGCTGTATTTCTATAACTTTGTATATTTAAAAAATTAATAAATTAAAAAGAAGTGACAACTCATTTTGTATATTGAAAAGAATAAAAGCTTAACCCCAACTTGAACTAATTTATTAGAATAACATGGGGAATAACCGTTTTCTTCTCCCAACAGCTGCATAAAACAATGAGGAAAAAAAGCTAATCTAAAGAGTTGTACCTAATAGTGTATTGAACTGAGGGATTTAAATGAATGTATTTTTCAGAGAAGTTATGATGGGTTGTTAAATGGAGCCCAGATACAAATTCACTTATTTTCAGAAAGTCTAGTGCAGATTCACCTTATAATTTTTGGATAAAAATGTTGATTGTAAGTGACACAGTGTATGTATGAAAATAAAAATTCACGCCTGTTTTCGTTGTTAATCAGCAAGCTCTCAGGAACTAGAGCAGATGGGAAGTTTTAAGAAACATGCAATGAAAATCATTAGGAAATAACAAACAGGCCAGTTAGAATGGTACTTTAACAGGCAGATTTTCAACCAATAACTACATCCTCAGCATCTATGCAAGTGGCAAAAGTACCGTGAATAACTCATGCTTTGTAGTGACAGATTTTTTTCAGTTCTTTCCGATCTCTTAATATTAATACACTAATGCTATCAGTTGTAATCCAGGCAACTGTAATGCCAGGCAATTGATCAATTTTGATGGGTATTCTGTGTGTCAGGAAACACAAAACCAAAATCGCCTATAGATATTTTAAACTAATTAGCGAGATGGGTGCATTTCAGGGAAAACACCCAAATCCAGGTTGCAAAAGCAACTGGATAAAAGTGAAAATTTCCAACATCTGATAGGCTGATTTTGGTCCCTAAATTCCAAACTAGTTGGGTTGAGTTTTTAATTGAGCTGATGGTTTATTTCAGCATCACAGACAACATGAGGTATTGAAAAGTAGTAAGTAAGATTATTCTTCTAGAATGAAAAACCTCAGGAATGCTGCCCTAAATTGGCAGCCATTTGTCACCACAATAAGTACCAGGCAAATGTTTTTGCACAAATTTATACATCAAGGAAGAGTTAAGAAAAGAAGGTACTGGAAAAATGTGTTGTCTCTTAGAACCTACAGTTGAGTAACTAATACTTTTTACATTTTTACTTTTTTTTTCAAAATGGAAAAAGGTACGCAGAGTAGCATCACAAACCTTGAATTTCCAAGAGGGAGTTGGAAATTGGGAAGGCGGTGTTTTCAGTGTTTGGGGGTGGCTCCTTTTTGGCTTCTTGAACGAGTGTGCACTCTTTTTCCAAGAATGCTTGTGTTTGGAAAGTACTTCATGGTGGTGAAAAATCTAAAAAGAAAAGATTAATCAAAGGTTGAGTCTTTCTTGTTCAATGTATAACATATTCAGCTCTTGTATATGAACTCTTAGCTAAGAAACCATTCATATAATATTCAGGGGTTGAACATGAGCTTCACGTGCAAACTACAGGTCAACTTTACTGAATCTGAACTGATACCTCTTAAGTTCAGAAATGCTGTGTTTTAAGGATTTGCTTTGTATTTTCAGTATAGTTCTCAATATTCTATAGGGTTCACTGAGAGTTACTGTTATTTATTTTATTCTTAAATGCTTCAGGAAGTACTTGTGTCTGATCTGAAATGTGATGGAAACAGGAAGTGGTGAACTATGACTGCTCCACACCCAGTGTGCTGTTAGGAAGGACGAACGCTTTGGTCTGTCCAGTCTTTGTCATTTATTACAATGTCACCAAGCCCTGTGGCATTCTAATTACGCAAGTATTCTTACTTTGCCCACTTATTTATACCCACCATCCTTCCTTCCAATACTTTCTGATTTGCTCAGCTTTCCAATGCTCACAGACTTGTCTGACTTCTATAATCTGTAATACTTGAGAAGCTTTGGACTATATTTCTCCCAAAGAAGGAGATAATTGTGTGTAGAACTACTGCCCAAACTTAATACACCATCACCGTCCCTCCAGGGAGAGATCTTGGAAGGAAGTTCTCACGCCCCAACTAGGGAATGCAAGAGCAAGGCTGCTAGCATATCCTCTTTCTTCTCCCAGCCTGTCCACTCCAACCCCCTAGTGCATCCACTTCTCAAAGTTCTGAAACATAACTTCCTCTGCTGCAAAAAGTGTCTCTTGACAGGAAAGCACACTGAATTGGCAAGCCCAGGGATCACCCACACATTGAGAAACTTCCCGCTTGCTGAATGCTAAACTAGAGCTTCCTCAGAAATGTTAAGAGACGTCTTTATCTCTTCTTCACCTGTGTTTCTGACCAACAGGCTGCAGACTGGAGATTGCATCGGCCTTCTCCTTGGGTTCCTTTAATTTGCACAGAACTCAGAGAAACATTTTACCTACTGTATTACTGATTTCTTATAAAAGGATGTAACTCAGGAACAGCCAGGTAGGAGAGACATACAGAGCAAAGACGTACAGGAAATGGGTGCCTGGAGCTTCCGGGCCCGCTCCAGCTGCACCACTCTCCAAATCACCACGTGTTCGCCAACCTAGATGCATCCTTTTAAGTTTTGATGGTGGCTTCATTACAAAGGCATGACTGACTAGATCATTGGCCATTGTTGATTGAGCTCAATCTCCAGTCCCTTTCCTCTCCCTGGAAGTCAGAGGGGTAGAACTGAAAATTCTGACCTTCCAGTCACCTGGTTGGTTCCCTGGCAACCAGTTCCCACCCTTAGGCTACCTAGGGGCTTTTCAAAAGTCACCTCATTAGCTTAACAAGACACCTTTATTACCATCATCCTTTAGGAAATTCTAAGGGTTTCAGGAGCTCTATGCCAAATCAGGATGAAGACCTGATATATTTCTTATTATAAATCACAGTATCAGAGGACCCCAAAATAATTCCAAAAAAAAAAAAAAATGACAGTATCACAAGGACAATTGTAAGCAATTGGATTTAAGAGCCACTTGTTTAGGTCATGGTGCTCAGTGGCAAAGTTGATGTTTAAAAGAAGGTGGGAGCCTGGATACTCTGCTTCTAGGATCCAGTGCTCTAAAAACTTACGATTTTCTTAGAAGATCCCCACCCACAATGCATTTAGGACTTGACTTGAGGACCCATAATCACAATAACACTTTCCACGTGCATTATATTACACTGGAGTGCACATTTCAGTTCATACATGCTAAAACATTTAAGAGAAAGGAGACTCCTACTTGGTTGTATGTCATTCATAGAAAAGAAAATTACTAATCTTCTTTAAACAAAAATGTTTGTTTAATTCATTGAGTAAATGGTAACTGAGTGAATGTCCCTACTTCACCAGTTCGTGTGGATGTTTAATAGGCTTCTCAAACTTAATGTGTCCAAAATGGAACTCTTGGTTACTTGTTGCAAATCTGCTCCTCCTGGTTGTAGCTATCTCAGTCAACGGTATACTGCCATCTAATTTCCAGCTAAAATGCTAGCAATTATCCTTAATCCTTTTCTTTCTCTCAACATTTTATATATAAACACCAGTAAGTTGTATTGATTTGGTTTTCGGATTATATCTGGAATTCTTCCATTTTTTTTCCCGGAACCATTGCCATGGCCTTAATCCAAGATACAATCTTATCCAAGCCACCATCACATTGCTTGTCTGGGCTGCTGCAATAGCTTCCTTTAGACATCTTGTTTCCACTCTTGTCCCCTTAACCCCCAAGTACATTCTCTATGTATTAGTCATGTAAATCAGATCCTTCAGAATGAAATCCAACTCCTTACCATAACATGGCCAGTTGGGCCAAGTGAACTTGCTTTTTTCCGATTGTCAACTCTTATCGGAAGACACTGATAGCTAGTGACAAATGGTACGTCAAGATGAAAGCAGCTCTAATGCATCTCTAACTACGTCTGCCGTTCCTGGGAAGCAGTGCCTCTCAGCTGGATGAAGCTGAGTCCCCATCCTGCAGACCTTCCAACAAGTGCCCCGCATGAAAAGTTCAATCAGGCAGATGCAGCAATATTCTAGCTACAGGGTCAGCTAATTTTCTAGCTAAGTTAGGTGATGGAAGCCTGTGCTAAGTCTGGGGAACAAAGGACCAAGTGGAGACCTGAGTCTAGGGCATCACTCCTAAGGACATCAGGCTGCTGGGCTCATGGGTGCTTATGGCTCATTTATACAAGGATGAAGGTGCCACACGACTTGAACCCCCATTTCACCAATTAAATAGTGATTTTTAACATTCCTCTTGCTAATTAGAAAACCTAGTCCACATTGAAGCCCCTATATCTTGTTAGAGCTGCCTCTGGGGTACATACTCCTGGTAAAGATACCTGAGACGTTAACTACCTCTACCGGTCATTCGAGTGGGCCTTGTACTCCTCTTCCTTCGATTTCCACGCTCTGGTCGCACTGGCCTTCTTTCTCTGCCTGGCATTCCCCCCTACTCCCCACTGACTCACTCCCACTCCAGGGCCTTCCCGCTTGCAGCCCAGCCTTCCCTCTTTGCATGGCTGGTTCTAAGCCCGTTTATCTCTAGTTTCCAAGAGGCTTTTAATAAGTTTCATTTGTCCAGGGAATCTTAATTAATTATGACAAATACAGCTATTTTAGTTGAGTCTTAATAGTAGGGCTTTACGTTAATTGTGAATGTAGCTATTTAGTGATATAAAGCAGGGAAGGAAAAATACATCTGTGATCGACATTTATGGTATTTACTTTAAAGAGTTTTCAAAGGTAATAAAACTCTTCATTTGTCTCCAAATATTGATTTGATATGGTTGTGAGCATAATCAATGACTCCCTGGGACTCTAACTCGAGCTTGAATCACCAGAAGCAGACTGAATGGAAGATGCCACTTGACTTTATAATCAGTCCTGACCCCTTCATTCCCTTTTTTGAGCATGGGTTTATATTGTCTGTGTCAAATATATTTGTTTTGTTTGTTTTTTGGTTTTTGTTTGTTTGTTTGTTCATTTATTCTTTCATTCATTCATTCAAATGGAGTTACTGGGGGTTGAACCCAGGACCTCATGCATGCTAGGCATGCATTCTACCACTGAGGTATAACGTCCCCCTGTCTGTGTCAAATTTAAACCACAAATTTGTATTTTTGCAGAGTGCCTACTGTTAGCCAATAGTGAGACCCCTACATTAGGAAGCTCACCAAAGTGTGGGTCCTTGCCTGCTGGCTGAAAAGAATTCACAGCTGAGGCAGAGAGACAGAGTGAAACTGCTTTTATTTCTCGAAAAAGTAAAAGAGGAAAGTGCTCCAGCAGATAGAAGGAAAGAAAAGCGCCTAAACAAGGGAAAGGCACTCAGATGGGGGCCCGTCAGCCAAGACAGGCAGTAGAGACAGCTCCGGCTTGGGTCGGGCCACGTGGACTTTTATGGGAGGCTTCTGCCTTCATGTCCTCCTTCCGGGTGTGATGGAGCCAGTCAGTCCTTATATGGGCTATTCAGTCCCTGTATGGGCTTTTCCAGTTGTTGTCATGACAATTATCAACTGTTATGGCACTGGTGGATGTGTAATTTAGCATGCAAATACATTACAATGAGTGTATAATGAGGCTCACGGTCCTCTGGAAGTCAAATCCTCCACCATCTAGGACTCCGTCAGTTCTAACCTGTTCTTGTTTCTTCTCTGTAGCTGCCTCCTGAGACTTAGATAAGAGTAACGGGTTTCTAGTTGAGGGAGGGGCAACAGCCTTGGTAACAAGAAGGAAGGTTACTTTAACTAGAATGCCTGCAATCTGGTGGACCCAGCATCCCCTGCAAAAAACCGTCTCCAAAGATTCCATTCAGCCATGAAAGTTTTAAAGGGAAATGGGGGAGTAATCCAGTTAGTCATTGAGATAGGTGGTCAGAGTCCTTGTCATCCCTCAGTGCCTGCAGGACTGTCCCAATCTGCTGCTTAAGCCTGCTCTTCTGTGACTCAGGGAGGCCCGGGGGACTCAGCTTTTCTGTAAACAAGAGGCCAGGGTGTGGCGGCAGGGCGTCTCACAGAGTCCTGCTCCATTTCACCAACAGTGCATAAACTGGTGCATAAGCATATTATTGATTATTAATTGTCAGACTCACATTGTCTTATTTAATTATCATAACAGCCTTGTAAGTTAAAATCCATGTCCCTATTATACAGCTGGGTAAACTGAAGCCAGAGGGGTTACAAAACATATTGTCAGTGATCTACCAAGTAGGTGCCAGGCCAAGATTCAATCTCAGGTCTATCAATTGCCAAGAAGCCCCTTTCTGCAACACTTGCACAAACCTGTATGCAGCAGATGGTGGCTGCAGTTTCTTCTTCCTTCTTGAATTTCAGTTTTTCCCACTCATACTAAAATAGTTGAAAGAACCCTCCAAAATAAATTTAAAAAACAAACAAACAAAAAAACATAAGCAACAACTGATTGGTTTATTATCTGGAATTTTACCTTAACCATGAATGAATGTTGCTTCATATAACTTTTACCAAAAAACTCAATTATTAAAACACATTTATTCAGAACCACAACCCTGTAACATGCAGTAATCATTATACTTAGTTCATGCTGTTAAGAAGATAGACATGTTCTTAAAGCAAAGGCACAGTTGAAGATTAAGGAGGAAGGAAAGCAATTACCTTTAACTTATATGAAACTAATCTAAGGCCTTAAAAATGCTCTGCAAACATTTAATGCTGCTAACTTTAAAGTTAATTTGACTACTTTATCTGGTATTATGCTTTTATTCTATTTATTCTATAATTAAAACAAAATTTAACATAAATGATAGCATATTCTATGCATATGGGTTAGAAAAAATGTATACTGGAACTTTTAAGTAACCTATGGCTTTTTGACTGAATTATCACTCGCTCACACATTCACTCAGGAAAGAAAGAAGAAACGAAACAAGGGAAAAAAGAAAGAAGGAAAGAAGAGGGAATAAACGAAAGAGAAGAGAGAAAACTAGTCTGAAGGTGATAGAAGATTTTAAGAACACTGTTACAGACACTCCTTGAAATTTGGCTGAATGTATTCACCAGTTTTGTTTGTGTGGATACCCATAGTTTTTTGCCATTTCAAAACACTTTTAGGGAAGAAATAAATTTAGGTTAAAAAAATTTTTTTAAGTCATTATGATCCTTAAGCTGGTGGCTCCTCAGGTCCACACTGCTGTGTTTGCATTTAGATGACATGCGGATTAACTCGCACTCTTGGTGGAAACGTGAATCCCCTCCCATTGGCTGAATCCTAGGAGAGGCTTTAGTGGGATCCCTATTTAAATTCCAGCCTGCGTTGAATTGAACTGTACGGAGTTTAACTACTCTGAAAAATCAGGAGTGAGGCCCATTTGACGTTTTATGCATAGCTTTTCTTTCACTCATTCCTCCTCCCCGACTCCAACCCCCTCCCCAGGACACTTTCCTCAGTGTGGGGCGTAATTCCCGTTCACTGGCTTGACTTCTTAAGAGCTGCCTTCCCTTCCAGTCCTGGGCAGCTCCGCCCCTTTTCACAGACCAAAGTAAATCTGCACAATAATGAACCGTCTAAGGGAGGAATGACATCACCAGTAAGTGGTCCCAAGCTGTTTTGCACAACATTCACCTTTCATTGTTCTGATGACAGGGCTGGAATGTGACGGTTAATTCCCTGTGGAGTAGGGGGCTGAGCAGGGCCTGCTGCTGTTGAACAAACTTCAGTACCCCCTTATAAAAAACAAAAACAAAAACAAAAGCTACCATGCTTCCTAGTATTAAGGTAAGGAAGTCAAGATCTGTTTTGATTTAAGCAAGGCTAGTGACTCCAGGCAATGCGCATTTCATTTGTTAATAGGCTTCCTTGGCAGTAGACTCTTCTCAGTGTTCTTGCAAAGAGCATCTTGGAAGCTGGGTTTGGACATTTGTAGAGGCTTGACTAATCTGACAAGGGCTGTAAGAACTCGACAACCTTTCAACTTTCAGCTCCAGGTTTTACCGAGGGTGGACGGTGACATCCTTTCAAAATGACCAGCTTGTGGTGACTTTCCTTGATACCTCAGAATCCTTGACTGAAACTGGCCAAGACGCACCTTGTGGTATGAGGCATGCTCCCGCTTCTCTATGGAGGGGAAAGGTAATCTCATCCTACAGAAACCTGGGGAGTTTGTAGAGGAACAGAAAAATCTCTTATCTTATTGCTGTCAGTCCTACTCAAATGTTCTGAAGGCTTTTAACAACTTTTCCATGTACTGTAACTGCATCTTCTAACTTATGATTTCTTGGTGAGCAAGAAACTAACTCGAGGCAAAAATATTATTTTCGAAGTTTTGGCTGTTACTGTTATGTGGATTTTCTGCAGACCTCTCTTTGCATATGTGGAGTAGGCGTGTAAAAGTTGGCAATGAATTAGAATGCACAGTGGTCTAAAGAAAGCCGTGTTTGTTCTGAAACAGTGTGGCAGTGATAACAAGAATAATAAAGCCAATTGGAGGTTCTATTTTGAAGTGGAAATGGCATTAAAATTTGGACTATGTTAAACAATTGGTAAAAAGTTTAACTTTAGTAATTTTTCAAGCTGCATTGTCTGAATTCAGCAGAGTGTGTAAAAATAAACAGCTTGTATTTAGCGCTCAGTAGGGCTGGAGGCTAGTGTAAGTCTTTCACAAAAGAACTTCACTTGGCCAAAATCAAATTTTTATACCATGATTTCAGATTCACATGACCCGTTGTATAGAAATTTGAGCATCAGGGCAGATGGTATGGTTTTCGTTTGTGCAGATTTAATTTGGTGTAACATTGATTGTTAATAATGTTTTGTCTCTGTGTTTAAAGTGACAAAAGTCTTGAGTTCAACTGTGATGAAAATCTTGGGTTCACTACATTGATCTGCCTGAATTCTTAATTCCATGTGACTGGATGAACTTCTCTTTACTTGTAAAACTAAACATCCTTTCCACAACAGAAGGGCCCTCACATTTCTTTTTCTCTAGATTAACAACAGTCAGTCAGGATCAATACAAAATTCATGGCTGGGGTCTTGGAGTTTTGTTCATTGTTTTGATTTTTTATTTTTTGAATTAGCTTTAACGTTATCCCCAAACTGGATAAAATAATTATTAGATAAATGTTAATATAACTTTTAAAGTATTTAGTGGCATTTCACATACCCTTTTATTTATAAGCTTTTTAAAAGACTTGGATACAATGGCAATAAATTCTATTACCATTTGAAAAAAGGAAAGGGTCACTTCTCTGAGTAAATAAACACATGTAAATACCCTGCTCTCAGTGATTTATGTACTTAATTTGCTACATATTTCATGTCTATATTATTTTAAACACATCTTATTTAAGAAAATAGATTTACCCAAGAGACAGATTAATAGTATCTTAATAAAATGCTTTACGAAAGGGTATGTTTTTAGATTGTAAGTTCCCATAATGTATAAGTTTAAAACCATAAGGAATAAGCTTTTGTCCAGCACTCTAGAAATGCGTGTACAGTAGAGTAACAGGTATATTTGTACCTGTGTGGATTGTCTTCTACTTGTTTGAACAGTCTCAGGAAACCTGGTTCATGCCCCCAGCTCCTCCCCGCATGTTCTGAGTGATTGCAGGAGCGGCCTATCTACTTATGCATGTGGGAGGACCCCTCACATTGTATCGCAGAGACCTCAAACACCCCCCTCCCCCGCCTCAGAAGACCCCCCCCCCCACTTCCTGGCTTCCCTGGGAAATCACTTGATTTAGTTCTTTTCTGAGGACGTGACTTTCTCTGTGATAACGCACCGTGTTACCTAGACGGAGCATCCCATAATTTGATGTCATAAACCATAGTGACACCTTCTTTGGTGATGGGCTAGGTCTCTTTGTTAGAATGAGGGAGGGCGAGGGGGTACCTAGAAGAAAGAGCCCAAGGCCACACGTTTCAGTGACAGACTTCTTTGGTTCCTGGCTTTTTCTGCTCCTCTTGAAAATCATTCAGTAAATTTATTCACCTGGCTGATTCTTAATAACATCAAAGGGAAAGAATAATATCTTCTTTCTACTGGTTTAAAAATATTCATCTGATCAATCTGAAGTTGTTTGAAAAGTATTTTGAACAACTTAGGAAATAGGAAAGCACAATAAAAAGTATATTATTGTGGGTAGAAACTACTTACCCATGCCCTCAAATAAACAACCACCTTTTCAAGTTTCAAGAATGAAATTATCTTTCTTACTGTACCAGTAGATGCACACCTCACTATCTTTGAAGAATTCACTCCAGTTGGAGGGGAAAGATACAGATTAGCAGTAAGTTTCAATTTAGCATCACTGCTAATGGTATCTAACATTTATTGGGTCCTTCTCCCTTTACATGTAATAATTCATGTGATTCTGACAATGACCCCGTGCACAGACACTATTCTCCCATTTGTATAGAGAAGGAAACTGAGGAAGAGATAAATTAAGAAGCTTGCTCAAGTTAGTAGCGGGCAGAACTAGACTCAACCCAGGCAGTCTGGCTTTAGAGCATACACTCAGAACTACCATACTGAACAGAGGGTTAGCTTTGAAATGACAAATGCCAAAAAAAAAACCATATGTATTTTCTGTCAATGAAGATTAATGGCCTCATTGAGTTACACAGAGATTCATTTTCTACACAAATTACTACCTATGATTTCATATTGGGCCCTTTATCAGGACATATCCCTTTTTATTTTCCTGAATATTCCTCATTCAGCTTTCAGTATTTGTGGTCTTTCTTTCTTCTTCTTTTTTTTTTTTTCTTTTAGTTTCTTTTTTTGGAGGAGGGTGGTAATTAGGTTTATTTATTTAACTATTATTTTAATGGAGGTACTGAGGATTGAACCCAGGACCTTGTGCATACTAAGCATGTGCTCTACCACTGAGCCATACCTTCTGTCTTTCCTCTTTATCAATCAGAAATTTCTCTTTATTTTTAATTGAAATTTTAATATACATACATGTATTTGTTTTCATATTCTTTTTCATTATAGATGACTACAAGATATTGAATATAGTTCCCTGTGCTATACAGATAAAATTTGGTTTTTTATCTATTTTATATATAGTAGTATTTGAAAATCTCGAATTCTCAACTTATCCCTTCCCACCTGCTTTGCCCAGAAATTTTCTATCTCTAAAGAACCCATGGTGCAAAATAAAAGAGGCTTTAGGATTGTCATCCTGGGATCCAAGGCAAGACCCTTCCCTGCTGCCCAGTCTTAGAGCAGGAACAGATGATACCCCTCCGTGTTTGGTCTGAGGGAGGAGGAACACCACTCTCGACCACTGCTATCTTTGACTTCTCTCTCTCTTTTATTTTTTAATTGAAGTATATTCAGTTTACAATGTGTCAATTTCTGTAATGACATTCATATACATACATATATTTGTTTTCATATTATTTTTCATTATAGGTTACTACAGATATTAAATGTAGTTCCCTGAGCTATAAAGCAGAAACTTGTTGTTTATCTATTTTATATATAGTAGTATCTGCAAATCTTGAACTCCCGGTTTATCCCTTCCCATCCCTTTTCCCCCTGGTAACCATAAGTTTGTTTTCTATGTCTGTGAGTCTGTTTCTGTTTTGTAAATAAGTTCATTTGTGTCTTTTGTTTTTAATTTTAGATTCCACATATGAGTGATATCATATGGTATTTTGCTTTCTATTTCTGGTTTACTTTCACTTAGAATGACAGTCTGCAGGTCTATCCATGTTGCTGCAAATGTCATTATTTTATTCTTTTTTATGGCTGAATAGTATTCCATTGTACTACAATTTCTTTATCCAGTCATCTGTCGATGGACATTTAGGTTGTTTCTATGTCTTTGCTATTGTAAATAGTGTTGCTATGAACATTGGGGTACATGAAGTTTTTCAAATTAGAGTTCCCTCTAATATTATATTATCACTGTTCTTAAAGTCCTTCAAGACTCTGTATAACCCTCAGAATGGTACCTGACTCCTTAGGATGACATACAAGCTGCCTGATGCTCTTGACCTCCACCTTCCACTGGAGTCTTATCTCTTGACATTGTCCCACCTTCTACTGTGTGCTCTGAAATGACTCTGTGCTGTTCTGGATGAGGTCCTGTTTTCTTCTGTTTGCAAACTCTTTTCCCTTTATGTGCTGCAGCATTTCCCCCAGTCTTCATCTAGATAACCTTTGTTTATTCATTCATTGAATAAATACTGGTTGAGGTCCTACTGGGTGTTAGGTACTGTGCTAGGGGGCTGGTGTTCAGCCCCAGACCCTGCCCTCATGGAGTGTTTGTTCTGTGGAAAGGTGGAAAGACAGACAATATCTAAGTACACAAATAAACAAACCTGTACATTTCAGATAGTGAAAGTGCATGAAAAGAAAGAAATAGGGTGATATAATGGAGTACGGCCGGCTGGGGAAACTGTTTTCAATAGGCTAGTCAGAGAATGCCTCTCTGGGGAGGAGACGAGAACTGAAACCAGAAGGATGAGCAAGAAGAGCCCTGGGGCTGTTGAGTGTGGTTCTGCAGGTGGTAGCACCTGACCCAGAAGGAATGGGGGCTGAAATCCAGTCCTCATTCAGTGCATCAGCATGAGGAGGAGCCCCATGCCTCACTCAGGCATTCCACCATGGGACTGCTTCCCAGGAAAGGAGAGGACCCTTATGTAGTTCTCCCAAAGGGGCCATATGGTCAGGAGAACAGTATTGGAAACAGCAATTACAAAGCCTTGAGCAATTACTTCCTCCAGTTACATCTCCACCCTTGGATGTCCCCCACTAACCTATATTTAAAGCATAAATGGCACTTTTTACATAGCTGCAATTTATTTATTTATTTTTTATTCCAAGCAACCTGACACACGATTTGACAATGGTAGGGTATTCATCCCATCTTTATTGAATTATTGAGAGAATTCATGAATTGTGGCTAATTCTGTATGAGTCAGGGAGCTTTCTACCACAGTGTACGATCAGAGGGCTCCTCCTTAAGTAGCGATTCTCAAGTATGGGCCTCCTGTTGGGCAACCCACTGTCTATCAGGGAAAAAAAAATAGGTCATTTCAATGGTTTAGGGCAAGAGACAAATAATTCCGTAGACTTTCATTTCTACTTGTGACTAAGAAGCTATTTACTAGTAATATAGTAGGTGATTTATTTTTGAATATAGCATTTGTAAATTTAAATTAGCATGTTACCAGATGTCCATAAAGACTATGTATATTGGTATTCTACAGTGGATTCTGGTTGCTACCAAATATTAGGTAAACACTAAGCATGTGATCACCGGGTAGTAAGAAATTCCCTAATCTTCAAGAAGAATTTGTTATCAACCATGAGCTTTTTTTTTAAGGCTTTCAGTCGTTGCCAGGTGGGCCTTTTAAAGACAGATCAGTATTGGTTAAAATTCATAATCAGTTTAGTTTATTGTGGGTTGTTGGGCTAGCCCACAGAGGAGCCATAATGCGTATCCTTGCTTTAATTTTCAACAATTAGACCTGAAGGTATGTCATCAATGTGCCTATTATATTTACTTATTTTTTTATTGAAAGTATGGTTGGTTTACAACATTGTGTTAATTTCCGGTGTACAGCATAATGATTCAGTTATATATTCATATATATATATTCTTTTTCATATTCCTTTTTCATTATAGGCTATTACAAGATATTGAATATAGTTCCCTGTGCTCTACAGTAGGACCTTGTTGTCTATCTAAATGTTCCTGCACTAGAACAGAATTATTCATAACCCCCTCGAAATCTGAAGAGCAAAACTTCATATAATGATCTGCTTGGGTGTGTGTAGGGGAGGGCGTGTGGGTGTGTGTGAATGCTATTTGAATTACTTGGATTATACTATCAAAGTGAATGTAATAAGATTACTAGATTATTTTTAAGTTTATAGGATATAGTTTTATGACAAAATCATGTGTATAAGTTGAGGGTCTTCTCTTGTGACATAAAAGCAGTTCATAAAAGTTGCTCGCAAAAAGTTTACTGATTTATTTTAATTTTTATCACCAAGTTCTTTTTCAGGAGAATGGGTGAGCTAGACTTTTATCCCACTCCGCTGGGTTAGGGACAAAAAGTTTGAGATCAGATAGATACCCTACAATGCTGCTGGTCTTCACAAAAGAAAAGAAAAAATATATACCGGGGCTTTGTAAACTCATCCTCACTACTAAGAAACACAAAACAGAAACAAAGCTCAGAAGTCTCTGTCCTGTTATAAAGGACCCACCATTTCTTTAGATATATGAAAAAAAAATGATTATCTAGCACTCAGTGCCCAGGGCTAGGACTAGGGTGAGATAAATGAGACTCTCACCTTGGGCACAAAATTTAAGGGGATGACAAAAAAATTCAGTAATCAAGTTATGCAATATTTTAATGCACTGCCTTGAAAAATTAAAATTAATGCAAAAGATCCACAATGATCAAAAATATGAAAATTTCAAATGAGGACAGGATCTGACTCTGCAGCTCCGCAACCCAGCCTCCTCCACCTCACCCTAACCCTAGGCCCTGAAGAATCTATTGGGGACATTAGATTAATTCTGGATAATTAATATAATAGTCACCAACTTGAGGAACTGAGGTGATTTATGAAAAAGTAACACTTCTTCCTGAGTCATTTGGTAAAACCTGTCCTATCATGTTACCAAGCTGCTTGGTTCTGTACTATATGCTCTAGTTGGGAAAAAAAATGCATTGTGATTAAAGACTTCACACTGCGTTCAAGCTTGACTCTTTTGAGGTTCATTCATCTTTAATTGCTATCTTGCCTTTGCTAGTTTTAACCTGCCTTTTCTCTTGAGAGACAGAGAGGCAGACGTACAGGGAGAGCTGAACAAGAACAAAAACGGTGAAGGAGAAGGAAAGAGAAGGGAAATTAGCATGGTCTGGCTGAGAAACAAACCTAGGATAGCATCAAGGCTTCCAGATGGGGTCCGATGGACATAAGATGGTGACATGTGGCAATATGTGAAGGGGGCAAAGAAAGAATTGCTGCTCTGGGGCTAAGGCTGAGAAATTTGGAGAAATGGTTGAAAAAGTGGGAGTGTCAAGAAAGTTGGAGAAAGAAATCTGTGAAATCTTACCTGGTTTACTTTCAAGGAAGCAATGTGAGAATGAATATTGTCCGGTGTGGCCCTAAGTCTTCAGGGGCACAGAGTGACAACTGTTCCAGGGAAGGTGTTTATCTCAAAGATTGATCACTAGGATAAGGCTGAAAAACACCCTTCACTTCCCCTTTCCCTGCCAAAACAATTTATCCTTAGACTTTAACAAAAAAACGCTAAATTAACAAGTATCTGTGGAACAGGACAGAATGAGATGCGTTTTCCAGCATAAATTTGAGTGAGCATTAAATGGATCCCAGTGAGGAAGAAAAAGCAGAAGTCTCTAACAAGTTGAATTTTATAAACATGGAAAGGAATGAAAGAATCACCCACAATCACAGAAATATGAGAGTCACGTGGCACTGTAAGGAAAGTAAAAATACGACCAGATGCCAGAGTAGCTGAGACTTGGGTGGGGGAATGCTGAAGATTACGAAAGGGGGTTCAATGTTACTATGGAAAATTTCAGACATCTACATAAATAAAAAGAATAGTATAATGAAATCCCATGTACCCAGCACTTAGCTTCAACAGTTAATCAACTCATGACCAATCTGGTTTCATCTCTCCTAACTCCCCTGGATCATTTTGATGTAAATTCCAGACATAAATTTCATTCATAAATATTTCAATATGGATTTTTAAAATATAAGGATTCTTTAAAAAATGTTGTCAGAATCCTATATCAGATCTAAAGTTTAATAATAATTCCTTAACATAATTTTTCTAATTTTCTCATTTTTAAAAAAATTTGAATGAGAATCCAAATAGATTATAATTGGTTAGTATGTCTCCTAAATTTCTTTTAATCTATAGCCCCCCCCCCATTTGTTTCTTCTTGCAATTCACTGAAGAAACTAAGGGTTTTTAAATCATGTATCGTCCCCTACATTTTGGATTTTCTGATTGCATCATCACCACGTCATTTAGTGTGTTTCTTGCTTTTGTCTTTTCTGTAAAATAATAGTTGTAGGAGCTTGATCTGATTCAGTTTCAATTTTGGGGTGAAGGATATTTCTCAGGTGGAGGTCTATACACATGTATACAATATCTGGTTGTCTCTTTTGGGACACTGATAATTATTGCCTACACCCATTATTTCACTGAGGACTGCAAAATGGCAGTCTTTTATAATTACTTCTTTATTTATTAAGCTATCATTATTTATAACTGAACTATTTCTATAAAGAAAAACAAAAAGCTTTAAAGTTAAGTGGGAACATGCTAATACTTCTCATATATAGATGGAGTTAAGAATGTTGACCCTGCCCTACCTGTTTCCTGTGTCTGCTTCTCTATTTCTCTTTCCTTTTACAGTCAAGACTAATAATTAATCTCAGATACTTGTCTCCATTTTTTTCCTTTTTTGGTTTTTCTTCAGCTAAGCTTTTTTTTTTCTTTCATGGGGGTTGGTAATTAGGTTTATTATTTATTTCTTAGTGGAGATACTGGGGATTGAACCCAGGACCTCGTGCATGCTAAGCAGGCACTCTACCACTAGGCTATACATTTCCCCCATTCTTCAGCTAAGCTTTAGTCTGTATTTTGTTCCCTAACTCCACTAAAACTGCTCACATGAAGTACTGACAATACCCATTTTGACATATCCAATGGAGAACGTTTTCTTTAAGTTTGAATTTCAATGAAAACAGCGGACATTTTCCTCTCACCTGATCCTTCCAGAGCACTGCACTGTGGACATGCCTTGTTCCTTACTCTTCTCTTTGCCCCATTGGCTTCTGCAAACCCGCTATTACCTGGATTCCCTCCTCACTGTCTCTCTCTGCTTAGGCTCGCTCATTATGTTTCTTTACGTTTTCTCATCTCAGTGCCTTTTTTCTGTCCTTGCTCCTTTTTCTCGCTGATGTCTACATGCCTCTTATTCATGCCATCCTCTCTTAGGGCTTTAGATTGCACCAGTCAGTGGACACTCCCAGTATGTATCTTTGGCCCAGATTCATCTCCTGAACTCCAGGCTACCGATAAGCATTTCACCTGTAGATTCTCGGCAACCTCGAAGTCAGTGTGCCTTTTGGGAGCGTCATGATCTTCCCCTCCAAGTCTGTTTCTCTTATGTTACACTATCTTTGAGGAGCACTGACAGCAAACTAATAACCCTGTCTGGAAGCTGAAGAGTCTGTCCAAATTTCCCCTTCTCCATCCTCAGTCAGTCTGTCACCAAATTCTGTGACTTCTGTCTCCTAAAAATCACCACATGCACCCCCATCTCTCCATTTTCAAGTGACATGATCCTGGTTCAGATCTTGGTTCAATTACATTTCTCATCTGCTTTTGCAGCTTCCTAACTGATCTCCAGCTTCCTGGACACACACGTCCATCTTCTGCACGGCCGTCGAACTTCCTCATACTCTGTACCTCAAGTTCAGATTCATCCTCTTAGCCTATGGGTTGCTTTGTTTGGCTCATCCTTCTGTTAGAGCAGGCAGATAGCTAGATATGAGCAGTGAAAGGGGGACTGCAGGCCAAAATGGCAGGAATTGGGCAAAAAGGAGGGGCACCGGCCAAATGCAGGAAACCATATATCATATAAACAACAGGGGTCTCTGGGCAGAGAAGGAAAAGCAGGAACGTCTGGGCTGATAAAAGGTCACTTATTTTGGGGTGACAAGTGGCCTGGTGACCGACAAAGAAAGATGGGAGAAGGCAGGACTCTCCAGTGTCCAAATGTGACCTTTTGCTCATTATGCCCTCATTTTAGTAAATTAGCCTTGCAGATTAGAAGCACCCATCATGCACCAACGCCATGACACTTCCAATCCAGACTAAATAAGGACAAAAATCCCTCCTCCCTTTGGGAAGGTGGAGTTGGGATGAAAATCTGGGAGCATGACCCCAAACCCCTCCCTCCCCAATGAATATTCTGCCTATTCATTTTTACACTCTATATAACCAACTTGCCAAAAAAAACTCAGGGCAGCCGCTCACCTGAGCCTGCCTGCTCTCCCCTTGAGAGTGTACTATCCATCCCTTAATAAATCCCCACTTTACTTTCTTAACTTCTGGGTCCCATCTCTGAATTCTTTCTGCGATGGGACAAGAACCTAGTCACTAGCAACACTTCCTTTCCAACCTCACCTCCTATGGTTCCCGCAGGTACTCTTCATTTCAGTTGAGCTACGTGTTGTGTCCCAATTCTGTGCTTTTATGCGCTATTTCCACTGGACTCTGATTTTAGGCTTTGTAGGCCACATACAGTGTCTGCTTCATCTTCTTTGTTACGCTTTACAAGCCTTTAAAAACATAAGAACTATTCTTAGCACAAGGGCTATACAAATACTGAACTTGACCACAATTTGGCCCACAGACAATATTGCTAACCCCTGGTCTGGAGGGCCCTTTCCTTGTCTTGTCTATACCTGGCTCCTACTTAGCTTTTAACACTCGGGTTTAAGTCACCTCCTTCTAGGGACCTCCCTAACTCTTATAGGACTTAGCTGCACTTCCTCTGTGCTTCCACAGAGGTATGAGCTCCCTCCGCACGCAGGTATGTCTTTGTCTCTGTAATTGTTGGTTTAATTGTGTTTCTTTGGAGAGTAAATGCCTTAGGGGCAAGAACTGTGTGTGTGTGTGTGTGTGTGTGTGTGTGTGTGTGTGTCTGTTTTCTTTACATGTCTAGCAGAGTGCCCAGCACAAAGTAAATGTTCACTAAATGATTGTTACATGAGTAAACAAGAAGAGGTGTGCTACTTGGTGTGACCAACAGCACTGGCTGCTGGCATTTACTGAGTGTGTTCTGTGGGCTGGCCACTGTCTAAGTCCTTTACATGCATCATTTCACTTAATCTTCACAACAGCCCCATGAGGAAGGTCCTTTCATTTCCTACGTTTGATTAGATGAGAAAGAGGAGGCACAAAGAAATTAAGGAATTTGGCCAAGCACATTCGAATTTCAGCAAGACTTCTGAGGACTTTTGTGATAGTTTTCAACAAATATGTAAAGAGCTCACCATGGGCTGTGTTTTAGCACTGTTGCCAGTGTCCAGGTTCTTGTCCTGTCCCAGAAAGAATTTAGAGATAAGATGCAGAGGTTAAGAGAGTAAACTAAAGACTTATTAAGGGATGGATAGTACACTCTCAAGGGGAGAGCAGGCAGGCTCAGGTGAGCAGCTGCCCTGAATTTTTTTGGCAAGTTGGTTACATAGAGTGTAAAAATGAATGTGTGGAATATTCATTGGGGAGGGGGAAGGGTTTGGAGTTGTATTCCCTGATTTTTATCCCAATTCCATCTCCCTGAAGGGAGGAGAAATTTTGTCCTTATTTAGTCTGGATGGGAAGTGTCATGGCGTTGGTGCATGATGGGTGCTTCTAATCTGCAAGGCTAATTTTATTGTAATGAGGGCATAATGAGCCAAAGGTTACATTCAGACACTGGAGATTCCTGCCTTTTCCCACCTTTCTTTGTCAGCCTCCAGGCTACTTGTCACCCCAAAATGTATGACTGCTTATCCGCCCAAAGGTTCCTGCTTTTCTTTCTTTGCCCAGGGACCCTGGTTTGTATAATGTATGGTTTCCTGCATTTGGCCTGTGCCCCTCCTTTTTGCCCAATTTCTGCCATTTGGTCTGCATCCCCCTTTCTCTGCTCATATCTAGCTATCTGCCTGCTTTAACATGTTGGAGAACTGAATGTGGGCATGTGAGAGAAGCAGAGGACTTGAAAAGGACTCTAGATCTGGGAACTATGCATCTGGAAGAATTTGGTTGTGGTTGACTGACATGAGGAAGATGTAATTGGAACAGGTTCCTGGGGAGACCTGGGAGCCCCGAAAGATGATGACTAGCAGCCCTGTGGGCTCCAAGTGGATGGAATGACAACGTCCCTGCTGCTGAATGGGTGATGTCAGCAGCAGGCAGAGCGTGACTGTGTTTGAAGTGCTCAGTGCATTGACCTGTCTTTTTATTCATCATTGGGGTTGTGTTCCCACTGAAACAGTGCTAGGTATAAGCTGATGTCTTGGGTGACAAAACAGTCCAAGGAGGATCTTGACCGTTCCGGAAGGATGGGCTGAATCACACAAGATGAAGTTGTCCTGAACAAACACAAAGTTTTACAAGTTTCAGCTGTTCAAGCACTATCTATTTGAGGAATAGCATGGTCGTTAAGAGCACATTGAATGCTAGCTGTCTTCCCTTTTTTCAACTTCTGCTTTCACCCCTTCCTGCCTTAAGACTAATAACTTATTTTATGTTTTCTATCATATTTTCAGTCATTCTCTTATAATTGTTCACAACTTTTCACCCTTTATCTGACATCTTAGAACACTTTCCAGGGCTTTTAATATTTTTTAATGTATTTTTAAAATTGAGACAGAAGTTACATATTACAAAATTCATCAATTTTAATTATACATTTTGATGAGTCTTGATAAAATTATACCCCATAAACAATCAGCACATCTGGGTCTATGCTTTTACATCTTCTAGCTAAAAATAACTGAATTTCTGAACATTCTAAGTGAAAAATCTTCGAGTTAAAAATATAATTTTATTTGGTATGAAGGATAAATGAGGGGTACATTTAAAAATGGTTATTAAGAAAAGCAAGAGAATACTGGAAACCTGATTAGATTATTTCCTTGTCTTCCTTTTGTCCTCTGAATAAGATAAAGTGCTTGTAGAAAACTCAGAACTTGCCAAGAATAAATTTGATTTCAGGAGACTTAGCGCTCGGCCTGCACCTGCTGATGAGAATCGGGGCACTCATTCACCTTCTTAGTCTTGGTCTTCTGGTTTATTTACTTCTCATGTTGATATTTTCAGAATCAGGCTTGTGTAACACTTATCAACTTACAGTTTTTTAATGTCTGCCTGCTTCTGTTAATGCAAGTTCCATGAGGCTGGGTGCCACCCTCTACGGTACCCCCTAGCACAGTGCCTGACACATAGGAGGTCCTCAACAAATATTGACTGAATGAGTAGATGGAAGAAAGAACAAATAAATAAGCTTGAAATTAGCTAAAGCTACCTATATAGAGGTGTGTGAATTAAAGACGTGACAATGCTGAGCTGAGTTTAATTTTTGTTGAATGTATGTTCTGGTTGATACTAGGTTAGCCATTTGATATTAATAGTGGCTATTAGACAGTGAGTGTCTCTGACCTATTGAGCAATGGCCTCTCAAAGAATGTGGTCACTCTAGTCATCAGCTGCTGGAGAAGAGGTGTATCTCTTAAGTGGGAAACCTCAAATGAGAGAGGGAGCCCTCTTTATCTGGACTATAAGGGTATCTCTTACAATCCGTTTATCCTAGTCCTAGAGGGTGAACAACTGTTGGCAGGCTGTCCTGGCTGAGCCACGCATATTGACTAAGTCCTGGATCCAACCCTCAGTGACACCAACGGGGAAACTGGACTTTGGGAGCATGCAGAGAATGGGCTGTGTATTGCTGTTAGGTCCAGTTTAAAAGATGAGACTGCTTTAAGATGTGACAGAAGAGGGAAGGAGAGGGATTTTAATAGGCCTAGAAAAAGAGAAATAATCACAAGTATGAGGCCCTGAAAATGTGGCTTCATGGAAACCAAGTTCCAAGGTCATGCTGTAGCCCACAGGATTGTCTGTTGCTCAGAAAGCCCTCTCCTTTTCTCTGGCTGGAACACTAGTGCCCTAGGTTTTACTGTCAAAGTCAGGATAATGACAAAAATACTTATGGATTAAACACAAAAAGCACTGAATAGACTTTCCATATGGAGGGAATAGCGTACTCTCTAGTTCTTATATTTGTTTTGTGTTTTATTACATCTGTGTAGTCCACGTGTCAGTCTTTACTTCTACTGTCTCAACCTTCAGAACATCCTCTGAGGGGGGGTGTTAATATCCCTTGCTCCTTCCTTTGCAGCCTAGAAAACTGAGGGTCAAGAGTTCAGTGACTACAGGGAACTTTATTCAATATCTTGTAGTAATTTATAATGAAAAAGAATATGAAAAGGAATATATGTATGTATATGTATGACTGAATCACTATGCTCTGCACCAGAAACTGACACATTGTAAACTGACTATACTTCAATTTAAAAAAGAAAAAGAAAAAAAGAATTTCATGACTGACCGGTGGTTACACAGTTAGAAAACTGTTGGGCCAGAATTCAGATTCTGCTGTGTCTGACCCCAAAGCTTATGCTTTAGCCACGCTAAACCCCTGCCTCTAATAGCATAGAGGCATACGATTCTTAAACAAATATCTTTAGAAATTTTAACATTTAAAGCTTTAAAGTTGAAAGACACTGGGGGTGGGTATAGCTCAGTGGTAGAGCACATGCTTAGCATGCACAAGGTCCTGGGTTCAATCCCCAGTACCTCTGTTATGTAAATAAATGAACCTAATTACCTCCATCCTCCAAAAAAATAAAAAAATAAAATAATAATCAAGTTGAAAGATGTAATTTTTTTTTAATGAATTTGTCTCTGACAGTCTAGTTAAGGTCAAGAAATTTGAAAATATCCCCTAAAGTCTCTCTTACTCTTTAGTTCTGTGACATTTCAGTTGCTTTGTCTCCAAGTAAAAAGATAAGATAATCAATAAAATGACCTTCTACACATGTAAGAACCACAATTAGTGAAGCTATTATAGTATTACTCATGTGAGTCCAGAGGACTTGAAAATAATATTTTCCTCTTATTTTAGGAATAAAGCCATAATAAGGTTTGGAAGTCAAGCATTTTTGTTAATAGATGCTTAGACACAAGGGTATATTTTATAAAAATATGTTCTATTTAGAAAATCTTACTGACATCAGCAGAGCCATTTCTATAGTAATTATCTGACACTGGATTGATTATAAATAGTTTCTCTGTATTATGTCCAATCATTTCTTGCACAATGCAAGTATAAGACTACTAACTTCTGTTTACTTGGATAACAGCTAATCTAGTCATAAATATGAAATAAGTCATTCAGAATAAGTAAAGTTCAAAATATACTGAAAGAAAAAATGTACTTACAACAAATACATTAGTGGTTGTTTATAACTTGCTTCTCTTATAAGTATAAATTACTAAAACACATTCTTATACTACACATGGTAAATATAATTATTAGATCAACTTTGTTTCATGGATAATTGAAAACAGCTATTAAAAACTGGTGCAAGTTAACTGACCACCACAAGGATGGTACCTAGTTACTGTGGTATATTTGTATTTCTGCTTTTTAAAGCAATACATAAACAACAGAAAGAAAATGCACTTCATGCATACAAACTAGTAATTTCTGTGGCTGCCACATTTTTGTATTGCTAGGAATTCAGATTTCCTTCCTACCTAGCTCTCAATTAAAAAAAAAAAAACAAAACAACTATTTAAATCAGAAAACAAAGATAAGACTGCATGCCAGATCTGGTGGTAACTAAAACCAGTTTATGCAGATCAGCTTTCTACCAGAAAGTTCCACTTGCCTTGTCCCCAACAGTAGTTGCATACAAAATAAGAAAACTCAAAGGTTCTTCTTTTCAGAGTCTTCTCTTTCATTTAAGGTAAATTTCTCTTTTGAAGTCATGTGATACACAGACAAGGAACAAGTGTTCTGGGCTCTACTGCAGGAGTTTGTATCCCAGTACCGCCACTTACTGACTGTGTGACCTGGGGCGGGTGCCCCGTCTCATCTTCCCCAGGGGGATGATAGTAGCAGTCCGTGCCTCATAGAATTGCCATGAGGACAAAATAAATACTAGTGCCTAGAGCACAGAAAATTCTCTATAAACAGCCCTATTATTGCAAAACCGAAGTTTTACTCAGTGGTTATATTATTGAAGTACAGTATAGATGCAGAAAGCTGCTCACATCAAAGTGTTCAACTTACTGAAATTTCATAAGCTGAACAATTCTGTGTAACAGGCACACAGATCATGAAACAGAAACTATACCTGAAGAGCCCTCTTCAGGCCCCCTTCTAGGCGTTACCCCTCCCTGTGAGTAACTAGCATCCTGATTTCTGATTAGTTTCATTAATGGCCATTTGTTAAACCTTCATATTGCAGTAATTGATAAGGGATTTATTATAATAGTATTTTATTCTTATTTAATGTCTAAGACAAACTTCTTTGCTGATTAACTCTTTAACAGTTATAAGAAATATTATTTATATATTACAGAATATATAAACTATCATACATAATGTAATAAAGGTAATATTTTAATATATTTTGTTTTCTAGGTTGAAAAAACTCCTTGAACAAGAAAAGGCTTACCAAGCCCGCAAAGAAAAGGAAAACGCTAAGCGGCTCAACAAACTGAGAGATGAGCTGGTGAAACTCAAGTCCTTTGCACTCATGCTGGTGGATGAAAGGCAAATGCATATCGAGCAACTTGGCCTGCAAAGCCAGAAAGTACAGGACCTGACTCAGAAACTGAGGGAAGAGGAAGAAAAGCTCAAAGCCATTACTTCCAAATCCAAAGAAGACAGGCAGAAATTGCTCAAGCTGGAAGTGGATTTTGAACACAAGGCTTCGAGGTTTTCCCAGGAGCATGAAGAGATGAATGCTAAGCTCGCCAATCAGGAGTCTCACAATAGGCAACTCAGGCTCAAGCTGGTTGGCTTAACTCAAAGAATTGAGGAGCTGGAAGAGACCAACAAAAATCTTCAAAAGGCGGAGGAAGAACTTCAGGAACTAAGAGAGAAAATTGCCAAAGGGGAATGTGGCAACTCCAGCCTCATGGCAGAAGTGGAAAATCTGCGGAAGCGCGTGCTCGAAATGGAGGGTAAAGATGAGGAGATCACGAAAACGGAATCCCAGTGCCGGGAACTGAGGAAGAAGCTGCAGGAGGAAGAACACCATAGCCGGGAGCTCAAACTTGAAGTGGAGAAGTTACAGAAGAGAATGTCAGAACTGGAGAAACTGGAAGAAGCCTTTAGCAAGAGTAAATCTGAGTGCACCCAGCTGCATTTAAATCTGGAGAAAGAAAAGAGCTTAACCAAGGACCTGCTCAATGAATTGGAGGTGGTCAAGAGTCGGGTTAAAGAACTGGAATGTTCCGAAAGTAGATTGGAAAAGGCTGAATTAAGCCTCAAAGATGATCTGACAAAGTTGAAGTCATTTACCGTGATGCTGGTTGATGAAAGGAAAAATATGATGGAAAAAATAAAGCAAGAAGAGAGAAAAGTAGATGGACTCAATAAAAACTTCAAGGTGGAACAAGGAAAGGTTATGGATGTCACTGAGAAACTAATAGAAGAAAGTAAGAAGCTTTTAAAACTGAAATCTGAAATGGAGGAAAAGGTGTACAATCTGACAAAAGAGAGAGACGAGTTAATAGGCAAACTGAAAAGCGAAGAAGAAAAATCCTCTGAATTAAGCTGCAGTGTTGACTTACTAAAGAAGAGACTTGATGGGATAGAGGAAGTGGAGAGAGAAATAACCAGAGGGAGGTCTCGAAAAGGACCTGAGCTCACCTGCCCAGAAGATAACAAAATTAAGGAACTTACCCTTGAAATTGAGAGACTGAAGAAACGCCTGCAACAACTGGAGGTGGTCGAAGGGGATTTGATGAAGACAGAGGATGAGTATGACCAGCTGGAGCAGAAATTTAGAACTGAGCAGGACAAGGCGAACTTCCTCTCCCAACAGCTGGAGGAGATAAAGCACCAGATTGCCAAGAATAAAGCAATAGAGAAAGGTGAGGCTGTGAGCCAGGAAGCGGAGCTGAGACACCGATTTCGGTTGGAAGAAGCTAAAAGTCGAGACTTAAAAGCCGAAGTGCAAGCTCTTAAGGAGAAGATTCATGAGTTAATGAACAAAGAAGATCAGCTTTCTCAGCTCCAAGTGGATTATTCTGTTCTCCAACAAAGATTCCTGGAAGAGGAAAATAAGAACAAAAACATGGGGCAGGAGGTGCTCAATCTGACCAAAGAGTTGGAGCTTTCGAAGCGTTACAGCCGAGCTCTCAGACCCAGCGTGAACGGGAGGAGAATGGTGGATGTTCCCGTGATGTCCACCGGCGTCCAGACAGATGCCGTCAGCAGTGAGGCGGCGGAGGAGGAGACGCCGGCGGTGTTCATCCGGAAATCCTTTCAAGAAGAGAATCACATCATGAGTAATCTTCGGCAGGTGGGGCTGAAGAAGCCTATGGAACGATCCTCTGTTCTGGACCGGTATCCGCCAGCGGCCAACGAGCTCACCATGAGGAAGTCTTGGATTCCATGGATGAGAAAAAGGGAAAACGGGCCCCCGATGACTCAAGAGAAAGGGCCTCGAACAAGTTCCAGTCCGGGGCACCCGGGAGAGCTGGTTCTTTCCCCGAAGCAGGGCCAGCCCCTGCATATCCGAGTGACCCCAGACCACTGAGAACAGTACCGCGACTTTGGAGATAACCAGCCCGACGTCTGAAGAATTTTTTTCTAGTACCACCGTCATTCCTACCTTAGGGAATCAGAAACCAAGGATCACCATTATTCCATCACCAAATGTCATGTCTCAAAAGCAAAAAGGTGGCGATGGCCCTCTTGGCACAGAACGATCCATGTCCCCAGTCACAATTACTACCTTTTCCAGAGAGAAGACCCCAGAAAGTGGAAGAGGTGCGTTTGCGGACAGGCCCACCTCCCCGATCCAGATCATGACGGTGTCCACGTCCGCGGCACCAGCTGAGGTCGCCGTCTCTCCCGAATCCCAGGAAATGCCCATGGGAAGGACTGTCTTCAAAGTCACCCCAGAAAAGCAGACTGTTCCAACTCCAGTCCGGAAATATAACTCCAATGCCAATATCATAACCACAGGAAGACAATAAAATTCACATTCACTTGGGTTCTCAGTTTAAACGATCCCCGGGGACGTCGGCCGAAGGAGCAAGTCCGGTTATCACTGTCCGACCTGTCAGCGTGACGGCTGAGAAGGAGGTGTCCACTGGCACCGTCCTGCGCTCTCCCAGGAACCATCTCTCGTCGCGCCCTGGCGGGAGCAAAGTCACGAGCACCATCACCATCACACCTGTCACAACCTCATCCGCCCGAGGAACCCAGTCAGTGGTGAGTAGAGGAAGCTCCAGAGGTCAGCCAACCCAGGGGGGCACGAGTGAGCCGTGAGACTAACCCAGCGCCCCAAATACAACAAAGCCACACGCCTGTCGCCCCACCCGAACCCACTACCAGATGCTTCCTAGGGGACTATCTACACCAAGAAATGAGACTAAAAAGTAGCCTAATATTTTATTAATTTGAGCTAATTTGGAGGGATAGTTTTGTTTCTTTCATGTAAATTATGGAGACACCAGAAATCCCCAAGATGGCCTCTTCGCAGTGTTAGCCTGTGGTACTAATAACGTTTAAAATTTGACTTTTATGTTTAAAGTGCTTTTAAAAAAATGGAGCCTGGAGAGAAACAGTCAGTATGCAGGAAAAATTCAATGTGTTCCTGCGTTGTGTTTCTATAACCTAAGATACTCAATATGTACTTCTGTCTGGTCATAGTCATACTTTACTCCAAAAGTAAGATTAAAAGATTTTTATATCAAAAACTTTTTTAAAAGTAAAAAAGAAGTGAATTTCTAGGTCTAAACACTATATGTCATTAATAATATCTTAACAGTATCATGCAGAGAGCAGGTGCTTGATAAATATTTATTTAATAACCGGCTGGAGGGCTAAATGAGATTTAAAAAGGCATATCTTGACTATAAAACCAGAGACTAAAAAATAAATTCTGTTTTTCAAAATAGTTCCAGTGACTGTCTTCGTTTATTAGGGACGATTGGTAAATGACATAGAAGAATGTCTACTATTTAGATATTAATTTAAACTGGCAAAAATTATGATTTCTAGTCCCTGAACAAATTCTTCTGCATATCTTGGAAGCTCTTAAGAAAGACGGGAAGCTTATTATTTAAGTATAGAAACTATGGCTCATTTTCCCACGTCTTCATGTAATTTACTTTAATTCTCCGTGCACAAACATAGGCCCAAGACAGGCTTCCAAGTGTGAATTACTAATTGCTCTGCTGGCAAAGCTTTTTGTTACTGACTCTACAGGAGCCAAATAGCATTCAGAACTGCTCACCCTTCTCAAATGGTTCAGTCCTGCTTTTTAAGGAACACAGTGCATAGCTTGGATTTTTATAAAAGAAGTGGAGGTGTAACTGTTGTAATTTAGAGCTGATTTTCTGCTGAAACATCTTCCCATTTTTTAAAGGTCAGAACAGGATAGCCTTACCTTCTGTAGCAACATGTTGGGTGACTGATTAAAGCCCATACCCAAATAGGATTTCAAAACAACCGTGTAAGATTTCTAAGGCTTAAGCAATGGCCCACTTCAGGTATACCAGATCCCATAAAGCAAGGACAACAAAAAGTTTGGGACACGCATCTTAGAAAATGAATAGTGTGGCTAGTTCGTGTGTGCATTTATTCAACATTTATTGAGTGTCGGCTACACTTTAAGCGTGGGGTTAGGTGCTGACTGTAAAGAGGACCTGTAGAAGTTCTTGGTTCAGTGGGAGAGGCAGGATTGGAACCTACCTAGTGGTCCTACGGGAGCAGTAGATAGAAAGGAACCAATGGAGAAAGCTTCCCACGGGGAAGAGGTTTTCACAGATAAGGAGAGATTTTCGAGAAGGAAAGGGGAAGGAATGTGGAGAGGACAGTGTGTGCACAGGTATGGCAGTATGGAGGGGCTGGCATGTTGGGGAACGGTGAGCAGTCCCTTTGTGCTGCAGCAGATGGGCGTGGGGATGAAAGGCAAGAACAGAAAAGGAGAAGCACCCTGGGTTGGATACTGAAGAGGTGTCAGTCTTACGAAATTGGCATTTAATGTTGGGGAGTAGACAATGGGAGCCATCAAGAGGGAAATGATTTAAAAAATTCTATTACTTATGTTCTAGATAGGTCGATAAAACAAAAGGATAACTGGAGGAAACAGGTTGAGGACAGGGATACTGTTAGAATTCTCTAGGTTAGAGATGGTATAGCCTTGAACTGTGGTCGTGAAATTGGAGGACAGAGATGTACTGAAGACAGAATCAAAGGTTTCATAACAAATTCAGTATAGGGGGTGGCTCTGAGGTTTCTGGCTTGGCTGTGAGGGTGGATAAAATGAGAAACCCAGGGGGCCTGCTGTCTGGAGAAGACAATAAGTAATGTTTGGGGCACGTTACATTTGAGAAGCCTGAGGGACACTGGCAATGCCTAGCAAGTGGTTGGAAATATTGGATCTGCATTTAAGGAGAGCACTGAGGGCTCAATGTTCCCAGGACTCACCAACACGGAGGGTGATAACGGAGGCAATGCTCAGGGTGGGTGTGCAGAATTGGAAGGGGGCTGACAATGGAGCATGATGACACCCACATTTAGAAGGCAGGCCAGGTAGAACCAGGAGCCACCACGAGGTGAAAAGGAGTAATCAAGAGACCAAGGGGAATGGGTGAGACCAAAGGGAGAAATCACAGGAAGAGTTTTAGGAGCACTTGAAGAAGGAGGGTGTGGTCTCAGCAGTGACAATAAGAAATGAGAAGGGGGGAGGGTAATAACTCAAGCGGCAGAGCACACGCTCAGCATGCACAAGGCCCTGGGTTCAATCCCCAGGATCTCCCCTAAAAACAAAAACAAAAACCCAAAACAAACACACAAACAAAAAAACACTAATAATAATAAATAGACCTAATGAGCCCCCCTTCAAAAAACAAAACAAAACAAAACAAATGAGAAGGAAAACAAAAGCAAAAAAATGAGAAAAACTGGCTGCTTCTAAAGAAAGAGGAAGTCATTTGGGGGACAGGAGGAGTGAAGATGGCTGAGTTTGCGCCAGGAGGCCCGTATTTTCTCTGTGAAATAGGACCGAGGGTCGTCCTCAGGAAGGGTGAGGAGGTGGGCTCAGGGCTTGGGAAGGAAAGGAAGTTTGGAAGAGCTATTTCGGGAGAGGGAAAGGGAGGCAGTCAGAGTGGGCTAGACACCACCTCCAACTTTCTCACCATCGTTTTACCCGGGGAGGGGGTGGTCCGGTGGCGAGAGCCCTGCTTACGTTCAGATCCACGGCATTTCCAGGGGGAAACTCACCCGCGTCGCCCTCGTGTTTCTGTATTTTCTCTCTTACAGTCAGGACAAGACGGGTCATCCCAGCGGCCTACACCCACCCGCATTCCTATGTCAAAAGGTATGAAAGCAGGAAAGCCAGTAGTGGCAGCCCCAGGAGCAGGAAATCTGACCAAATTCGAGCCTCGAGCTGAGACTCAGTCTATGAAAATAGAGCTGAAGAAGTCTGCAGCCGCCAGCACCGCCTCTCCCGGAGGGGGGAAGGGCTGAGGGCAGCGGCTGGGGGTATGTTGTGCAGTCGCTGCTGCTGCCGTGAGAACCGACCGGCGTCCGTTCGTGCCAGCTCTTTCCGTGTACTAATTTAAGGTTTTAATTTCTTGTTCATAAAATAATCAACTAATAGCCCCGTGTCTTTCCTATTTTGTGAATGTGTTTTGATGCTGGGGAAGAGAACTAACCGGCAATACTGCTGCGTGCGGTGTGCTTTGGGGAGGAGGCGGGGCCTGACTTCCAGACCCGGGTTTGCTTCTAGGAAGTGGCCCCATCAGTTAACCCTGTAAGACATGGGGGCTGGGTCACATCCTCTCCAAAGCCGACTCCCATATTTCCTAATTATAAATCAAATTTAATAGGCCTTGTTTCCCCAATAATTGAATTTTCAAAAACCCTTTTATGAAATAGGAAATAGTTTATGAAATAGGAAATAGTCATTTGCCTCTGTCCAATTCCAAACTTGCTTCATGTGGTGGAAAAAAAACAAAAAACAAAAAACAAAAAACAAAAAACAAAAACCACCTAGTTATCACAGGGCCTGGACCTCTAAAGTTTTGAGGGAAAAAAAAAGCCTCTGAGATAATTTCAGGAAGCAATTTGAATGTGAAATAAAATGGAAATGAAATACAGACTTCTAAAAACAGAGTTTTACTTATTTGTGTGTGTCTGTGTGTATTACAAAGATTTTGGAATTTCAGAACCATGATTGTTAGATTCATGCTCTATTCAAGGGTGCTATTAATTTAAATTGTGGAGCTGTTTGAATAGAGCTGCCAAACGGCCCTTTATAGCTCAACAGAGGTTGCAATGGATTTAAAAAAAAAAGCAGAAAGTAAATTTTGATACATTGTTGCCAAGAAATAAAATGACATCATGCATAGCTTAATGGAATTGAAACATTTTCACAGTTAAGTGTGGAGTTTATTCCCAAGTATAGAACCAGTTCATGATTGTGTGTGTGCACATGTGCGTGTGTGGTGAAGTGTATTATGATGACTTGTGTTTGTATCTTTGTCATTAATTTTAAGCATGTTTTAATAAGCATGAACAGTGTGTGGATGCAAAATACCAGGTATCTGTGAGAAGATTAACCATGTTAAAGTGGATGCGATGCTTCATAGTCAAATAACCACCAATGAGCTCAAGGCTAGCAATCCCCAGCTTAGCATCTGAGGTCTGGAGTAGGCAGCACCTTTGTCAAAATCTTTGAGCCAATGGAGTGAACTTTACAACAACACAATAGGTGCAAAGTTACAGTTTGCTATTTTCCACTTCTGAACTGTGAGGTTCCAAAATTCCTCACAATTAGTCCCTGCTCTTGATAGTTGGGAAAAGGTAATATTTTTTCAAAAAGATGCACAATTGGTTTTTAGTCCAGGAAACATCCTGCTTCGTGGTAAAGAGGCTGTCCTCTGAGCTGTTTCCACCCTGGACTTCCTGTCCCTTGCAGAACTTGGGCTTGAATTGTGTGTGATGGAGGTGGACACCTCCCAGTGTTCACGTTCACTTCATCAGAGCACGGTTGCCTACAGCTTATCAATTGTCAGCAGCTGTATTTAAAAACGCTGAGCAATCACGGTAGACGCGCCTTAATAATGAAATTTCAAGGTAGAAGGAGAGGGAGACTGAAAAAAAAAAAAAAGACTTTCTGAACGATAATTTTGAATGAGTTTAAACAAGAGATCTTGCCATTTTGAATACTGGCTTATGTTCCTTTAAAATGGAATTTTCCCCTTTTGTAAAGTGGGCATCATCTCTTTGGAAAACAGACACCCAACTGTGTTTCAAACGCCTCCCTGGCATCCAGGGTATTTAACGTTATTGTACCATGACGCCCGGTCTTTGAGTAAACGAAGGTGTCAAATGCACAAAACGCTGCATTCCTTTTGACTCTCCCTGCCCTTCTTCAGTGACTTTTACCCTAATCTACTGTCACTGCTGTTGTTTTTGATGTTTTTACCTGCTCACACTGTGCTTCCACCGGTTCTGCCTGGAAGCCCATACCATCCTCGGGGAGAGGGCTGCAGAAGGCTTAACAGTGCATGTGCAGGATGTTGCTACATCCGGATCTTGGAAAGCAGCCACCTGCAAAGCACAACTGCTAAGAAAACTTGGCAGCCCAACACATATTCACTTTTCAGAAATGATAAAGAGCAACTGCCGTGGCAGTTTTTCTTTGTAATTTTAGAACCAACTCTACATTATTGGATAGCCTTGTTTTAAACTATATATTAGAAAGGAAATCCACAGGGGACAGGAGGTGGAGGATTCAATGCACTCCAACTCCGGCTTCTATTTGTGAGTATAATGTTCTTAAGACGCAGTTTAATGTGCTTTTAAGAGAGTGAATGGGATTAAAAAGTTAGAGTCTTATCCCGTCCGGGAACATAGTATCGTGTAAATAACGGGTCTCACCAGGGCTGCTGTGTATAGATGCTGGCGGGTCCCGCCCTGGGGAAGGCAGGGGTGCCATTTCCACAGATTTCAGTGTGACGGCGCCCCCTGGGGACTTGCAGGGAGCAATCCGCACAGCTACCCTCCTGAGAATCTTTTTTGTGTGTTGGCTGTTTCTGCAGACTACCAGGGTGGCCATGTAGCACGCGTGGTAGCAGAATCGTCCCAAGACAGGGCACAGCCCAAAGGGTATTTATCATTCCTTGAAAATGACTTTCCTGCCTGGGTTACCTGCTTAAACAGAGTCATTGAGTTACTACAGGCATCTTTATTATATTTTCAGTGAGGACAGGTTAGTGGGTGGCAGTTGGGCCATGCAGGGATTTCAGTGTATTCATTAAGGATAGGGTGTTACCAGATTGCATACCTGAATGTCTTTAAGAAAGAAGTGAAGAAACGTCTTCAGTGTGCAGTGGGTGAAGAGTATAATTTCGGGGAAATGAAAACGTGTCCAAGAATGTAAGATGTACAAAGATTTGAATTTCTCATTCCTTCATAGATTTGGAATATTGGGGAAAGAGTGAGACTTTCCTGATTGGGAAAAACCCAGGGATATTAGATTAGAAGAGCATGTTTAAGTGCGAGGCATGGGCAGAGAGAGAGGAAGAGGTAACAAGATGAGCCCAGAGAGGGTTTCCCAGTAAACAGGAATGTTTTATTCCTAAACTTCCTCCACCCAAACGATACTCAGTGTTTCCCTCCTACCTCCTCCTCCAGGGTCTCATCACTGGTTACCTCCTCATCGTCGGCTCTCTCAACTTCTCCTTTTCACCTGTTACCTCCACACAGGAGATCGCTAAGCTCCAGCCTCTCCCATTTTAGCACAATTCCTCCTTGAGCTGTGCCATCCTCTGTAGCTACTGCCCTGTCTCCCTCCTGCCCAGCGAAGCCATTGACTGAACACTCTACCTTTTCTGCCTCCACGTCCACACTTCCCATTTATCTCTAATTACCTTTTATTTTTGTTCAAGTAATTCGTATGCATAGTTAAAATATCAGCCAGTGCTGAAAGACAATGAAAACAGCTGTTCCTTACCTCACCTCTACTCTTCCAAACTCACTTCTGCTCCCTGGAGAACATCCTTTCTCACTCTTAACTGTTTCTTCTGGTGTTTATCTCCATATTTTTAAATAATGTACTTGTACTCTGACTTTTCATTTATACATTTTAGATATCTTTTTTCTTCCCGTTATTATTTTGACGTTTGAGGATTTAGTCCTCTTACACGTCCCCTCTCTTCCCTTTTCCCCCATCCTCACAATATGATTACGTCACCTATTCTTCAGTAAATCAGCAGTCAGCATTTGCATGTTTATATGTTCATGTTTACAATGTAAATTTAAATATTGTTCCCTGCTGAGCCAAGCAGTGTACTATGATTATGTTTTCTTCCTCTTACCCCTTTTCTCCCTTTGAAAGGATAATTGCTTTAATTTTTCATCTGCTTGATTTTCTATATGTTTATCTATATTTTTTTCCCAAATGCTCCAACAGATCAACCAAACATCTACCAGTAATTTTTCTGGACACTGAAGCACATCAGTTTCATAGTTTGCCCTGAGGGCCCTGCTAGTTCAGTCGTCTGCTTCCTTACTTAGTCTGGAAAGCTTGTCCTCTCTGCCTGCTGTGCAGCTGCTGTCCTGCTGTGCTTTTGCCTGATGTTGAATCCTCTGTTTCCTGGATTTCTAATCTACTTCTTTTGCTTATCTATCTATCTATCTTTTGAAATACATCTTCCAGTAGTTTCTACAGAGAAGAATCCTCCAGTAACCTCCCTGGGGCAAGCTACCTGCATTCTGGAAATAGATCAGGGAGGTGAGGTGGAGAATCTCACAGTTTAGTGTGTAAATTTTTCATTCCCTTGCGTTCAGTCCATTCTTGTACCTAAAGCCAGAATTTCTTATGTGAGGTTTTTTTTTTCCCCCAGAAATAAACCCCTGATCTCTGGAAGGGTAAAAGTAGAGTGAGGTTATTCTCTTCTTCCTCTGTGACTAAGACATCTAATCTCCTTTGGGTTTCCTTTGATTTCTCTGACTGTCCCGCCTCAGTCTCTCTTGCTGGCCCCTTGTTTCATGCATACATAAGGGTTGTTCCCCTGGTCTCTGTCAAAAGCCATTTGCCTACCCTACATGCTCATTGTGATTATTATTATTTTAAAAAAAAACTCTTTTGGGGGGAGGTAATTAGGTTTACTTAATTTTTGTTAGAGGAGGTACTGGGGATTGAACCCAGGACCTTGTGTATGCTGAGCATGCGCTCTACCACTTAAGCTATACCCTCCCCACCCCATTGTGATTATTTTATTCATTCCCATGGCTTCAGTTATCACCCATACACTGATGACTACCAAACCTCTCTCCTACCATGTGCTCAAGTTTGTGCTGTACCTCTCCAACTCAACTTGTCTGAAAGCCATTCTCAACCCTCCCTCCATCACTCTTCCAAGTCTTCTCCTCCTCCTGTTATTCTCCACCTCAGCAGGGCTGTCCTGAGCTACCCAGTCACTCAAGAGGAACCTGGGAGCCATCTTTAGCCCCTCCTCCCGTTGCCCATCCAGTAGGCTCATTCAGCAAGTCTCTCATATTCACACCCCTAACACCTGTAGCAGCTGTGCCCACATCTCCATTTCCCCCATCACTGCCTGAGTTGACTTTGTAATTATGTCTCATCTGGATTATTCTGATGCTCTCCCAAGTGATCGCATAATCTCTAGCCTCCAAACTTCCTGATTCATTTTTCATTTTGTTTTCCAAAGTGCAACCTGGTCTTCTGACTCCTCTACCTGAAAATCTTTCAAGGTTCTTCTTTATCTACAAAATGCAAGGCCAGCTCCTTGGTGTGGTGCTCGAGGCTCTGTGGCCTGGCTCCCTAACCTCCCCATTCTTCTGGGCACCTCCCTTTCCCTCATCTGGACCCCCCCTCCTCCCCGCCCTCCTCAGCCCCGGGGCCCACAGAACGACTCACAGCAGCCAGGCCACCTTTCCCTGACTTGCTCAACTTGTTCCTTGTCCCTGGAATGCCCTTCTCCTTTTCCTTTGGGCGGTTGTGTCCTTCTCTGTTCAAAAGCTCTTTTAAAAACATTGCCTCCACGGGAGAGACCAACCATGATTTCAGACTCGAACCTGGGGTTTAAAGCCTGTCATTTTATTTTTACATTTTTATAGTAAGGGCTCTAAAAAACGTGGCACTTACTGTACAGAAAGAAAACCGTCAATTGGAGGATGGCTGGGAGTTGGGGAAGAAAGAGGTGCTCTTGCTTCCTCCTTTAGTCTGCATTGCAAACCTGTGAGAGTGATGTAGAGGGTCCTGACAGATCATGTGTAGGAACACGGAGGGAGAGATAGGGTAGAATTCAGGGAAATCCAGGCACTGCCATTCTGGATGGGGTAAGTTACTTCCGTTTCTCCCCAAAGGCACCCTGGCAGGTAATGGATGCAAAACAACCAGGAGTCCTGGGTTAGGGAATTCGTGCTCTTGAAGCTATCAAAAATGTGTGGAGAACTCAGGGGGCCTGAGATCTTTCTGTGAAGGAACACCTTTGAATGAATTGCAAATGGGTCTTTGCTCCTCCTCTCTGACTCCCCCTAGAGGAGCATGAACGACACTTCAGGAAAGAAAACATTTCAGGTGATTTGTGATGGAGCCTCTAAAATAGATCAGACAGGCTCTCATTTTAAAGGACCAACAACACCACCCATAAGCAGGATGAAGGAGGATAGATATGAAGGGAAACATCCAGAGAAGGTGAATTGCTGAATGATGGACTAGAGACCCAAGGTAGGGCGAGGCCAGGAGACAGAGGAAGGCACGTACCCTTTGACTAGTCACCTTGCCTTGGCTTCTGGCCTGGCAGAATCTTTCATGATTCTGGCGTTCCTCATTTTAGTCATAGTAGGATAAGCTTCATTCTTGTTTACTAGGCAACTTAAAAGATTATGCCATAATGCTTTCACTAAGAACCAATGATTAATTGCTTACCTGGTAAAAGTAGTTTTGGCCTCTCTACTCATGCTAATATTTATGTCCATGTGATGGACAGAATTGCAAGGTCAAGGGCAGTTCAGAGATGATCCAGACTGTAGAGGTTAAGAAGATAATTATCTTTATCATTAAACAGGAAAACCAAAACCAAAACAAAACAAGAAAAACCCCAAGGCGTAGTGATGTCTAACTATCTTGTTAATGATGAAGCCAGTTCTTCAGTTTCTCCCAGTACATGATTCATGATTTCATATGATGAAATGACTTCAAGTGAGCAAAATGTATATTTAGACATAAGCTAAAATAGCCACTCATTGGGCCAAAGTAATATTGTCAAAGGATTTGAGATATTAAGATAACTACACAGAAAGTACATGTGTCCAAGTTTTCATAACAGTACTTTGATGAGTATCATTGTCCTTATCTACAAAGCACAATGTCCTTCTCAATTTTCACACATAATGTTGTTTTCCTTGTTATTCTGTGACCAGTCATCAACCTAAGTTGAACTCAGCATCCTGCGTTAGCATCTGTGTCCAAAGAGTAGAACCTGACCATGCTTGGTTCAAGTATTTACCTATGTTTCCACCATTTAGTTTTTTTTTTTAATTTACAATTAATGTTATATGTGGGAGAACTAGTTTCAATTTGCTTGAAATTGGGGATCAGTAATCTGACAGAGAGATAAGGATTAACTTGCCTGAAAAAAGAAGTTACCAATCGTAACTGTGATGACTGGTAACTCCTGCAACCTGGGGAGGTGAGGGTAGAATTTGGACCGATGATGGACTGGGAAATGTTTTGGAAGGAAGCAAATTATTAGGTGGTTGAGAAACCTCGAGAGACTTTATATCATCTGATCCAAAAGTGTCCTGCAACAAACGACGGAACTGATTAGCGGAAGTATTTTTTAATTAGCTGAGCTGAATCCAAAAGAAGGAGTACAAGTCCAAGTCAACAGAGGAAGTTTATTGGACTTCCTATTTAAAACAGATGTTTTATCGGAACTCTGATTAATGTCCGAATGTGATAATAACATAACTGAATGCCGAAGCAGTTTATTAAAATGAACCTTAATAGTAAACAACATCTAGGCACTCCTATTTCTAAAAGGTGTAGAGAATATAGGACATTTTTCTGGAGGATAAATCACCCTGCAGTGGGCAAGTTCAAAGCTGGGGTTTGGTAGCTGGTGGAGGAAGAACAGCTCTGTCTTAAGCTGGTGCCTTGCTCTCCAGGCAGAGCTCCCGGCAGGTGAAGCCACAGATCAGGGGAAGCGGGCCATACGCCAGCCAAACTGATGCAGAATCCAACAGGAAATGTTTTCTGTAACTTGTGCAGTTTCCTGTGGGTGAAGCAGCCCTCCTTTGCTGATGCAAAGTCCTGCTATAAATTGAACTTCTGCTCTGTTTTGTCTTTAGTGTGTGAACTTGGATGCAATCTATGAAAGTGATGTGATCTCCTTGACTAAAGTCGGTTTTTAAAATTCAGAGGTCAAGTGTTCCCTTGAGAGCTTGGCAGAGCATAAATGTAACTTTGCAGGGAGTACATCTATCTTGCCCCACAGCCAAGGCGCTGTCCCAGGAGGAGTCAGAGTGCCGATGTGTTGCCAGGTTGCCCCACTCGGCACGCCAGAGACATTCTCCCCGGACTTCTCCCCACATCCTGTCTTGTGTATACAACTTTGGATCTCAAGTCAGCTGGGTGGCCATTGGTTTGGGGATACCACCCAAGGAGGAGAAATAATTCATCCTTGTAAGATCAGAAGTCAAGTGTAATTAGGAATTGTTCATTTGTTAAACTTCCTTTCCATGGGAGTTAGCTAACAGTTACTGCAATAAAAGAATGAGTTTATAAGCCACATCATTTCACCGTAATATCATAGAACAAATCATGTATTTAATGTGTTACCTGAAGTTTCTTAAGAAAAAAAAAAACTCAAGATAATTCTTCACAGAAACATATGGAAGAAAATGTCTATAAGTGTTTTGATAAACTGTTAATATAAAAATACGTATAAAAATCTAATGTCCTCATGTCCTCATGTGGATTCAGATTTAGAGTTTTTTCTTTTTCCATTTAGAAAAATGGAAATTTTTATTAAATGTCTACACATTAGAAGGCTCCAAATTTAAGTGCTTTGTTATTTTGAGTTTGCTGGTACAGGTAGTAATTAACTGTGGCCTTTGGTCTCAATCTGCCTATTATATATTCTACAGATTACCAATGTCACAAAAGTGGTATCTGTAAGAAGAGAAAAATTATTATAGAATTGTACCTGATTTTACTTAGGTCACTTTAGAGTCCCCAAATGACCTATATTTGGGTCTTATTCTGAGATGAAATGAAGACAGAGTTGAAGATGGAATAAGATTTGCTCACTGACTTTTTAATTTCAATAAAATGTATGATATTTTTATTGTATTAAATCATAAAAATAAATAGGAATCAACTTAGAAATTCTGTCTTAAAACACACACACAAATAACTGTATTAATCCTCAAAGGTTTTTTGGTTTTTTTTGCTGGCAACTATGTTCTCCTTATGCATCAGATAGTTTCGCTGTGTCATAAGTAACCTCAAAATTTAATGGCTTAGAACAGAATTTTTTATTTCTCATAATTTTGTGTATTGGCTGGGTGATTCCTATCTAAATCAGTTTACAGATTTGGGGAAAACATAGAAAATAAGCAAACATAGATATAATTAGTATACTTAATTAGTTTCAAATAATAGAGATACTATTATTTAGATCTTATCACCCTATCTCTAGAAACAAGATGAAATATGTCTCCATGTATATAAAATAAAGTAAGTTGGGCTTAATTTTATTTCTTTAAATAAATTTCATGTATGTAAATATTAAATATCATCTTTTATTATTTAAGTCGAATTAAATAAAATAAACTCTATTGTTTAGCATTGTCAAGTATTTTTGAGATAGTCTTTTAAATAACATAAGCTGATTAATAGCATTGATATATATACATCATGCATGGATTACCTGTTTGCTAATTTAAAAATAATAATAAAATGTAATGGTCCAATCAAGACACTGTTTCTATGTATGGACCCTTCTGCCATATGTATTTTCACCAAATACTAGTTCTGAAAAGCTGTTATCAATATGGAGACTATAAAATGCTAGTATTAGGAGAAGGCAAATTTAGGAACTTAGGGGTTTGCACACTCAAGGTGAGAGAAAAAAATTATTGTAGTCAAACAAAATGTTAGCCCCGCCAGGGACTTGGGAGATAATCTCTATACCCTAATTTTGTAGTGAGGAAACAAAGGTACATGCGTTCTGGACTATATGTACAATAAATACAATTCTAGATTTCACTTCTTTAAACGTATGTTTTCTGTGCTCTCTTAAGGGAGGAAAATGGGGGAGATACTTTAATTCTGTTAGGGAGGTTGGAAACCTATGCCTTTTCACTCTTGAAACCTACTAGAGAAATTTTAAAAAAGAAAAAGTGCTGAGTGAGAAATAGCACTTTAATCCTAGACTCTGATTTTTAACTACATAATATTTTAATTAGTGCTTTTAGTTTTTGCCCGAAGATTTTCATATATTTTTAGGCATGGAAAAAATCTGAAGCTAGAATAAATTCCCAATGAAAAAAATGAAATAATGGTTTTTATGGGTTTCTGGTACAGTGAAAATCATATGTATGCTTTAAAAGCTTTACAAAACCTTCATAGCTAGTTATTATTAAGTATATAAAACACTTACGCATTTCATTTTACTTTGCTTTCCTGTCTGTTTTATCCCAAATTCAGTGTGGGAAGGTAGAGGGAAAGAGCGGAAATAACTCCACCTAGTGGTCAGTGTGAAGTGAAGTGAATGAAACCAATTTAATAAAACTTTCTTTTTGACAGAGGACCATCCATCCACTGGACATAATTAGTACGAACCTATAGATCTATGACATAATGTGCTTTAATTAATGTTTTTGTAGATATTAATTATCCAAGTGAAAATAAAATGTAAATAGTGCGTATTTGAAACTAAAGGGAAAATAATAAGTGGAAATTTCCTCACACTATTGATAAACCCTGGTATTAGTTGACAGGGAGGTAACACCTTTTTAAGGTGGTGAAACCATTGGAGGCTTGGGTTTTTCTTTCCTCTGCTCTTTATAATCTCAGCAAAGGCAGGACTCTGTTTCATTTTGCTCACCAATGTAATATCACGCCCAGCACACTGATGGGCATGTTGCAGGGCCTCAGTGACAGAACGAAGAGAAAATGATGGTACGTGTTCATGAAGGCATGAAGGTTAAGATAAAAGTGAAATCAGTCAGATAACTATAATGATTACACAGCCACTGTGGCTGGTACTGTTCTATTTACTATCTCGATTTTCTTTTTTTTAAAGGAGGTACTGGGGATTGAACCCAGGACCTTGTGCATGCTAAGCACATGCTCTACCACTGAGCAATACCCACCCACCTCGATCTATTTTTTATTCACTTTTATGAAAATGAATTTAGATCTAAAAGCATGAGCAGAATTATGCAAGAAGAAGCAGTCAGAGACAAAAATGAGTCATCTGTGTTTAGTGACTTCTTAAGAATAATAAACATTCCTAATAAAAACGCAAATCCACACACATGAAAAAATAACAGAATGTGAATGTTGTTCAGAACAGAAGCAGTATGGCTGAGAGAAAAGAGCTATTTCTAGGAAATAATCTGGTTTCCCACCGTGGAGCTCGTACATAGTAATTACCGTCTTTGTGTTCAGTGCTCTCCTTGGGTAAAATCGATCAAATATTGTTAGAACATTTGACCTGGTTTATAACAGGCTTTAAGAATTTGGGAGGTAAAACTCCAATGCCAATGTAAAGAAGTCACCCAAGAACAGGAAGGAGCTGCAGGAGAAGCTATTAGGCTCATGCACCTGTTTTTGTTTGTTTTGTTCTGTAACATCTGTGGTCTTTTAGTGGATTGGTATGGTAATGATCCTTACCTAAAATACTGATCTGAGTTGCAGTTTGATTGAAAATGCCATCTCTTTCTTCTCTTTATAGAAAGCATCATCATCCACCAGTTACGTATGAACTCCAGATGAAATGGTAAACCAAGCACATACTGGGTGTGTGTACTTCCTCTTCGTCCCTGTTGAATGGATAGTATTTCTACAGCTCTCCATCATCATTAAGGTCCTCCATGCTACTGATCGCTACTGGAAATAATTTTCTACTTCCAGTGAATTTTTTTTTTTGAGGATATAAATGGAAAAACTGAAAACGGTGTTGCTGATAATATAAAAATAGTTGGCAAGAGCAGTTCAATCTTGGCGTCAAAAGGAATTTCTCTTCCTTTTGCAAAGCTTTCAGGTCCATGGGCACATGCTATGTAATTTATTTTTATAATACACTTTGTAATGTGATTTGTTTTTCCTAAAGTGTTTCCTTTTTCATAGTCTATGGCACATATATCTGTAGAATACATTGTCAGTTCTTCAAATGCATTGCTATTGGGGTATTCAAAAAGGTGACCTATACTTACTTTTATCAATTTGTTGTTTCTGAAAAAAAAAAAAAAGTAAAACACTCTATATATTTCCTGGGGCAAATTCAAGAAGTAAAACCAAAGCAGGAGATTCTGGGAGAGGTATTACTGTTGCTTGCACGATGCTGTGGTTCTGATTATGGTTCAACACTAACAAGTAACACTCTGATTAAAGAGTTTAAATTTAAAGACTTAAGCCAGTTTTTAAAGTTGCTCTTTCTGGTGTTCTGTGCCAAAATCTCTGGATGAATTGCTTTTCATACGGAACAAGTTGGTAGGAGGGGCGGTATGAATTGAACCAGTTAAGTGTTATTGGATCAGCTTCTACTGACAGGTCAATTATCTTTCTGTTTGCATTATTTGCTTATATGCACAGGACTTATAATAAGGACTGTGATTTCAGGATATTTCTCACAATCTAATCCAAATGAAAGCCTGAAAATAAAAACCAACCTAGATAGTATCAGCATCTTTTAAAAAATTGGTAAAGGAAATCCCTAGATAACATTTTTTCTTGGTAGGATTTGGACAGGTTTTCATAACCACATACAGGTTAGAAAATATATTCTTTAAAAATTCAAAGCATAACATACGTTACTCAAATCTCAGTGTCAGACCTGCTGTTGAATTTTGGTTTCTGTGAAAATTTGCATTTAAATCTACTTGGAATCCTAAGAGTCTAGGTTTTTTGTTTTTTTTTTTAAAGACTTTGTTAATGTGGACATGTTTTCAATAAGGTCTTTAAAAAGATCATTTTAAAGATCAATGAAGAGTTGATACATCAATTTCTAGATGCAGAAATCACGTATCCTGTCACTTTCCTGAGAGTAAAGAAAGAATGCTTCTGAGGGTCACGCAGGTAACTAGAAAGAACACGAGTAACACTGTTGGCCCATTTCTCAGTCCACAAGTTGTACCCGGGTTCATAAGGCCATAGAGAGGGGTCCACACTGAATCTCTGGAACAGAAAAATTAGTGTTGGATTTCCTTCCCTCTGTATCTTTGGAAGGTTTTAAGTATACCTCGTGGAATTGGCAAATCATATTCAGCAGGTATTATAAGTTAAACAACTATATTTTATGTAAAATTAGCTTTGATTTTTGTGAGGAAACGAAACGCTACAGTAGGCTTGTCCCAGCATGAATGATTGTGAACGCATCACAGAACCTGCAGGGCTTTCGTTACTGATTAAGAAAACTAGAGTGTGTCTGTGTGAAGGTTTAAAAATTTGTTCTGATGGGTTTTGATTTCTGAAAGTGCTTCTGAACTGTAACGACAGGTTCAGTTAGGAAAGGGTTTAGTCTTGTTACATTTATTGACTCACAGTTAAGTCCCCTATTTGCCACTGCTTACATGTCTGATGGCAAAAGTACTCTGATCTATCACAAGCAAATAACCTTCTCAACGCGTGGGAACTTTATTACACTAATAGTGAAAAGGTTAGAGGGTAAGACTATTTAAATAATTCTTGGTTATAATTTAAAATGTTACAAGTAATTTATGTATATTTGGATCTAAAGTTTTTATTTCCCCTGAGTTTGTAATGAAATTAGGTACTTGCAATGCAGAGTGAGGATGATGGTGCAATCGAAGTCACTTAGATGGATGGTGCCTTTTTTCTGCCCATGCTGTGCTTAAATCCTCTGTTTAAACTCAAATGGAATCTGAGTGACAGATGCGTAAAATGAATCTAAGTTAATTTAAAAACTAATGGTCTTGAAATAGAATAACAGAATATTAAAAATAAAACAACCAGATCGTAAACAGTCATATTCCAATACCAACATCCAGTTGAAACAATTGCCCCCACGTGCAATCCTGGCATCATCTTAGGCTCACATAATTTCTACATCTTTTATTGTAAATAAATTTCCAATCATCAGTATGAATGAGAATCAGTTTTGAATGGAGTAATTATGTTTTCTGAAACATAGTCATAATTACTGTTTCCAGGTTAAGGTACAATTGAATTAATCCATTATTCAGCCCTTTTCTTTTTGATGAGAGAGTGGTTTTTGAGGGAATATGCTGCAAACATGTTTTTTCAAGTATTTCATAAAATATTAGGGTTTGATGAAGATAGTGGTAGAATAAATATTCCAGATATTAGATGCCTGGAATGTTCACAAAATATGAAGAATTAATTGTATCTTAGGACAACCACTTAAAAAAATTCATGGTGCGGAACAGCTAGCTTAAACACGCAGAGAAACGAAATTATTCACAGCTTCTGAAAATCAGTGACGAAGCAAAAGTAAATGGTGTATCAGACAATGTAATATGGTTTGTGTCTTTTCTCTTCATACTGTGGTTGAATTTTCCTGGAAATAAAAAGAATAGCAAAAGTAGGGTGTGGTCATGAATCTGATGAGCAACAATTCTAAAAATAACAAATATGCGAAATGGAAGTTTTAGAAAAACACATCTGGCACCTGAGGCATATATCCCCCTCCAGACTCCAGTGCTGTGCCTCTGCTAAAAATACGAATTAGAGGGCAAAGAGGAAAAACAATAAAAATTGTTGTAATAAATTCATAAACATTGGGAGAGTTTTGTGGAATTCATTTTGCTTAATGGCTATTAAAATTTTACTTTCTAAAGTTTTTAGTGTTTACTCCATAACTAGATGATGAAAACTGTGTTTGTTACCTAGGAAAAATACCATAGATTCATAAATTTGGACAGAAGTGTTTAAAGGTGCCATGACATGATACATTGATTTTCTGGTGTTGTTTTCTTTTTGTTTATGTTATTTGGGTAATTTTACCTCACCATTCACAGATTTTGTTATTTTAACAGTTCAGATTTGTATTTATTTAGATTTTGCTTTAAAAATATCAGATGTTAGTTTCTCCAATGTAAGAGGCTTATAATGTTATCAGATATTCTTTGAAGTCGTGCAGGTTTAATGGATTTTCAAAAGCAAAAGATTGCATTGAGAAATTCTGGAGCTACGTTCTATTTTCACAGCAGTCTCAATTTTGTCTCTTTTAAGTTTTATTAAATCCATGAGAAGTTTATCATTTTTCACTACAGCTGGGTGAATTTATGGATATGTACTTGTCTTTTATACGAATGTAATATCCAACTTTCAGTTCTTCACGGGCTATTGAAATTATTTAACCCATTAAGATATTCTCTGTGTTATCTCCCAAGTCAACCGTGTTTATCAAAATCTCACCAGAGTGAGAAAAACAATTGTGATACGAAAGCATTGTGCAATATTCTTTTTTGAGTTGGAACATAATATCCATCACATTAAAATCATTTAAAATGAGTATTCAACCTTTTTTTTACTTAAAATTGTTTACTTCAAAATATTTTTCACTTCTGCATTTTGTATTTTCTTGAAAATATGGTGCTTCTCACAGTGCATAAGCAGAAGCAGTCCAGCAGATCCGCCAAAATGAGAGACGCTCTTCCTCTGAGTTACATCTCAGTTTGATTGCTTAGTGAGATGAAGACTGCAAGACACCAAGAGATGGAACTGGTTACAGGGGCCCCTCTCCCTTTGAGCCACACCAAGTGCATCTTCGACCGACATTCAGATATTTTCTACTGTGTTCCACTGTCAATCTAAAGGTGGATTACTTGGTAGAGCAGAAGTTTCGCCAGCAGTCCACAGTCCAGCCTCTGCCAGGGCAGTTGGGTGATGGTTTCAGTGAAGTGGGGTGGAGATGACGGTGGGGTTGTGCTCTGAACCCTTTTATTTATCCACCTTGAGCCAGAAATGGTGGTCTGTGGTCATGGCCAATCCTAACTTAGCTTTGCCTTGTTGGGTTTCTCTTGTTCATTGTCTAAAGATAGATATATCAAAAAAGCAGGCAAGGATGATGTCTAAACAAAGAAGCCTTCCACAGGAAAGGTGCAGATACCAGGGGTCTTGCCCACAGGGCAATCTTTGGCTTTTCTTCTTGGAGGAGTGGAGCTCTTTGGTGCGCGTGGTTTCAGAGCACTGGCCCCAAATCTCTTTACTTCATGACTCCCCAGGAGAAGGGGTCTCAGGATTCCCCCCGTATTTGCTCAAATGGATTTGCTCCCTTTGAGCCCCGGGCTAGAGTCACTTCTAATGAGAACATGGGTAGAGAAACTGGAGTGACCTTCCTGGGCCCTGGGCTTGTTAACAAACTCTTTCCTTTTTCTTTCTTTAAATGTTATTAAAATTGACTTTTGAAATTTGTGTTCCATAAATCCCAAGACACCTGTGAAAGATGTCAAACACAGAGGTCTCTCTTCAACTGGGGCAGCCTTAGTGACTGCATGTCTCTGGGCACAGCAACATTTCCGCAGATAATGGTTGGAACCTGGTTCCCTAAACTTCCCAGATAACTTTTAAAAAATTATTTTATTTTATTTTTTTGTGGGGGAAGATAATTAGGTTTATTTATTTTTATTTTAGTTATCTTTTAATAGAGGTACTAGGGATTGAACCTAGGACCTCGTGCATGCTAAGAACATGCTCTACCACTGAGCTATACCCTCCCTGCCCAATTTTTTTTTTTTTTTAAAGATAATCAGTCCTTTAGTTTCCCCTGGCATTATTTCCAGCATTTCTTTCAGAGATAAGCATCTTTAGGAGGAAAATCTTCTTTTATTTCTCTTCAGGAGTCCATTTGTCCCATTCTGCCCTTACATTGACCAGCACTGGTGTACAAAGCTGTCTCCCCAGTTTGACTGTAAGCTTCTCAAAGGCAGGACTTGCACATTAGTCACAGGGAAGACAAGATATTGGATAAATGTTTGCAAAAGGCACTGTAATTCCTTCTTCCAGCTGCCATGTCTTCTTTCCCCCCATCTCTTCACAGAACCTTTCCATGACCATAGCCACATTCTCAGTCTGGGTCTTTCTGGCTCCCACTGCATATTTCTTTCTCCTCCTTGAGAGCAAGAAATACACATAGTCAAAATGGCAGGGTGTTTCATAGACACTTAGTTGTTGAGTCAAATCACAGAGGGTTCCTCCATCAGCAGTAGGACCTCAGCCAGCGTGTTCGGTGCCAGATCTTCCTCACCAGACTGACCCAGCTGCTGATTCTTCCTTTGCAGGAGCCTCTGTGCCCATGGAAGGTTTCAGATGAGGAGTATCTGGATTAAACAAGAAAAGACTCAGTAATCACTGATTCTAAGAGAAGATATTCTCTCTGCAAGGACAAAGTGCCCTCATCTTATCAGAACACAGGATGGTCTATGCTAGCCTGACAAGAGCGATGTGTTCAGGCATTTTCAATTCACAAAGAGGCTAAGCACTGGTTCCCACATACAGCATTGTAGGCAGTGGGGAAAATGGACTACATAAGCAAACAAACCGAGTATCTCCCAGAAATGGAGGGTACCAGAGATCTCTGTTCCCAGGCAAGGGCATCCTGCTAAGACCTTGCTTGAGAAAAGGAACATGATCAGCCAGGATATACAGTTTTACATACCATTAATTGTAAGTGCAGTTATAAGGTTCAGCTTTCTCTACATCCCTTTATTTTTGATTCAATTGTCTCCTGGGTGGGGAACCACAATATCACTTACACCTTAAGACCCATTTCCTTAGTCTAGCTTTTGACATCATAAAGAGGATAAGGTGAGGTACCTCCCCAGACCCCCTATAACTTCCTGTGCACACATCTTATATGGCGCTGACCTCATTCTATTTCAACTGTTTGTTGGCAATTGTTTCTCTCACTAAAATGTGAGTTCATTTGGAGTAGGTCAGGTTAGTTCCACAAGATTTATTGAATATCTTTTCTAACCTAGACACTGCCAGCTGTTGGAGACATAGAAACGAATAAACACTATCTCTGACTTTGAGAAGTTGGTATCTAGTAGGAAAGGCAGATGTAAATATATTTTTCAGTAGGTGCAAGGATAGAGGTATGTGTAAATTGCCTTGCTCCCAGAGAGCAGTTCTAATATCAGTTTGAGGGGACAAAAATTCCTCAAATTGGCTGCTGACCTGAATCTTGAAGTTTGAGTAGACAATTTCAATAGAGGAGGGGTCTGAATTCGGGGAGCAGTGGGTCGCTGCCTGGGTTTAGGAATCAAAGACAGTGAGTGCAGGTAATTCCTCTCCGAAGATTCAGTGACAATTAAAATGATGTTGTGGAACAGTGTGTCGAACTCCTACCTTCTTCTTTGGTGTGCTCGTCAGAGGGAAATCCTAAAATCCTACACTAAAGGGGAGGGAGGATGCCAAAATGCGCAGAAAAAAATTTCATCTTCAAATTTTTCTTGTATTGCCATAAAATATGAATTTTCATTTCATCAATTTCCCCTTTTTGATCATTCATCTTTTAATAGAAACCGCTAGGTGAGCTAACATTCGGTCTCTCGACGCCAGGGTGGTTGCTTTCCTGCTTGGGTCCAGCATGTCCCTGGATGTTGGGTTAATAGCCTGATTCTTTTTTTCCTTTTAGGAGGTTGTACAGCCACTGTGGAAAACAGTATGGAGGTTTCTCAAAAAACTAAAAATAGAACTCTCATACTACTCAGCAATGCCTCTCCTGGTTACATATCCCCTAAAACTGAGAACGCTAATTTGAAAAGATACATGCACCCCAATGTGCACAGCAGCATTATTTACAATCGCCAAGATATGGAAACAACATAAGTGGCCATCAACAGATGAATGGATAAGGAAAAGGTGTTACACACACACCCACACACACACCTACACACACACACATACCATACTACTCAGTCATAAAAAAGAATAAAATGTTGCCATTTGCAGCAACACGGATGGACTCAGTATTATGCTAACTAAAATAAGTCAGAGAAAGACAAAGTATTGTTTGATATCACACATACATGTGGAATTAAAAATAAACTATCGAACATAACAAAAAAGAAACACTCACAGGGAACTAGTGGCTACCAGTAAGGACAGGGAAAGGAGGAGGGACAAGATAGGGGTAGCGGATTAAAAGGTACAGATTTCAATGTATAAAAAAAAGCTACAAGGATATATTGCACAGGGAACATAGCCAGTGTTTTATGAGACGCATAAACGGGGTCTAATCTTTAAAAATTGTGACTCACTGTGTTGTACACCTGAAACTTAATATTGTACGTTAACTATACGTCAATTAAAAAAACCTCAAAACAATGTGCAAAACCTAAACGTGTACACAGAAGATGCTTAAAGGAACGCGGAGTCCACTAATGTTAGAAAAATTAGTGAGAACAGCTCAATTAGGGACACGATAATAGGGTTAACCAAGTGACATGATTTAATGAGGACAAAAGGGTCACCGATCACGCATCCCACTTAATATTTATATTTGCGCCCTGAGTGAAGTTTGTTTTTTTTTTTTTCAATTACAGAAAGTCGCGGTTTTTATAACTCAAGCAAACACTGTCAATCACACAAGGCTCAGGGTCCTTCGGTTTGGTCTTTTCAATGCTCCGATTACCTTCGAGGTAAAACAAAACCTGTCTGGCGCGGACGCCACCCGCTCCTGGGCCGACGGCGGTGGGACCTGAGACCCGGAACCGCCGTCGCCATGACACCGAAGCTGCCAGGAGGCGTGGGCGAACAGAACCTCCCACTGTGGAGACAAGATGCGCCTATGGCGCAAGCGCAAGGCCTCTGCGCCCCTCCCCCAGGGCCGCGCATGCGCAAACGTAGCTTCACGCTCTATGGTTAGAGGCCCTCACTTTGTCGTCACAGGGCAGATGATCAGGCTGCGTGCGCCTTTTCCCTCCCTCTTCCATCCTCCTCCCTTTCCCCCTCCCCTTGTCCCTCAGTCTTCTCCCTCCTTCCTCTCTCCCTCCCTCTGGCGTCCCCTGTCGACTCCCGCTTCCGGTCGGCGGCCGTCTGCGGAAGGGTGTCCCGCCTCTTCCGCCTTCACAGCGGAGGTGGCGGCGGCGGCGGCGGCGGCGGCGCCTGCGCTTCTGTCAGGGCCAGCAGGCGGGTTCCCTGGGCGGTCCACCTGCGCGTCGCGGAGCCGCGCCCTGGGGGTCGATGGCGATGAACTATAACGCGAAGGATGAAGTGGATGGTGGGCCCCCAGGTGCTCCTGGGGGCACCACTAAGAACCGGAGACCGGATAACACGGCCTTCAAACAGCAACGGCTCCCGGCTTGGCAGCCCATCCTTACGGCTGGCACGGTGCTACCTACCTTCTTCATCATCGGCCTCATCTTCATCCCCATTGGCATCGGCATCTTCGTCACCTCCAACAACATCCGCGAGATCGAGGTGAGCGGAGGGGAGGCAGCGGCGGTGGGACTTGGCGGCGTTGCGGGGGTGAGGGGTCCTCCCGTCTGCCCCACTCCTTCCTGGGCTGCCGGGACCGGCGGGCCCCGCCCTCCCCCACCTCTCTCCCTCGGGTTCTTCTTTCACTTTCTGCGAGTTTTCGGAATTTGCAGTTTTGCCCGCGCTTCCTCTCGCTATTTACACGTTACAGAGGGAGTGAAATGTATGGAGAGTGTGGGTGAGGGGAAGAACACCCCTTTGGTGGGCGGTTTGTGTGGTATGAACCTCCAGCGGAGGTTCAAAGAGAAAAAAAAAGAAAAAGAAAAGTGGAAAGAAGTTTCGTGGAGATGAAACTCCAGGAGAATTGGCACGGTCAGAGTGTTATTACCTGTGTGGGGATTATCCCAGGACACGGAAATTAACACTTTAGCCATTGTTGGGGAAAGGATCCAGAGTCATAGAGGCACTGATGATTTTTATGTGAAGCTGTCATGTTAGCAGATCACACATTGCGACCTATGACCGAAGTGTGAACAGTACCTTTCATTTTGAGCTGTTAGATGCTTTTAGTTGTAGGACATGATACCGGTAAAAGGTTACCTGAAACTTCAATTCCGGTTTTGCTTTTAGGCTACATTGATTAATAACCATGCCCTACATTCGCGCTAGTTGCCCCCCCCCCCCCCCGAGTTTAAACTTTTTAAAAAAATCAATGACCACACACAGAGAAATATTTGTGGATCGCTTACTGAACATTTTACTGATATAAGACAGGATATATAACTTGGGGGAGCATTTTTTTAAAATTGAAGTATAGTCGGTTTACAATGTGTTAATTTCTGGTATACAGCATAGTGATTCAGCTATACATATATACATAATTCTTTTCATATTTTTTATTATAGGCTATTACAAGGTATTGAATATAGTTCCCTATGCTATATAGTAGACCGTTGTTGTTTATATGTTTTATTTATAGTAGTTAGTATCTGAAAATTTTGAAATCCCTCCAACCCCCCCACTCCCCATTCCCCACTAGTAACCATACATTTGTTTTCTATGTCTGTGAGTCTGTTTCTGTTTTGTAAATAAGTTCACTTGTCTCATTTTTCTAGATTCCACATATAAGTGATATCATGGTATTTTTCTGGCTTACTTCACTTAGTATGAAAGTCTCCAGGTCTATCCATGTTACTGCAAATGACATTATTCTTGTTTATGGCTGAGTACTATTCCATTGTGTATGTATTCACTGGATAACTTTATCCAGTTATCTGTTGATGGACATTTAGGTTGTTTCCACGTCTTGGCTATCGTAAATAGTGCTGCTATGAATATTGGGGTGCATGTATCTTTTCGCATTAGAATTTCCTCCAGCTATATGCCCAGGAGTGGGATTGCTGGATCGTAGGGGAAGGTTTTTTTTTTTTCAGTTTCTTAAGGAATCTCCATACTGGTTTCCAAAGTGGTTGCACCAGTGGGGAAGCACCTTGACTTCTGTCAGAGAAGCAATCATAATATCTTCACCTGTCTGCAGTGGTGAACCATAGGTTGATACATGATGTAAATACTTTGTGTAGATGTCCAGTGTTAAACATCTGTGTGTTCTCTTTTCTTGAATATCTGAGAGTATTTGTATCTGTTTGAAAGGACAGGTACTGGTACCAGGTTCTCTTGCTTTCTTTTGTTCTATCAGATTATGTCACTTTTTCCCCCTCTAATTTTATTAAATACCTTTAAATTTATGCATGTGATTTAATAGAACTTTTAGAGAAATCTTATTTCAACTACAGGAATAGGCGTAAAAGTACCTACTTTCTAGTTTAATTTACAGTGTTACCTGTAAAAGCAAAATCTTTTTTTAATTGTACAGTGCTCATTTCTGTGTTAATAATAAGAATAGTATCTACAGCAGAGTTTTTAAAACTCTAAAAATCTATTTACTAAAATTTACTAAAAATTTATTTTCAGTTTAATAGCTAGAGAAAGTATCACAATATGTCTTTTCAGCAAATATTTTTGTTTTATGATTTTTATCTCCCTAGTAGTCCTTCAGATGTAGTACTTCTTGTTCCCCAACCACACCAGGACCACACATATCAGGATATGAGCAAAGTGGTGTAATGCAAGGACCTTAGGCTCTAGGCTGGGTTCCAACTCAGCCACTAACTAGCTCAGTTTCTTGGAAAACAATCTCTCTGAGCCTCAGTTCCTCACCTGTAAAATAGGTAAATAATAATGCTTACTTTGTGAAATGTGAGAATTAGAAACAATAGAGATAATATTCCTGGCACTAAGTTTGTACAATAGTTATTGTTATGATCCCTGGTCAGGAGATGAGAAATGCAGTCAGACAGGTGGATATTTGCTAGTAAACTAGAAGAGTATTGTAAAATTGAGACAGAAACCAACCCAGATGTCTTGATTTCCAGTCTTAAGCTTTTACACTATACTAGGATCCTTACTGCAGTGTTAGTGTTTAAGTAGAAGAAAATAATTTAACATTAGAAGTTTCATCATCTTATTTAAACTTCTTAGGATACTAAGAATTAAAGTAGCAATAGTTTGGAATTTTATATAAGGAGCATTTACTAAATTATTGGGACACAACTGTCAATATTTACTATACTATGAATATAAATGTTTACTTTCTTTAAAACTTTGGGATTCTGAAATAAAATAAGGTTCTTCACACTAAGTAGTTGGTGAAATGGGAATTTCTTAAACAGTTCTGATCTGTGTAATTCTGATTTCAGGTTGCCCAAAGAGTCTGCTGCAGCTTGATCTAGTTAAAAGGGCACAAGGCTGGAGGTGATCTTAGGCATATTTCTGAGTCTTGATTTTAATGTTACTGGAAGAGCCAAAAGATCCAGACTCGGTGGTCTGTAAGAGGCTGTACACTCTTAACATTCTATGACTTCCAACTTTAATGTGATTTAAAGAAAAATGCTGCATATTCAAATTTTATCACCTTTGGAACCAGCGGAAATGAAAATCAGGAATGATTAGGAATTTTGTACCAATGCTGACATACAGTTGTGCAGATAGAATAATTAAAAAAAAAATTGTTGAATACGTAGAGAACTGATTCTGAATAGGGTCTGGAGTTATAAGAAAAACCTAGGGAGCTTTCCCGAAACACACATTTGTTTCTGACTGCTCTCCACCCTTTCTCAGCCACTGGTTTAGTTTATGTTAAGGGTTATTAAAAGTAAATGTGTAATGAGAAGTTCTTACCAACATTCACTTCTATGCTGTAAGTTGCTCACACCTCTTTAGCTTATTTCTTCATTTCTGAACATTTCAAGAACTTTCATTGCTGTAATACATCAGATTCCTAAGCCAAAGGAGAACTCGTCAAATCAGGATGCTTTTGTAATATTGCTTAAAGTGCTAAGATCAGAAATCCAAACTTTTTAGGTATAAAAATCAGTGGATCTTCACCCTTTTCCCAGAGATTTTTTTACAAAAAATTTACTTTTCTTGTAAATCACATTGGGCTCTCCCAAAAAGGGTGTAGAAAGGTATTTCAAAATGTTAATGCTTCTATTTAGCAGTATATCTCCTCCCCATCATTAGGTTTATATATCTTGTTTATTTGGTTTTTAAGATTTTCCATGAGATAATAAAATGAAGTTGTGAGAAAATTAAAGTTGTTAATTTTATCATTCATAAGAAAATATTTTAAATATTTAATATTTAACACTAAGATTTAATATCTTCACTTTTTATTAGCGAGGAATGAATATTTTCTTTAATTTGGTAATTGTAGGAGTCAGGCATATCTTTCCACACAAAGGTAATGTTTACTTAGTCTAAAGCCCTTGTTGGTGAGGCTGAGGTAATAATTGAATAGGGCTAACTTGACAGAGACTAGGTGTGTAATTTCACACATTTATCAATGTGAAGTTGCGTAGTTGTAAATTAATGTTTAGAATCAGATGAGGACATTATTCAATGTGATATACAGCATAAATTTAAAAGCCAAACATTTACTTCAAATTAATATTGCCAAAAATGTTCAAGACACATTTTTATTAAATTTTAGTGGATTAGCACCGCCACCCCCATGCACACATGTTTGATTGAGAAACCCCAGCTCTCTTCTTCACCTTATTATTGTTTGATTTATTGCCCTCAATTATTTAATCCTGGTTATTTTCTGTTTCCCTAGTTTCTGATAAAAATAAATTTTTATCTTTTGTTTTTACTCCTGTGTAACTTGGATTCTTAGAGTCTAAGATTTAAGGAGGATCTTCTGTATTTAGTATTCTTGTTTATACTTAGCCTATAGTTAAGAGTCAAGGAAGAATAAGTTGCTTTGTAGAAATGATTGCTAAAAATAAGGCAGTGTATGTTAAGAAGTGTAAAGATTTTAATATTCAAATGAATTGCAGTTGCTTAGAAGCTGACCCTTGGAAATTAAGAGGTTTGATTAGTGTTTTTATTTGTTTCTCACCTAACTTCAGTACTTAGGGCATGACAAAGTGAATATGGCTAGCCAGACCATTTTTCTAAGTCCCAGGAACTGAGAATGGTTTTACAGATAAACATTTGCAATTGAAATTGATGATAGGGAACACTAACTTTCAGCCCTAATTATGTGAAATGCTGCCCCCCCAAAGCAATTTTATTCTTATTAGTATATCTGTGTTACCAGAAAATTGTTCACAATTATTATATTTTGAATTTCATCAATAAAAGTTCGTGCAAATTTGTTTTCTGTTATATAAGAACCTACAAAATACTAATTTTGATCTTGCCTCTTGGTTTGCAAAGCCTGTAAACTATTTGCTTTCTGGCCCTTTACAGAAAAGAATTTCCTGCCCTTGACTTAAGAGTTTTAAAGAAACATACTGGCACATTGAGCATTTGTTACAAAAATAGCAGTGTTTAATTTATACACTCTAATCCTCAATAATCTTTTCAAGGTAGGTATAGTGATGACTAATAATTGCTTGTGTCCTACCTTGAGAATACTTTAGCTAAATTTACCATTAATCTTGGCTCAGGTATTATTATTCATTTCTTTGTCACAGTCATATAAAGTGCAAGCAACTAAAGAAATTTTTACTTTGGTTCCCTCTTGTCCTCATTAGCGCCTGGAGAAATCTCAAATAATCCTTTTTTATTTTTATCTTTTTAAAAAAATTTTTATCTTTTAAAGATAAATTCTTTAGTGTGGAATCATTAGTTCAAAGGAGTGCTTAAAAATGCTGTTTTTAATTTAATCTAATTAATACTTAAAATGATTTACCTTATTACTCAGCATTTTGTTGAGTGACCTGTTTAGATCTTACATTGATTTCCTTTAAGACAGATTTACATTCAAAAATGGAAGTGTTCCGGTTCTTATACAGGGTAAAAAATTGCATGTCCTTCAGATTCCTCCTTCCCCACCGCGTTAAATTCAGTCAGGTTCTTAGAAATGGGATGCATTTTTAGAATTACTAAGAAGAATTGCCAATTTGCCAATTTGTTTTAGGAGAACAATGACAGTAGTAGCAAAACAAAGCTGAGAAACATGATAACTCTTAAAACGAATCTAGTCATCTCCATCTGTCGTTCTGTTTTGCCCCTGGTTCTTTGTTTTGAGGTTAAGCTTTCGGGAAGGTCTCCAGCTTATCATTGTGTTCTGCACTGTGTCTTGTATGCTTTTGACATTTAATAAGTATTAATTTTTAAAAAGAAGGGAACTGTAGTTCCTTTCCCACCTGGTAGCCTCTTTCTTTCTAGGATAAGTTGTGAACTATTATTTTAGTATAAGCTTTATTTTCCTGCTTTTATTGAAGTTATAATTGACAAAAACTGTATATATTTACAGTGTTTATTATGATGACTTGATATATATGTTGTGAAATGATCAGCATAATAAAGCTGATTAAAATGTCCATCACCTCCCATAGTTACCCTTTTTTTTTTTCGTGGTGTGGTGAGAACACTAAAGATCTACTTTCTTATTAAAAAGACAAGTGATAACAAGTGTTGGTGAGGGTGTAGAGAAAAGGGAACTTTAGTGGAATGTAAATTAGTACAGCCATTATGGAAAACCGTGTGGAGATTCCTCAAAAAGTTAAAGTACAGAACAGCCGTAAGATGTAGCAATCCCAGTAGGTATATATTTAAAGGAAATGAAATCAGTATCTTGAAGAGAGATATCTGCACTCCCATGTTAATTAACTTTACTCTTTTACTCAACAGATTTTATTACAACCTGGACTTTAGTTCAGGCTACCCTTGAATTTTAGCTGATAAAGGATACAGTGGTTTTTCAATGGTAAAAATTCATAGACTGAGTTAAATTGATCAAGAATTTTAATCAATATTGAGCATTTTCTGTATGCAAAGTCCTGTGGGCATAGTGGGTGACAGAGAAGAGCCTGCACACAGGATCTTTTTTTTTTTAAATGCTCAAGCAGAGAGCCCTCTTAAGGAGCTTGAACCTGGAATCTTGGGGGAGATGAAACATACACATAAAAGGAAAGCTAAGCGTTGCTAGATGAGTGGCACAGACAGAGTACGCCTTAGTTCAGAGAAGACAGGATCACACCTGTCTCTAATAACCATGGAAAACTGGTGGAGGTGGGCTTTGAGCTGGAACTTGAACGATAAATAACACTTCTAAAGAGGAGCTTGAATGTATTCCAAGAAAGAAGATTAATATGAGCAAAGTTGTAGTGACAGGAAATCAAAAGGTGTATAGAGAAAATAGGAGTAATGGCAAATAAGCTGGTGCCAGGTTGTGGATAGACTGGGTATTTGATAATGAGTGTGTGAAACTGGGGCAGTGAAATGATGAGCACAGTATGTATCAGTTAGGTTTGGGTTTGCTATGTTTTCTAAGGGATTTTACACAAGATTTTCATTCTGGTGTAAAATCCCTTAGAAAACATAGTTCCTGGCTAGTATGGAGGCTCTGTTGTACTGAGTCCTCCCTCTGTCTACTGCTGTGCCGTTCTTAGGGATTGACTCCCATGCTCACAGTCCAGAAAGGAGGCTAGAGTTCTGTTGTCACATCCTTTTCCAGGCAGCAGTGTGGAAGAAGGGATGAAGAATCAGGCCTTTAAAGGAAGGTTCTTGGAAGTGCACCATACCACCTCCACATAGTGACAAGTCCACACGAGCTGTAAGGGAGGCTGGGAAATGTGGTCTTTATTCTGGTAACAGGGTCTTGGCTAGTAATTGAGAGTGTCATACTGTGGAAGAAAGGTAGCGGGCAATTGGAGTGGAGGGGTTGGTCGTGAATAGCCTCTGGAAACACGGGCTGTATATAGGAAGATTTATCTGGTGGAAGTCTGTTATGTTGGCTGGATGGGAGCTAAAGCATCTGTGTGTGAGCGTTAAGTAGTTTAGACATTAAATAATGATTGCAGCTTTATAGTGGTTTCAAGTTTACTATTGACTTGAACTTGATTTCATAGTGAAAGGCATGTGTTGTTTTGCACATGAAAAGCAAATCCGTTGTATGGCTTTGCTAACTTTTTAAAAACAAGTTATAGATGGAATATTGAATATGATGACCTTTCTCTTATTTTCTTCAGCCTTTCCTTTTTCCTTCTCTGTTCAGTATATAAATATATTTCCATTTCTCTTAAAAAATGAAAACATCCTATGTTGGTTCTATTTAATAATAAAAATATTAATAATGGCTAACATTTGAGTGTTTACTAAGAATTTTACATTCACATGTCATTTGATATAATGAGACTTCTAAAGATAATGCTGTTATTCTGTGTTGTTTTTTTTTAAAGGGAGACACTGAATCTGAGATGAAGTCATTTATTTAGTCATATAACTGGAGTTCAACTCCTAGGCCTCTGACCTCTTGTTTTGTTTCCTCTATTTTTTCTTTTTCCACACAGCCTGTTTGGAAGGAAGGGTCCACACTCATTGATGATGTTCATTCCGTCTCCCATGAACTCAGTCTGTATCTGAAGTATGTTAGACGGTGGGAGGTGCTATGAAGATGAATATTCACATTCAGGAAGGGGAATAGGAAGGGTCTAAGTAAGGATGGTTTCCAGTTTTAATAGAGTAGTCAGGGAAACCTTCAGTATAGTGGTATTTGAGTAAAGGTTTAAAAGAGGTGAAGGAGTGAACCATGTTGATATCTGAAGGAGGACTGTTCCAGGCAAAAGGAATAATAAGAATAAATGTGATGAGTGTGCTTAGTAGGATGTTTGAGGAAGGCAAAGAGGCCAGTGTGGCTGGAGCAGACTGAGAAGTCGAGGTGATACTAGAAGATGATGTTAGAGAGGTCAAGTAGCGGGGTGCACATCACATGGGCCACTACAGTTGTCCCTCTGTATCTGGAGGGTTAGTTCCAGGACCCTGGTGGATACCAAAATCTGAGGATGGTCAAGTGCCATATATAAAATGATGTAGTATTTCACATACAATCTATGCACATCCTCCTGTATATTTTAAATCATCTCTAGATTATGTATAATAGCCAATACAATGTAAATGTTATGTAAGTAGTTGCTGGCTGTGCAGCAAATTCAAGCTTTGGTTCCCTCTTGTCCTCATTAGCGGAATTTTTTAAATTGAATACAGTAGACCCTTGAAAAACTCAAGAGTTAGCCTGCTCCCATCCAGATCTGTTTATAATAATTTTATAGTTGGCCCTCCACATCCCTGGTTCTGCATTCACAGATTCAGCCAACCTCCCATCTTGTAGCACTGCAGTACATGCTTACTGGAAAAAATCCATGTAAGTGGACCCATGAAATTCCAAACTGTTTTGTTCAAGGATCAACCATATTTTTTATCTGTGGCTGGTTGACTTCGTGGATGCGGAATGAGCAGACGTGTAGGGCCAGCTGTATCAGGATTTTGGCTTATACATTCAGTGTAATGCGAAGCCACTGAAAAGTTTTACTCAGATAGGTGACATGATCTTAGGACAGTCACGCTGGCGATGCTGTGGAGAATATTACCTGCGGAATAAGAGTAGTAGCAGTTAATTCAAGCAAGAGATGATGGTGTCCACAGTATAACGGTTGCAGTGAAAAGCAGTTAGATTTAGGATATATTACAAAAGTAGAGGTAATAGAATTTTCTCATTGTAGTGGATGTGTGGGGTGTGAGGGAAATTGTAGAATCAGAGATAACTTTAAGATATTTTGGCCTGCATTGGAAGGATAGAGTTGTAATTTTGTAACCAAGCAAGGGCTTGTGTGCCCAGGTTGCAGAAAGCCAAACTCATGACAGCAAGTGTTTGCAGCAAGTAGGGGTTTATTTGCAGGGCACCAAACAAAGGAGTGGGTGACAAGTCACAGATCCACTCCGACTTGGTCTTTGAGTTAGGGATGTTTTAAAGGGGAAGAACGAAGAAACTGGGATTAATCATTGTCTTGTGACATTTCTTAATCATGGTTTCAGGAATCAGGATATCTTTGGTTTACAGTTCTCTGGCCAGGTGGTCTATGGCTTGGGGGTCTGTAGGCTCATCTTACCCTGGAGAAACAGCTCAAGTTAGTATGTTAATGAAATCTACAACAGCAGTTTTTGGATGTTAAGGATGTTATCCACAGCAGCAGTCTTAGCCATCTGACTCTGTTAATTAGTTTTCAGTTAGCACAGGATTGAGGTCAGGGGGAACAAGAAAGGGAATAAAGTTTTGGATAGAGAGATTAATCATTAACTCAGTAAGAGAACGTGTTTATCAAGATGGGCAAGACTGGAGAGAAAGTTTTGGCCTGATGGTAGGAGGCTGGCAGGGTGAGAAGCTGAATAAGGAGTTATGTTTTTGACTTTTTACCATGAAATGCCTTTTAAACCTCCAAGCTGGAAATAATAAGTAGATAGTTGAATATGTGAGCCTAGAGTTTAGAGGGAAGGTTGAGTATGGGGTTAAACATTTTGAGGATTAATCAGCATAGATGATACATAAAGGCATAAGATGGAATGATTATAGGTCAAAAGAAAAGTGGGAATTTCTAAAGACAGCCTTGAGTCACTCCAGTGTTTATAGAGGTGGGGAGACAGGAGGAACTAGCAAAGGGGACTGAAAAGGAGCAGCCAGTGAGGTAGGAGAAAAATCAGAGGAGCCTGGTGTCCTGGAAGCTAGTTTTAAGGAAGAGCATGTGAACAACCATGCCCAGTGTTGCTGCTGATAGTTCACATAAATGGAGGACTGAGCTGACCTTCGAGTTCACAGCCTGAACAGTCTCCGTGAACTTGTCTTACGGTGAATGACATCACCATCCACGTGGGTTTTCAAGCCAGAAACCCTGGAAGTCAAGCTAAACTTACTTGTTATCACCCTATCACTCCATCGCTAGGCACTGAGTTCTGTAGATTTTACTTTCTCTATATTCTTTGAATCTTTTTTTCCCATTTCCACTGCCTTTTTCTTAGTTTATCTTAACATTTCTGACCTGGATTATGCAGTAACATTCTGTTTTTCTTCAGTCTTTCTGCACGTTACTGCCAGAGTGATCTTTTTAAAAAGCTAATCTGAGTATTTCATTCCCTTGCGTAACATTTCTCCTATGGCTCCCTCTGGCATTCAGGATGATGTTCAGACCCCTTACCCTTAACGTGGAATGTAGTTTTCTTCATGACAGGCTGCTTTCTGTTCCTCTGGCCTCATCCCCTAGCACTCCCCTGCCCTTTGCTCTAGCCACAGGAAACTAATGTAGTTTACAGAATGTGGCATGCTGCTAGATCAACCTGAAATGTCCTTCCTTTTCTTGGTTCTAACATGGTTGTCAAATTTTATTCCTGTCAACACTACGGAAAGTCTTCCCTGATTTCTCCCCTTTCCCACCTGGTATATGTGGATGCTTCTCTCAGGTTCCATAAGTACTAGCTTATGGCCTGTCATAACATCATCAAATTATATTTTTAAATTATTGATTGACTTGATTTTGTGTCCCACTAGTATGTAAATTCTTTTGTGACATGAATAATGTATTTTTCCTTTATGTATTCCCATCCTGTAACAGGGCTTAGCATCTAATAGAGATCTGAAATATTTGAATGAATGAATGAAACTCAGTGGGTATATTCAAGGAATTTTACAACAGTTTATTGATGATCTGAATAGTATTGTGGGTCTGAAGGAGTTACTAAAATTAGCCAAGGAAGATGCCATATACTGTTAAGATGAGATGTGTATAGCTATGATATCCACCCATATCTAAAGGTAAAACAGATTTGCTCATTGAACAGTAATTCAGAACAGTAAACATTTAGCAAACAGATTGACTGGCAAATGTTTAAGCAAAAGAGGGAGTGCATGATTTAAAAAATGGCATGAAATACCCCCACCCAGATTTTTTTGATGTTTATTTTAGAAGAAAGTACTGTTGTATACTTACTATGAAAAATTGGAAACCATAGACCAACCTCCAGTTACATGAATTTGTAGTTTAATTTGTAAAATTAATTAAAATATAAGATTGATTATATGACATTATAACATTTAATAACATTATTTATCAATATACTGAGTAAATTGCTATTCTAAGTTCTCAGGTCTCAGTATATATGGTTAAATTTAGTTTTCAGAAAGTTTTTAGAAATTATTTTTACTTGATTTTTAAAAAGGTAGAATGTACTTTTGCTTCTTTCTTTTGAAAAACTGGCATAAAATCTCAGAGCTTAATCTGGAGTGAAAGCAATGAGAATCAAATTCAAGGATTCCTAGTATTTTACTAAAGAAGAATTGACACAACTTGGGGACTCATGCCAAGACTTTGAGCTTGGATGCTTGGGACCATGGTGGTACCACTTACAGGTATCAAAAGACCAAATTTGAGTGTGAGATTATGGGATTCAGTGAACCACCACCATTGATTTTTTTTTTTTTTTGAAGTAAAGTTTTTAGTGAAGCATTGCCCCCCAAGATTAACAAATCACGTATGTCTGGCTTAGTTTTCAAAAAGATCACCATGGATTTGAAATAGATAGAAGTGGTGAGAGTTTCAAGTGGGAAGAAAGAAACTCAGCCAAGTGAATACATCGAGGAATATAAAAATGGAACTGAGGTTAGAAATAAGGCCAGTGAGCATTTTGAGAGCGTAGTGTAATGCATGACACATGATCTGAGGCAGCAAGGTTATTCCCAGAAAGTAGCACTGGAGACAAAGGTAAAAGCCACTAATATTTGAAGATCAGTTATATGACTATACAAAAACAATATTTTATATGGAAAAGACCATGTATTTCTTCAAAGTAAAAGTCCTGTTTACTCATATTAGTTGCTTATTTGTTCCTTTGATCTACCCTTACATAGAGTGGAGCGTAATTAGCAAAGCCCTTTTCATCAGTTCTGTCCTAGGCAGTTTTTATAACTTGATACTTTAATAAGACTTTTAAGGGGTAAACTCAAACTTCATGTAGGAATTTTTTTTTTATTTGTAGAAATGAGTTAAATGCCAGATATAAAAACTCTGTGTATGAAAATTTGTATTATAAAATTCTGTTTCAGACTCTAAAAGTTAAGATGGTCCTGGGATGGCATCTACCTCTCATAACAAAGTTGTTGTTTTTAATCTGTATTTTAGATGGAAACGCTGACGATTTGGTAGTACTGTTTAAAACATCAGCATATTCACAAATTGTGCCAATTTTATTTTTAAAGTACATCTTTTAGATTGACTTCCATATTTCTAAATTATTGTGTGGTGCATGTTATCCAAGATAATAGGAAGCAGCAGTGCAGTCTAATGGAAAGAACAGTAACTGTGAAGCTGGACAGATACAGTTCTATCACTGTCATGTATTGAATTGTGTCCTCACAAAAGATACATTGAAATCCTTACTCTTAGTACTTGTGAATGTAACTTTATTTGGAAATAGAGTCATTGCAGGTGTAATCAAGATGAGGGTATTCAGATGGGCTCCTACCCAGTATGACTGGTGTCCGTATAAAAAGAGACAGGCACAGAGGGAAGGTGATGAGAAGACAGAGACAGAGGCAGAATTGTGTAACAGCAGAGGTGGTGTGATGCAGCTGCAAACCAACGAACAACAAGGAATACCGGCCACTGGTAGAAGCTGGCAGGAGGCAAGGACAGATTCTCCTGAGTCTCAGAGGGAGAATAGCCCTGCTGACACCTTGAATTCAGACTTCTAGCCTCCAGAACTGTGAGAGAAGGAAGTTTTCTTGTTCTGAGATGCCCAGTTCTTGGTAAATTGTTTCAGTAGTCCTAGGAAACTAACACAGTCACATACCAGCTGATCGGTTTCGGACAGTCATTTAACCTCTGAATCTCAATTTTCTCTAAGTAAAAGATTACGAACTGTTCTGGCATGGGGCAGACATCTGGGAAATAATACCCAGCTATTCCATTGCTGTCCTTCCTTCAAAGATAGTTTGCATAACTAATTCATTCATTTATCATTTCCAAGTGTGAGATTGAGGCTTATTGATTGAATAAGTAGTAAACATCTTTTCTGTGGTTCCCATTCAGATTCTCTTTAAAAATTTCATTTATTTATTTTTAAATTGAAGTATAGTCAGTTTATAACGTGTCAATTTTTGATATGCAGCATGTTTCAGTCATACATATACATATGTATATTCCTTTTCATATTCTTTTTCATTATAAATTACTACAAGATATTGAATGTTCTATACAGAAGAACTTCTTGTTTATCTATTTTATATATAGTAGTTAGTATCTGCAAATACTGAACTCCCAATTTATCCCTTCCCAACCCTCTTTAGCCCTGGTCCCATCAGATTCTTTAACTTACAGAAAAATATAACAGATTTTATATGACCCATAGAATTTTATTAGGATGTAAAGGATTAAACTTGTTCTGTAGCTATCAGTTTAGAACTAAGCTTTTGATTTTTAAAAAACTAATATTCAAAAATAAAGCAGACTGATTTAAAAAAAAAACAACTGCTAACTTTTAAGAGGCTCTAAATAAATTCGATACGTGTCAACTGAAGAAAAACACACAACCTGAAAGTTGTGAGTTAAGTTTTATTCAGGGATTTTACAGAGGACTATGGCCTGGGAGGCAGCCTCTCAGATAGCTTGAGGAACCGCTCCCAAGAGATAAGGGAGGAGTCAAGATAATTTTTTGCCGGACTAATCACAAAGAACAGACATCTCAAGTTGTTAATGATTTTAGTGCTTTTCTAGATATGGGAAGATGCAAAAGTCTGGGTTCATTGAAATTATCCCTTAGATGTGCATTTAACTAACTAGGGCCAGTATCTAAAGGACTTGGTGCTTCCTGTTTTTCTCTGTCCTGTGTTCCCTAGGGCGCACCATTGGTGGGCAGCTGCAGTGCCTAATGGCTTGAAAAATCCTTGTAGAGCTGGGATGGTGGGTGACATTCCCTGTCCACATGTGGTTGTTTATTTCTTTTCTCCACCCCCTTTATCTGATGAGTGTTTTTGAGGGGAATTATTCCTTTATTTATGTATTATCTCTTTAAGAAAAAGCATTTGAAATACTGTTGAAATGTTCAGAACTCCAGAATGTCCTGCTGCCTTACTGGGTTGTATTCCTTTTACTTCTCCTCTTACTCTCACGTCCATACCCACCTTCTTTCCTTCCAGGGCCTGGGTTATTTATACAGATTACTTCATGTACCATCTTAGACTCTCAGTGGAAAAACTCGGTGCTGTCTCTCATTTTTGAGCCTTGAGTAAGAAGTAACTTGCGTTACTTCCTCTGAGGCAAGAACGTGGACAACTGCTCAGCCTTGACAGCCTTTCCTTTTTGCACAAGATCTCACCAACAGAGCAGAGAAGCCTGCTGCTGTGGTGTCACACCAGTGGCACCAGTGTGACTCACAGAGCTCAAGTATCTGCTCTGGGCACCCAGAGCAAGGTCAGTGCCGTGGCCTGCCCCTCCCCTCGCAGGTGTCTGCCCTGCCTGAAGGTAACTCAGCGGGCCTCCTCGTGGCTGCTGGCATTGCCATACCTGCTTTGTGCAGCACCGTTGGGGCGAGGGTGCTGCCTCCTGAAGCTACCAGTGCCACTGTTTCTAGGACTTCTAGAACAGTGCTGAAACGGCCTTCTGCACAGCTGTGTCCACATACTGTCACCTGGGCTACAAAGCCACCTCATAGTGGCTCAGGGTCACAAAAGCTACCCCTTTAGCTTCAACTCTGCAGTCTAATTCCACTTTTCTGTTTTCTGAGGCCTACCTTTTCCTTTTCACCGAGTGCCAAATGGACATTGTAGAAAAGTTAACACCTTAACAGAAGAACCCCAGACTGATTCTCAGATCTTTGTTTCTAACTCACAACTTTTTAAGCCCTAAATTCATACGTCTTTTGGGTTTGTCCATGTGCTAAGCCTTTAGGTAAAGATAGTCCCTCTTGGTGTCATCTCCCTGTAGATAACAGCCACTCGTCAGCCCTCATGGAGAAATGAACCGACGACTGGGTTAGGTACGTGTTTCCATAGTACCTGTGCTTTTACCAAGACACGCCTTCCATTTCAGTGACTGTCTTCTGTACTCGACAGCGAGCTCCGTGAGGTTAAATATTGGGCCGAGTCCTGTGCCTGGAACATACAAGCACTCAAGTAAATATTAGGTTAATAGATGATTCTTTCATGATGGGGGATTCGGGAAGAAATGAAAGTCCCATTTCTTAGACTCTTTTTAATCTGTTGTTATACAAGTATTTGATTCGCCTCCTCCGTCTCCATTTCCTTATTTCCTGCAGGACATTTTTAACACTCAGGGTTACTTAGTTCAGAGGCTATGTTGTCAGCAGCAGTAACCAACTCTGGGTACCTTCCTCGAGAAAGGAATTTATTAGAGGGAGATTGGGTCGCTCCCACACAACGTGGATTGGAAGTCTAAAGGATCAGGTTTGGAGACTGGTGGGAAGTGAGGGGAGTTTGGAAGCAGAAACAGTGGTTCAGATGCCACAGAGGCTGTCATCGTGATGTCTGTTAGACTACTGCTGTGTCCCTAATCTCGGCACCCCATTCTTGTCTCTAATTTACATGGGGATTAAGTGACTTACATGGAGATTCAGTCTTCTAGTCTCAATCGAGATTGATCCAGGTCTTCTGCTTTTGTATTGGCTGCCTGGGGTTAGGGAGAGGAAGGAGTCATTTAGTACCTTGACTTCTAAAGTGGAAGATGGGGTCCTGCCTCCCTCCGAAAGTCTCAACAAGGAAAATTCCACAATACTTGGAAGTGTGTTTGGATGCCAGGCAGCCTAATAACAGCAAAAACAAACCACACTTACCTCCCAGAGGTTTTTCTTCACTCTCATAATCTGGAGGTCTTGAGTTTGTATACCATAAAGGATGCTGTGTTCATTGTGTAAGGTGCATAGTATGGTGGAAAGAACCTAGATTTTGGAGAAAGGCAGAGCTGTGTTCAAATTCTTGCTGAGTGAGTGATCTTGGGAAAAATTACTAAACCTTCATAAATGGCAGTTTCCTTGGTTAAAATAAGGAAAATAAGAATAAACTTTGCAGCACTATTGTACATTTTAATGTGGTGGTATATATTTAGTGCTTATAAATGTTAAATGCACTTAGTATATGTTCGATACACATCAGCCAAAAATTCCAGCATGTGGTTACGGCTCCAGTTTACCTTTCAGTGTTGTCTCATTCCTTCCAGCATGAAAACTCTCCATAAGTCCAAAGTGTTTATGCTCATTGTCCTTAAATGTACCTGTGCTCTCTACCTGCTTGCTTTCCCATACATCCCCATTTTCCATCCTTCTTTTTTTTTTTTCTTTTTCTTTTAATGGCTCAGTTCAGATCCTCTTTTCTTTTCAGTACGAAAGTACTGGTCCATCTACTACTTACTGTCTTCTTGACTAGTCTGTTTAGCACTTAGCATTTATAGTAGTTTTCTTTGTGTTTCTGTGCTGTCCTTGGCAAAGTAGTCGTCTGCAGGGCCAAGGGAGCTGACTTTCTTGCGAAGAAGCAATTTAATAGAAGAAACATTGGGCTTGGAGTCAAAAATCCTTGGTTCTGGCATCGCTATTCATGTTGCCTTGGGCAAGTATATGTGTTCTCTTTATGTAAAATGAGGATAACACTACAGGATTTGGGTGAGGATCAGATGAAATATGTGTATAATAGAAGGGACTGTGTCAACTGTATTGGCTAAGTATAAGATAGGATTACTTTCGTATCTACCTTGTTATGCTGTGCACATAGTATGGCTTAATATGTTCATGATATATATATATATATATATTTAACATTACTTTCAGATTTTCCTGTAATCAAGAACATACAATTTTTTGTACATTTAAAAAATTGTAATCAAAAGATTGTGGTGAAAAAATTATAGCTACCCTTTGATTTTTGTAAAAGTATAATTTAATATTCAGCAATAATTCTTGGTTCCAATAAAATGTTCAGTTTTAATATACTGTAGTATAATTTATTGGATTTCATATTCCATCATATTAATTATTTTTGTTCAATTAAATAAAGAATATATATCTTTGCTTAATAATAACTGATGATCTTTCTTTCGTCCTTTGCCCTGGAAACTAATTTGAAAGAGTGGTTTAAGAGGTTTCTGTTCAAAGGCAAACAATATAGTAATATGCCCACCTGGCAGGTTTTTTTTTTTTTTTAATCCTTAAATTAATCTTAGAAGAGAAAGAAAATGTGCAGATATTTTTCAATTATTTTATTTAAAAATTTTAATATACTTTAATATTGATTTTTAAATATAGTTCACTTTTCTAGGTTTTTTCTTTTCTTTCATTTTGTCAAAATCATAAAATTTGGCTTTTAAGTGAAATATTGTGCATAGATAGGTCCTGGGGTAGAAAGCTGTGGCCCAACAGATTTAGTGAAAAATTACATGTACCTTGCCTTCATTTAGGAGATCTGGTTTTTTTTTTTTTTTTTTTCCCACTTGTTTTAATTATATACCTAGCTACTCTTAGATATTTGCAGTGAATAAAAATATTTCTCTACACAAAGTTTCATGAGTAAATAGGCTTTTGATGGAGAGCATTTCAATAGGTTATATCAGAATTTGACAAAACCAAGCTTTATTAAACAGTTTTGTGGTTTTGAAAAGCAATTAGGTGTTGTAACTTGATGCTCTATTTTCTATATATAGATTTTAACCTTATAATAATAATAAAAAAGAAATTGGACATTTATATGTAAAGTTTAACTGTTCAGTTTCAGAAATAAAAACTAGATGGCTTTTTTTTTTTACTTTATTAAGGTAAAGATAATTAGGATTTCTCATCATTAAATTGTAATTTTTCAAAAGAATGATAAGACAAGCCATAGACTGGGAGAAAATATTGTTAAAAAAGATATATCTGGTAAAGGACTGTTATCCAAAAAATACAAGGAACTCAGCAGTAAAAAAAATGAACAACCTATTAAAAAAATAAGATACCTTACCAAAGGAGATAGAGCATATCTCAAATATCATGGACTAGGTGGCTTAAACCACAGATGACTCATTTCTCACCGTTCTTGAGGCAGGGATGTCCAAGGTCCTGGTGCTGATCGATTCAGTTCCTGCTGAGGCCCCTCTTTCTGGTTTCCAGATGGCTGCCTACTTGCTGTGTCCTCACCATGGCAGAAAGAGAAAGAGCTCTGATTTCTTTTCCTCTTTTTATTAGGGACACTGATCTCATCATGGAGTCCCCACCCTCATGACCTCATCTAAATCTAATTACCTTTCAAAGGCCCACCTCCAAATGCCATGACATTGGGAGTTAGAGCTTCAACATACGAATTTTTTGGGGACGCAAACGTTCGGTTCATACATTCTGCCCCATGCTCCTCAAATTCATGTCCTTCTTGCTGTAAAATAGTTTCATTCCATCCCATCAGCCCCAAAAGTCTCAACTTCTTCCAGCATCAACTCTAAAGTCTAAAGTCTCTTCTGAATATCATTTTAATCAGATATTGGTATGATTAATCCTGAGGCAAAATTTCCACCTGTGAACCAGTGGAACCAGATGTGCTTCCAGAATACAGTGGAGAGACAGACATAAGTATACATATTCAAATTTGAAAGGGGAGAAAATGGAAAGGAAGAAAGGGGTGGTGAGTTCCAAACAAGTCTCCAAAACCTAGCAAGACAAATACCATCACATTTTAAGGCTTGAGAATAATCCTCTGGTTTAATGCTCAGCCTTCAGGGCCCACTGGGGCAGAAGTCCTGCCCCAAGGCTCTGGGTTGCTGCTATCTGATCTGTTGACTTTTCCCCCAGTATGAATTGAGGATGTAGTCCTGCTGGTCTCTGAATCATCTTTGGGGTTATTCTTCCCTTGTCTTGAAGAATAAATAATGTGTTTTGTAGCCGAATGGCTCTATGGTCCATTACTTGTCCTTGAATGCCAGAGACAGAGACGGACAGAGAAAGAGAGCTCTGGCGGAGTACAGAGGGTTTTTTAGGCAGTGAAACTATTCTGTATGATACTGTGATGGTGTATGTATGTCATTATACATTTGTCAAAACCTATGGAGTGTGCAACACTAGGAATGAATCTTAAGATATCCTATGGCCTTTGGGTGATAATGATGTATCATTATAGGGTCATCATCTGTAACAAGTGTGTTACTCTGGTGGGGGATACTGATAATAAGGGAGGTGGTGTATGTGCAGGTGTAGGGAGTATATGGGAAGTCTGACCTTTCCACTCAGCTGTGCTGTGAATCTCGTACTACTCTAAAAAATAGAATCTATTTGAAAAATTCTTACAATGGAAAAAATTTCTGATTTTAGCTGTCAAGCCAGGTCTTCTGACATCAGCTGGTGTACTGCAATTCCCTTCTGACACCACCCTGGGTTAGTGTCGGACTCCCCAGGTTACAGGGGCATGGTCCCCAACAATATACTTCAGTACCACTTTACACACCAACTGCAAGCCAGATCCCTGGGCTCTCCGTTCTTCTGGCCAACTAGCTACAAATCCGGGATGGGGGGTGGTGGTCCCGAGCCCCACTCCCCCAGACTGCCCTTACTTCAGATGCCAGTTGCAAGTTCAGAGGTCGCCAGGCCACCTGCACTTCTGACCAACTGTCTATAAATCTGGGAGGTTCCTGTAACTTCTCTCAGGTTTGATAATGTGCTAGAATGACTCCCAGAACTCAGTAATGTGCTAGATTTAAATTATAGTAGTTCTACTATAAATGATAGAAATTAGCACCAGCTAAACGAAGGGACACATAAGGCGAGGTCTGGGAGGGTCCTGAATGCAGAGCTTCGTGCCCTCTCCCCGTGGAATCAGAGTGTGTTGTGGGGTTCACCAGCCAGGAAGCGCTGCAGTTTTTATGGCGATTTCATGTTGCATATTAAACATTGGCCACAGATGGAACTAAATTTCCAGCTTTCTTCCTCTTCCCAGAGGTTAGGTTGGGCCAAAGGCCCTAATCACATCTTTCTGGTGACCAGCCGCTACCCTGAGCCATCTCCTTAACATAAACTCTAGTGTGAATCACAGGGCTTATCAAAAACACATATGGTCCTATCAACAGGGAAGTGTCAAGGCATTTAGATGCTCCCTGACAGGGACCTAAAATGAAGATGAGAGATTCTTTATTATTTAACACTAGGTTTTAAAAACTGGTAGCCCTTGAGAAACCTAATAGTTTTTTTTGTTTGTTTGTTTATTTTTTAATTCGAAAATTACCACCGAGGTGACCGAGAAGTATCTATGATTGGAAGATTGAAGAGCAGCACTGATTTACTGATTTCTGTGCTATTATGGTATTTTAATTGTTTAGACTTGATAGCTCTTTAAATCTTTATACATCATGCAGTTTAAATTTTATATTTATGATTTTATGCATAAATGTACTTCTTTTGGTAAAAATAGAGGAGCTTACTTGGAAGGATGAGCCAGTAGAACAACAGGTCGCTTTCCAGTTTTTTCTGCCTCACACTGTCAAAATACACAGACGACCTTATAAAAAGTTTTCTTTCTGGGCTGTGGTTGCTCCATCGGCTCATTTTTCCCTCTGATAGCAGATTATTTCGCGGTGTATCTTTTCCAAGGAAGTGTGCTTAGTTACATTTTTGTCTTGCAGATTGATTATACCGGAACAGACCCTTCCAGTCCCTGCAATAAATGTTTGTCTCCGAATGAGACACCGTGTGTTTGTACCATTAACTTCACACTGGAACAGTCATTTGAGGTCTGTATTCCCAAGTAATGTATTATAAAAGCCATGCTTTTAACCATACTGATTTTACATTCAAATTTTTTTTCACTAATTCTTTTCTTTTTTTTTTTTTTTTTTTTTGAGATGTTGCTTTAATTTACTGGGACTGTATATATTTTGGGGAAGATTGTTTTGTTTGGCTATTGCATTGCACTGTTTGATAATTAACTACATGTATTTAAATAGCTTATTGTAGTTAGTACTTTATAAACTAAATTTTAAACCTATTTTATACTTTTGCTGGAAAATTTTATAAATGTAAAAATTAATTTTGTATGAAGTTTATATCTACATCTACTTGTTTTTAAAATTATTGCTCAAATTATTTTGCTTACCTATTAAACAAGTTTTACTTTAGGTAAAATAAATATTAATTCACCCTTATTTAATTGTATTATTTTTCATCAGATATGGTGCATTACCGTAAGTGCAAACGCTTAGTAAAACCTTAAGCAGAGTTACAACATCATCTGTGTGTGTGTGTGTGTGTGTGTTGTCTGTCTGTGTGTCTTTTCACATCTGTCATTCTTGGAAACTGAGCAGAGAGGCTAAAGGACGTTGAGATTCAGAAGAGGCATGGCAAGACTAGCTTGTGCTCTCCTTTACCTGAAAGTGGAGCTTTAAAAAATTATTGTTTTATTCTTCAGGAAGCAAAACTGCTTTGATACATGCCAACTTCTTAGATTTTTGTACACTTAATAGATTTTCTTAAAGATAGTGATGACTTTTGTAGTCCCTGGTAGATAGTTGCCATCCAGTGGTTGTAGATGTTCTTGCACTGAGAGGAAGGATAATAAGGCTGCCTTTAAAAAAAAATGAAAATAAATTTGGGAGGAGAGACGAATTTAGTTCTTTTGTTTCAACAAAAATACATATACATTTAAAACATCATTAAAATTTTATTCTTTTTTTAATGTGATGGACAGACTATAAAAATGCATTAAGTTCTACTTTTGTCAGAACAGGCAGGATTAAAGACATGGAAGAGGCATGTAGTGATTTAGAAGCTCTGTTAGTTTCCTCTTCCGTTCAAAAACACTTAGTATTTCAGAACTCTTCTGCAAAGGTGACCATCCTCAGATTCATTCTTTTGTCAGCTCTTTGCACCTTCACAAGACCAAACTTTGAATTGGACTAAAGCCTTTTCAGAGAACTTTAGGTTAGTTATTGTGTCTCAGTGTTCATTGAAAGGATCTCTTTTTCAGTTAATAAATTCAATTTAATGTACTGCTTCTCAGTTGAGATGATACTCTTTTTTTTTAAGCATATTCTTTGTTTCTGTGATATAATTTTGATAACCAAAAATAAACAAAAAAACCCAACCAAATAAATAAATTAATGAAGTGTCTTTGTTTCTTTACATAGAATGGGGAAGTGCATAATTTGATATTTGAAAAATCAAGCTTTAAATAAATGTTTGTGTATATGAAAATAACAAATCAAAGCATTCTTAAGATGTTATTTAATTCCTTTTTTTCCCTGAATTCCTTTTAATCGAGGGTAAGATTATAGATGGTAGAGGTAGCAACCAGAAAGGAGAAAATAACTTACTGTTTTTGCTACTTCTAAAAATCTTAGTCGTTTAAGGTGGCTTCATAGCATCTAAATAATTGTATGTAGGTTACCTTTATTTCCCATGTGATTTTCAGGTTGAATCCACTGAATACATTCAAGTACTTGTCTTGATTATTATAAAGTGACTCATTATCTTAGATACTTTATTATTAATTTCTTAATTACTAATATAGTATCGTACTGAGAAATTTATTATATCCCATTTCAAGTTCACAGTTTACTTTGGGGCAGTAAATGAAAGCTTGACCATTGTCCCTTTGCAAAGTTGATACTAACTGGGTGAAGACCAAACTGAATTAGAGAAAATTTTAAATTGAAAGTAGATCAGGCTAGGCTAATAGATTCCTTGAGAGTTTTTCTTTTTAATGTAAATAGTAAGTACTTCTTTGAAATCTTTCAGGATATTCTCAAAGATTATTCTTGGATTTTTATAACATAGCTTCTATAACCTTATTTACAATTTGTACTGTTTTAGATTGTGAAGTACTGGTGGGATTCACCCCAGTGCCTATTCTAAGTTATCACGAATTATAAACTAGTGAAGTCCAAATTACGGGTAGCTTTTATGTATGCGTGAAACAAGTTCATACTTAATACTTTGTGAACATCTTTTCCCTCTGTTTCTCTAGGGCAATGTGTTTATGTATTATGGACTGTCTAATTTCTATCAAAACCATCGTCGTTATGTGAAATCTCGAGATGATAGCCAACTAAATGGAGATCCTAGTGCTTTACTTGTAAGTAAAAGGGTGAAATATGAAACTGGTATCCATGAACTAAGAACACATGGTAATTGTTCACTTAGAAATGTTAAATTTAATAGGATCAGATAAAATTTAAAGTATTGCTTGCCATTTGTAATTTGTTTAGTGAGGATTTTTAGTTAAAAAATTTTTTCCCCTAGAATTTGCACAGATTTATGGTTTGCTTACAGCCAGAGGACACATTACTGCCTGCTTGTTTCTAGTAGTACTTGGGATTTTTGCTTTATTAATCTGTTTATGATGAAATTCTGATGCGTCTAGCACTCTTGTAATGTAATATATTCTGTTTGGGTTTGTTCATTTTTATTACACTGGATAGGAAAATATATAAATAAGCTACTTTCAATTTCTGAGATTGTGTTTTAGAATTGAACATATATGCTCTTTGTTTTTTAACTTTTTGGAAGCCTGAGTAGTAAAGTCCAAAAGGTGGGTTACTGAAAAACTGTCTGAGGAGCTTTTTTAAAATATAGATTCCAGAGTTCTCCTAAGTCTCATATGCCAGTGTCTGCAGGGGTAGAGCTCTAAAATATCTATTTTTAACAAACTCCCCCTCTGATTTTCTCAGCCTGGTTTGGGAATCTTGGATCAGAGGATCTTAGTTTCCTGACTGTTGTTCAACTTTCCATAGTAGTGGTTGGTGCCCAGGTATTTTATATGATTGCTGCCAACACAGCAAACTTTCAGAGTCCCAGAGCAATTTAAGGATCTCTTAGAAAACAGTGAATCTCTTAGAACGCGATTCAGGACCATGTTGGGACCAGAAAGGTCCTTGTAAGCATATAGTTACCCTAGGCTATTCTTACTGGTTTTATTGCTGGTTCCTAATGTTGGGATCTTAAGAAATAATTAAACTATTTAGAGATTCTGGTTAGGGCTGCAATATTTTTCAGTCCATGTGGAATTAATGTTGTAGGATCCAATTTTTAGGAGTCAAATCCAGAGAAGGTGATTCTGGGAGATTCACCAAGTTCCTAGAATGTGTTGATTAGGATCAGAGATTGGGTGTGTTCAAAGGCCCAGAAGTGGTGGTTGGTTACAGTTCTTTTATTTAGATTCTTTGGTTTTCTACTCTATCCTTAAGTTCCTTTGGCCTGGCCACCATGGCTATGGATGCTGGTCCTGAACCATGCCTGGTGACACAAGCAATCTGCCCATTTTAGCATTTACATTTCTTTTGCCTGGAATGTGGTTTTTACTCTTCCCTGGAGGTCCTCTCATCTCAGGCCTGCCCTTTTACTTTACTGCCCTTGGACACATGATAATCTCTTTACATACTGACTTCATTCATACCCCGTCCAAGTCACTTCCTGCTTTGCTTAACAAACTGTCTCCCTACATCATACATTCTTGCTCTTCCTTTCCCGGCCATTTTCTACATAGCTGTTAGAGTGATCTTTAAAAAAAAAAAAACATAAATAAACACCACTTCTCTGCTTAAAATCTTTCAGTGGTTTGTTTACCTAGGATGTTCTGAACTGTGCGTAACTCTCCAGTCTCATTGTGTGTCATTTTCTTAATTGCCATACTCTTACCGCGTTCACCTTTTACCTTCGCAGAAACATCAGTTCTTTCTCAACGGCATGTACTGTTCTCTCTGCTTAAAACTCTCCTCTGCCTGCTCTTCACATGGCTGTCTCCTACTTTCTTTAGGTCTTAACTTATGTGATACTATGTCCAGATTCTAAAGTAGCTCGTCCTGTTCATTACCTGCATTGCATTTTCATAGCACTTACTGCAATTTGTAATTATATATTTGTTTACTTATTTATCATCTGTCTTCCCAAGTACACTATAAGTGCATGAGAGCAGGGAGCGTAACTTTCTTTAATCACCATGTACCAAGGGCCTAGCCAGTGCCTAAGCACGTGGAAGACATTCAGTCAATTTATATTGTATGAATATAGACACCTTTATCATGGCTCACGCTTCATGTTATAGTTAGTTGTGTATGGGTCTGTTCCCTTTATTACATTGTGAGCTGCCCAAAATGCCTTGCCAGTATCTTTGTTTTCTTTAGGTCTGGGTACACAATTTAAAAAAGATAGGTATATTCTAGGAATTTGCACTAGACTTCTGCTTCCTTCTGTCTTCCTTTTCTTCCTGCCTTCCTTCCCCCCTTCCTTCCATCTCTCCTTCTGTCCTTCCCTCCTTCCTTCTGCCCTCCCACTTGGATTTAACCTCAAATGACAAAATTTGAGATCATCTAGTTGAACATGTTCATTTTATAAGTTAGGCCTGGATAAATCAAGGGACTGACCCAAAGTCACACAGTACATAGCTGGAATGAGAACCTTGAGTCTTTTTACTTCCAGTTTAAAATTCCTTTTCTTATGTTATAACTGGACTGACAATAGACTGCTTCTTAATTTTTCTTGGGCAGAAAATTCTTTGTAGTTAAGATTTCTGTGTTGATGTGAAAATTTAAATAAATTCAATTTGACATATACCTAAATGGCGAAATGTATGTAAAGAAAGGTTACATTAAAAAAGTAATGCAGTAATATTAAGGAATATATTTTGAGTATTTAAATGTGGTATTGTTTATAGTCTGTTTATAACATAGACTCATTTTATGTGCCTTGCAAGTGAAAAACATGTAGGGATTGAATTTTTAATCAGTAATTAGAGCTAACCCATAGTTCTCCCAGAGGCCTGGGTAATAATTTCTCTCTTCTTTGCTTCTAAATACAGAATCCCAGTAAGGAATGTGAGCCTTATCGGAGAAATGAAGACAAACCAATTGCTCCTTGTGGAGCTATTGCCAACAGCATGTTTAATGGTATGACACAGATATAAACAAAGATAAATATGTATATTATATGTGTAGTCAGCAATATTTGTTTAATCTTATAACAGATTTGATAGTCTAGTAAACATGAATGAAATTGAGAAATTCAACAACTTTAAGATAGATATATCAATTATTTAGTGGGGTATTATAATGCTTTGTGACTTTCTTTTGAGAATTCTGTATTTTAAGAATGAATCTCTATCTCTAGGAAGAAAGAAGCAGAGACATTTTGCTAACTTCCTATTTCATATACGATAAAATAAATGCCAGGCTACCTTTCCCACCAACTCTGAATATTTTTACCATTAAAAAGGACCTGTGTTGATCATTTAGAACAGCACTGTCTGATATGAATATAATGTGTACCATAAATGTGAGGCATGTATTTACTTTTAATTTTTCTGGTGGTCACATTAAAAAAAAAAAGAGACACAAGTGAAATTAATTTTAATAGTATTTTATTGAACCCAGTATACCCCAAATGTTACTTCAGCATATAAGTGATATTCAGTATATAAAAGTTATTAATGAAATATTTTATATGCTAATTTTTTATACTAAGTTTCTGATGTCTGGTGTATATTATGTACTTATAAAACATAGTTATTTGGACCAGCCGTAATTTCAAGGTCTCTGTAGCTACGTAGCTAGTGATTACTATACTGGACGTTGCAGATAGAGAAATTGATAAGTCAGAAGCTATTTAGGAATGCATTTTTTTAAAGGAAAGGAGAGGCAGATTTACCTTGCAAATTGTTTTTTCTGGGTTGATATTAAAACGTCTGACCTTATCACATATCAGCTACCATGTAGGGAAATGACCAGGAATGGTACTGAGGGAAAACAAGTTCATCTAGGATTATAAAGTTACCATAGTTAATTCACATGTGAATAAGAGCAAATGCACATCATATGCTTACTTTGTTAAAACCACTTTGGGGAGCAAATACGGATCCTCATTTCTCACAGAGTAAAGCAGGTACTATGGATTTTCAGTAGATACTTAGCAGAGTCTCCTTTTTCTTGTGTTTAGATACACTAGAATTGTTTTTGGTTGGCAATGAATCTGATCCTACGCCAATTATTTTGAAAAAGAAAGGTATTGCTTGGTGGACAGATAAAAATGTGAAATTCAGAAATCCCCCTGGAGGAGACATTCCCCTAGAAGAACGATTCAAAGGTAAAATATTACTAATATCCCCTAAACCATAATATAGGCTTGGTGTTTTAACCAAATACCTAAAATTTTCTGTCTTATAATCTTGAAAAAGTTTATGCTTTTTTAAAAAACTTTCCTTAACCTTATGCCAAGTCAGGTAAAATATGTAGTGTTTTAATGTACTAAAATTCTAAAGGAAATGTATGCTTTTAATCTTGAATTTCTCTGGTATTTTCTGAAAATTGTTTCAGCCATAATCCTTTAAAATTATGACAGTTTCTTTTAAGCAAGTTTTTATTCATTCATTAATTCATTCATTCGTTTGTTTATTTATTTAAATTACTTATAATGATAAACCCAAATTTATTTTTGCTTCTATGCCTCCTTTATTTCACAGTGTAATATTTTTTACCATTATATCTTTTCACTTAGTCATCTGCCTTTTGGTATATGCTCAGTAGCCTCCTCGTGTTCCCTCAACTGAGATATCCATCAAATCTTTGAAATTATTTGTTCAGTTGTTACATGAGGAATTGGTTTCTGTTTAGGTTCTGAGACTACCTTAGAGTATAATATCTTTGAGCATAGGAATAATATTCATATTGTGTATTGCATACCTTTGTTTTATTAGAGTGAATTTTCAGTGAAACTCTTAATAGAACTTAATATTTTGTCTCCCCACTCCCACCTCTCCTTTCCAAGGTACAACAAAGCCTGTAAACTGGGTTAAACCAGTATACATGCTGGATTCTGACCAAGATAATAATGGGTTCATAAATGAGGATTTTATTGTTTGGATGCGTACTGCAGCATTACCTACTTTTCGTAAGTTATATCGTCTCATAGAGCGGACAAATGATTTACATCCAACATTACCAGCTGGACGGTACTATTTGAATATCACGTACAGTATCCTTTTTCGGCCATGTGCACAGATTCATAGGATTTGAAAGGAGCATAGTCCAACTGTGTCTCCATTATGTGGCATGATACTTTGTGTTTTAGTTTTGCTTTCTGCATTTTTGTAAGAGTGTGTGTGAGTGTGTGTATGAAAAAGTCTCTTAACTTTTTCTTCTAGAAATGTCTTTAATTTTCATATATTTTGTACTAGAGTTCAAGCATATTATTTGGTAAGATTATTTAAAATGTAGATGCTAGAATTAGTAATAAGTTAGATATTTTTACAAGAGAGACTGTAGTTGAGCTTAATGCAAAGGCCAGTGAGTGTACCTAATCCTTAGCAAGTAAGTGTTGATGGGTACTGTTTTACTGTATCTTATGTAAGATACTAAAAATCAGTGAGTTTGCTGGTTCACATCAACATAATTGTTTGTACTTATCGCTCTGTTTACAGTCCCAAATAATAAACCGCTTTCATCATTAGCTGTATTGTTCCACCTTAATAATTTAGGTGTACTTTACAGTGCTCATTAATGTCATTTATTTCATCCTGACTGTATGTCAACATTATACCAAGTAATTTGCATGTATTATTTAATTCAGGCATCGTGGAGGCAGGTATTATCTCCGTGTTAACAGGAATACAGGGGCATAGAGCATTTAAGTAACTTACCTGAGGTGACACAGGTAATAGAAGAATTGGGGTCCATAATCAAGCTGCTGACTCCAACGTCTGTTGGCTTTACCATCAGCCACCACTGTAGGCTGCATCCCTTGCTGGTTCACTCAGGTAGTTGGACCAGTCCATATTGGCCTGGATGCAAAGTCTTTCCTAAGCTGAAAATATTGGGCACTAACTTTTATTCTAAACAAAGTCCTGCATCTGTTAACTTCTAGCCCTTTGCTTCTATAATCATGAATGAAAATTTCTCAGTTATTAGCATTTAAATGTTTGCTGATGATCTTTGCATTTTTGATTTTTCATAACCCAAGTTAGCTATGAGTATATAGTTTTAGTTTTATAATGGATTAATAAATGTTTAAATTAATAGACCTAATTTCAAAATAAAGATCTATTTGGATCTTTAGTGTTTTTGATTTTGCATCTCAGTACCCAAATGACTGTGACCAGATAGTGACAGACTGAAAGTGACCATGTTTTTGAAACTAGGCTCACATAGAAGCCATTTCGGACAGACCCAGCTCCGGTGCTGGTAGAAAGAGCATTATCCTGAGGCATTAGCCAAAGCAGAGGGCAGCCTGTGGCCTAGAGCACAGTCAGGGGAAGCCTTTGGAGCACTCAGAAGTTCTCAGTTGACAGATAATTTGCACCAAGAGAACTGTCAGGAGGAATGCAGACTATTTCGAAGATCGATAAAACAGGAATTAGGCCTGCAAAACATCAAGGGTTAATTATCAAAATTGGGGTAAAGTGGGAACTGGGTATTAGAATTAAGGCAGAAGCCCATTTTTTAGGTTTGGAATATAGAGACTGGCGTGGATGATTTGATACCACACCCCTTAGAGTATGGGTTAGTTAGAACACTTAAAATCATTCCTGCCTCAGCTTAAGATTGATTTAAGAGACTAGTAGAGTTGAACCTGTCATTAGAGTCATAGGCACATCTGCAGGGCTGGAGAGCTACAGAAGCTAGAGAAACAATTAACACTTGATTCAAAAGATGCTTTTGAAAAAGTCGTAAACCTTTTGCTTAGGGATTTAATTCTGTCTGCTCCTCTGCCCTAACTTTTGCCAAAATCCTAGAACTGGTCCGTGTGGATAGCTCATCCAGTATGTCAGTGCCCCATTTCTTAAATCTCATTAATGAGCCACCCTTCAGTTCCACTCTGCTTTAGCCAGGCTTCTCTCTGTGTCACACCATGAGTTTAATCACTGCTCCAGGTCAGCAGTGTGGAACTGCAGTTGACCTTGTGCTGAGTCCTCCCTGCTCTCGCAACTACCCTCTGCCACACTTGTTGTTTGGGCTCACAGAGACCTCCAGTCCCTTCATCCTTCCCTTTTCTCCTGGTCTGTCAAGCTTTTCCTCCTCAAAGAGTTTCACTGCTACTCACCTGAAAGATTTTTTTCACATTACATTTCTTTGTGGCCTTTTGCCCTCCTGTGTGATGATTGCAAAAGTACCTGAGAAATAATATAACCCTGAAATGTAGTTGTTTTTGCCTGTAAACTTTATTGATCTTTACTGCAAACATTTAATTTGCAAAATTGATCCTTCAGGATAATTTATTGTGAGTCAGAATGTGTGAGTAATGTGCCTGTGAATGATAGAATTATACCAATGAATTACAGACAATTAAATGTCAACTTTTTAAGTTGTATTTTAAAAATCAAGTAACTCGACCTGGAAAGCCTTCCTATACCCTCTTCAGATTACCCCGTACATTCATTTGACGGACGAAAACGGATGATCTTGAGCACTATTTCATGGATGGGAGGAAAAAATCCATTTTTGGGGATTGCCTACATCGCTATTGGATCCATCTCGTTCCTTCTGGGAGTTGTACTGCTAGTAATTAATCATAAATACAGAAACAGTAGTAATACTGCTGACATTACCATTTAATTTTATATTCTGAAAACAGATTTACTGCATGTGCATCAAGGCCAGTCGTAGTCAACCTAGCTTTCAAATGCTGATGTCTGGTTAGTATGTCATTTTTGAAGTTGGCACATAACTTTTTTTAAAAAAGCAGTCTTTGTCCTTTGCTTCTTCCTTACGGATGACTTATGAAAATATATGACGGGTATAAAACAGATTAGCTCTATTGATCATATCAACACTGTAACTGCTGACATGGCATCCCGATGTGTGCTTTTTGTTGGGACCGGCCAGATGATGCATAGAGCCTCTTCCACGTGAAATGCGTCTGCTGCTTAAATGTTTATGCTGTGTTGATAATATTATATTGACATGTGATACTGTATACGTGTGCCTATTATGTGAAGAAAGGAGTGACAAGATGTATGAGTATAATGACTTGCTAACTGTTCAGGATTCAGAGTTACAAAAAGATGAAGAAAGACCAAATCTAAATAAAACACTTCATCATTTTCATGTGTCATGTGTAAAGGCTTAAAGTACCATCTTTGTTGAGGTGGTTCATGTATTCAGCTTATCCAGTACAGTTCTGTATCAAGCTAGCTTAGCTTTGATTTCAGAGGCCATGCTTACTTGTCCAGCATAGGAATTAATGCTCATGTCTGAAGAGGTTAGGTGGGTCTCAGGTAGGAGGATTTAAAATTTCTCTTTCCAGTGGGTTAAGGTGTTGCAGTCAGGAAACCCAGCTCACTTGAATTTTTACATACGATCATTTCCCGTGAAGCATCCACTTCACAAGGGATGAAAGAATAGGTGAGATGGGAAAACTTTTTGGCAGACCTTCATCTGCTTCAACTGTAAACCAGATGTAAATGTTCAAAGGAGACTGTTTCTTGATACCCCAGGTATTTAACACTCAGAAATTTGCTTCAGCATTGGAAATACCTCAAACTTTTTATTTTACAGGTAAGTGTTTTGACTTAAATACTAACATTATATTGCAGAAATTTTGGAAAACGGTAACCTTCATTCTCTCTATATTTCATTCAGTTTTTACATACAGGTCAAATATGAATATGTACGCACATTCTCTTTCATTACGGCACCAATTGTTTTGGTTGGTTTTTCTAGGATGATATTTACATTTCCTAATTAAATTCTGGAGATTTTGGAATCTGTACATGATAAATTATAATATATATGCTTGAAGCTATTTTATTTTCTATTAACTGGAATTATTTTAATATTCCTTATTGAATAAATGCGTAATTTGTTTGCTATGGAACTTATTCTTGAATGTGAACTATTTTTTCACATGCATGAAATGTATATCTTAATCAGAGGTGGCTTAATTGCATTGAAATGGTTTTTTTTTTTTTCAAACTAAAAGAACTCATGTTTGTATAGAAGAATGCCTGTTTGAATTCAGAGTCTGTAATTGTTTCCTTTCGTTATATTTTAAATCAAAAGGTCTGTGTAATTATCAATTTTGATTAATATATATTTTTTTGAAAAACAAAAAAATTATGTAATGGTTAATAGTAGAAATGTGCCACACTTCTTAAGTTTTGTATAACATGAAATTCAGTTAGAAGAACTTGTAGTTCATAATGACTTTTAACAGGTAGAATATTACTTGCATGAGGTACTTACTGTATGATTATCCTGAAATTTCTGAGTGCACAGGTTATTTGTGTAAAACTTTTCTTTGTTTTGTCAGTCCTTCAGAATATTTATTTATTCTGATAATTGACCCTCTTGCACATGGCAGTTTATTTTCTGGGATACATCACTGGGGCGAGGGGCTTCTGCTAGTCTTTGCAGATTGAGTTGTGCTGTTTAAGGAGGACTGCCAACCTGCATCTCTTTTTCTAACTTGGGGACCAAAGGTGCCGCTAAAGCAAAGCTGAAGAGCCCTTCCAACACTTTCTCATCTGTGGTGAAGACGGAAGCTTAAAATGTGTTTGGAGTTTTGTCTGTTTTACAAGTACATTGATGGCCTAAGTTCTCCCTTGTCTCTTGCCATTTGAACTTGATTCTGAATGTTGCTAAATATGAAGAAGATGGAACATTCATACGGCCGCTGTGACGGAGGGGAAGGAAAAACGTTTCTTACGGGCATTATGCTCATCTTTGGAAACACTGATACTCAACTTTCAAAGGATCATATTGCATCTTAAGACAACTAGGTTAAGTAGGAAGTTTGAAAAATGCATTAACTTGCAGGAAATATTTTGATATATGAAGTTACCAATTGAAGGAATGATTTAATAAGTAAAAGCTAAGAAATGTCTTTGAAATTATAAAGCAGCTTAAAAATAAATAGGTAAAAGTAACTGTACTACCGAGTGGAGAAGTTTTCAGCCAAGAGGAGAGTCAAATGAATATTGTGTATTGGTTAGTAACAGTTTATTTGTAACCTTGATTGTATTAAAAGATAACTTTCTGTTAGTATGTTCTGTATTAATAAAAGTGAACAAAATTAATTTTGCTATATTCAAGTGTCTTGCTGAAATAACAGTGCCCCAGTGTTGTTGCTGACATTTAGTATTTAGTACTAAATTTTAGTCGAGGGTCACTGAGTCCAAATTTTAACATTTCCATGCCTAGATTAGATTACCATTTTCTGTAAATATTAATCACTGACAGCATTAACTGCAAGATTTGTGTCACTGAGAAATATTTGTTCTTACCAGGAAGTGGTCAGATTGTCCCCTCAGTTACAGGTAGACAGGCTGAATTTGCTATAGATCAAGGGGAATTTCTGGTAAACAGAAAATGAATAACTGGTAGAGAGACAGGGAGGATGAAACTGATGAAGTGGGCGGGGCACGTAGGAGGTGAAAAGCCAGACTGGGGAAGAGGAGCCGCTGAGAGGCAGGGTTAGTGACGCTGCTCAGCCTGCTCACCCACTTCAAGGGAACACCGCCTTAGAATTATTGTATGATCCTTTGTTGGTTAAGCCGCCAAGTTTTGTTCTTTGTGAATGTGGTTATTTTGATGGGAGGGTGGAGGGAGTAAGGAAGTGCTGTTTCAACAAGAATTTGGTGCATGAATGTTTGTTGTAGAAGTTTGATAATCTAGTAAAGTGTATTAGAGCTTTTTTCTTGGCCCATGACCCATTCAGTAAACATAAAAATCATATTTCCCGTAATGTCATTTGAAATTTCAAAATAAATATCATGTCTAAAATCACATCAGACCATCTTGACCTTATTTGCTTTTTTATATCTAAAATTCAACAAAGTAATGTGTACATGTTAAAAAAAAAAAACCTAAAGTCCTCATGACAAAAAACAGCAGTCCCTGTCTCAGATTTCTTTACCTTCTGGAGACAATTACTTTGACTTCAAAAATTGTTTCTTTTGGTATCTATCTTAGTGTATGTAAATAATATGCCTATTCTGCTATTGCTTGATTTAACTGCTTTAGACATTATTGTCTTCTTGATAATATTACCTGATGATTTCACTAACACGTACCTCCCCTTCTCTGATTATATAGTTATGCCATTAATACTTAATAAACACATTAGTTAATGTCTAATTATGACCATAAAAGTACTATAAAGTAAAGCAAAGCAGAGCCCATGATTATACTTTTATCATTTTATTTTTTCTGGAATTAATCACCTCATTTTTAAAATTTACATAACGTTCTGGAAGCCTGTCTTAAAATTTTTCTAGCTTCTCTCTCAGGTCCACCATCATCTCATCACTAGTCTTGAAGAGTTTTTGTCCCCAATTATCGGATTATCTGATTCCCTGTTTTCACTGGAAGGGTCCCTTCTGCATTTGCCATTCTCTCCGATCTCTCCTGGTTCTTTTCTTGGCCGACTGCACAGCCATTATCCCAGGCCTTCTTTTTGTCACCCTGTGTTGGATCTGCTGTTGCCTAGTTTACTCTCTGGTTTACTGGAGCACTAGGTTCCTAAGACACGTAAAGCGTCCTAAGAAGTGGTATATAAGAAGCAAATTCTCTGAGTCCTTGCATGTCTGAAGTTTCCATTTCCACTCTCACATTTCACTGATAGTTGACTACATGTACAATTTTCAGTTAAAAATAATTTCCCCTTAGCATTTTGAAGGCATTGCTTCAAACTTCTCTCTTCTAACTTTCGTTGTTGCTTTTGAGAAATCCGATCCTATCCTAGTCAGATATTGGACCTCCTAGACTGATTCTTAAGTTTCTTCTCTTTTTCTCCAGGTGCTTTGTCTCTTCTTTCTAGATTTCTTCATTTTGATCTTCCAACATTATTTTTCTATTGAACTTTTAATATTAAAAATATATATATGTATTTAAAATATTTAATTTTTAAGACTTCCTTTCTGTTGTTTCCAAAACAAGCTAATCTTAACTCGCAGATAAAATATCTTATTTTTCTGAGGCTATATATGGATGCATATATGTTTTCACTTTTCTTTCCTACTCTCAGCACCAAGTTATGTTGTTGCTGTTTGCAGTTTTTCATGGAGGTGACTTTCTTTGTTTCTCTGCCTAGTCTCAGGGCTCTGTCATACGTGAATGGACACTGAAGACTCCCTGAAAGCTATTTGCTTGTGGGCAGTGCTTGAAAGCGATAGGCTTCACCAACAGTGCTACTCGAAAATGCCACTCAGTGAATTATTTGTTCCTGCTCGTGACAAAATGCTTAGACAAGTAATAAACAGTTGGCAGGTCAGCAACTCTAGGTAGACTGAATTTTGAGAAACACTGCATTAGGGAGTGATTGTCAGGGAGCCCATCATTTGGCTGGAGGCCTTTTCTATGGGACTGTTCAGTCTCTCTGGGCAAGAATTCTCTAGTCTTCTGCAAAAGGAAGGGGTTGGACGAGGGTCTGGCTCACCCTGCTTTGAACTCTGCTTCTGCCTTTTCTTCCGCCACAGCTTCTGTTCTCCACTTGACACCTATTTCCCTAGACCCGGCCCTTTGCATGTGCCTTACGCCTGGTTGTCTCCTGTTGCTTTTTCCAGATAAAAATTCTCTTTTCACCTGTGGGAGACAGTGATGGAGGTGAGAGATTGTGTTTGGCTGAGGGATAGCACAGAGATCTCTGGGGTCTGACTGTTCTGCTGTAAACAATTTTCAACTAGTCATTTTCAGGCCCATACCTTGACTTCACCCTTTACTATAACTTTTACCTTCATATCTGAGCTTTCCAGGAATTTTGGAACCAATCAATATGCTTCTCGTTGGTATCCATCCCCCCTTCAGATTGCAGTTTCCTCTCTCCTCTCAGCCCTATCCCATTTGCTTTCTGTTTTCCAGAAATCTCCTCAAGTTGCTTTTTCCTCTTTCTGTCTCCTCTTTACTCTCCATCCTTTTGGGCTGTCTTTTAAAAAAATGTCTTTTAGACTATCATACAGTAAACTTTAGTTGTCTTCTTGTAGGGTACGGTTCTGTGAGTTTCAACCCAAGCATAGATAACCATCATAGGATACAGAGCAGTACCAAAGCCCCCAAACCTCCCTTCTACTATATACCTTTGTAGCCACCCATCCTTCCATCCATGCATCATCCCAGGCAGCCACTGATCTCTTTTTCATCCCCAGAGTTTTGTCTTCTGAAATGTCATAAATGCAGTCATACCACATGTAACCTTTTGGAACTGGTTTCTTTAACCGAGCATAATGCCTTCATGATTCATCTAAGGTGGTGTGTCTAACAACACCTCATACCCTTTCAATTCCTTTTCTTCCATTTTACTGGAGTAAAAGGGAAAAGAGACAAATTCTTGGGGCCAATTCACTATCTTAAACCAGAGCCACCTTGAAGCAACTTTGATGATTTTGTTACTTTTTTTTAAATCTCGAAAGATAAACTTACTATGTACTTGAAGTGATATTCATGGGAGCTTGTCTGTATGTCACAAGCTCTTCCTGCAGGGTGATGTGGAAGAAGGTCGAATTCACCCTACTTCACTTTCTCTGCAGAGACTGGCATTGCCACTTTCTTTCAAGGACAAGAAATGCAGGGGAAAAAAATAGCTTGACAATTATATGTCAAATTGCAGTTGAATCAGTGGTCTAAAATAATCCCTGGGGTGTGTTGTCTTCCTTTTTTCACAACAAAGCTTGTAAAAGAGGAGTTCATATTTTAATGTCATCTTCAGCACAGCTGTCACCCCACTGTTGCACTATAATCTCTTCACTGTCATCTGTGTCTAAAAGATGCAGTAGAAAGAATATGGTTTTTAGATTCCCACTGGCCTGGCTTTTACCTAATATAAACTGTATCTTCAGATTATCCTTCAGATTACTTAATTTCCTAAACCATTTACTTTACTATTTCCTTGTCGGTAACATGGGAATTTTAATACCCACTTGACAGATTTTGTCTTGAGGAATAAGGAAAGTGACAGATGATATGCATTTAGCACAAATTATAGAAAAATGGCACTAGATGAACAAGTCCCACTTCTTTTTGTCAAATCAGATGGACTCATTTCATACTAATCCCTAGTTTCTCTTATAGTCCTCAATGTGGGGACTGTTTTAGGAGTTAAGCCAGAAATCTTGCTCTCCTCTCCAACTTCTCAATCCAGTAAATCATGACCCTCTGTTGATTGGTGAAGGTACTTCCTCACTGTTGGCTCATCTCCTTATCTCCATCCCTTCTTCTGCACCTCCTTTGCTGCTGACTTGAGGTTTTCGTTTCCCTTTGGATCACTATAGGAGCCTTCTAATAGACTCAGTCCGTGGTAATTTATATCCAGTCCAACCTTTCACCACTACCAGAAATGATCTTGAAATAGAGTTCTGGCCCTTGACTATTTGCTGTTTAAGCCTTTAAATGGCCCTAAGGAACCTTCAGGAGATAATTTAAATTCACCATTAAAGTCTCACTCCTGTCTTCCTCTGTTGCCTCATACCTCCTTTTGTCCTTCTGCCAAACCAGACTATTTGCACGCAGTTCCCCAGATCACCTTCTCTTCTTTGCCTCTGCATATGCTATACCTTCTGCTTGGATACTTGACCCATCTCTCCTTACCCAACTTTTCCTCTTATAGTAATAGCTTACATGTATTGAATTTTATCATTTAATCTTCACAGCTACTTGAAGATGGATACTAGTATCTCCATTTTACAGATAAACAGGTATAAATAGTGAAATTTGCTTCATATCACTTGTCAAGTGACAGATCCAGGGTCTGTCTGACTTCCAGGTTCTTAACTATAGCAATATTTTTTCTCTTTTCACTCCATCTAGGCCTGTTTTACACTTCCTGCAGTAGATCATGCTTGGTTCTAAATCTAAGTTATTAATCATGTTCTTGCCCTAGGTTTGGAATGCCTTTTAATCTTCATTTGCTCTAAATTCAGTCTTTTCAAAACTCTCCTAATGATCACATCCTTCCTTGAGTTTCCTGTAGCAACTTCTGCTCTACTGATTACCAGAGACTCATTTTTGTCTGCATCATAATTTACTATTATGTGTGTATTATTTTTGTATTAAATTATATGCTTCAGGAGGTCAGGGATTTAAAGTTATCCCCTGAGCATACTGCAAAGTGTTGCATTCATAGAAGCTAGCCAGTACATTATAGTTCAACAATTGCTGTTTTATGAAAGTATTTTTCTCACATAAGGATTTCAGATCCAGAGATAAAGATCATTAGCCCCGATCCCCAACTTAAATTTGAAAAGACTGAGGCTTGTAATTAGATAAATTAATAATAAAAGAATACAGCAGTTGAGACCACCAAATGTTTCCTGATTCCTAACTATATAATAATCAAAGAAAATAAGCAATTATGTTGAAATACTGTCTTTAACTAGTAGTTTTATACATTAAACTTCACATGAAGCTGTTCCTACTACATTTTTTTTAAACTATTAAGTGGATTAAGGATGGTCCCAAAACTAAAATACATCGCAATCACACAAAACTATCCTGGCTTTCCTCTGCTTTTTATTTACAGATGCTGTAGGCAGGATCAAAGTAAGGGTTATCATCCTGTTTGTTTTTTAAAGAAAAAGAAAGATTGTGATTTGGTAACTTGGCATCAGTAACAGTGAAATATCTTTTCACTTAGTACTTTCACATCTGATGTCCATCTTACAGCAGGGGTCAAATTTACCATTACCTACCCCAGATTTCCCACATAGCTAAACAGCATATTGCCAATTCTGTTATGATGTCAAGAGCCCCCCGAAAGAAATATTTTTCAACAGAAGAGCCATTTCCAGTAATTTTCTAATATGACAAAGAAACTGATGTTTGAGAAAGGAACCTATTTTGAAAATAACTATTCTGCTTCAGAGGATGAATTTACAAATCAGGTAACAAATTTCAAGTGTGCCAGGGAAGCTGAAGTAAAGTTAGATAGACATCCAGGCAAATTTCAGCCATGTTTCCTGTCAGGATAGTCACAATGTACAGAACAAGGAGATGATGAGTGAGGAACCCTGGGACTGAAAAATGTTTGAGAGAATTGCAAGTATTAAAGATTTTGTGAATTTTTATACTCAGTGAAATGAGCTCACTCTTTTGTGCAGCATACTAGTCAGTTAACTAGTATTTATGGAGCATTTTCTACATGCCAATTACTATTCTAGATGCTGGGGATACATCATTGAACAAAATAAAGTTTGAAGCAGAGTCATTATCTAACTTAAGTCCTTAAAGGGATCATATCGCCGCGTGGAAGGTAGTGGCAGAGTAGAAGCAGGGAAACCAGTTAAAAAGGCTTTAGCAGTAATGCAAGAAAGAGATGATGGCTTGGCCTGGAGTGGTAATAGCAATGCAGATAATGAGAAGTGGTCAGAATCAGATTATATTTGGAAGGTATAGCCAACAGAATTTTGTAATGGATCAATTCCAGGGTATGATAGAAAACAGCCAAAGTTTGGGTCTTGAAATAAAATTGCAGAGGAGAAGGCTTGGAAAGTAGAATTCAGTTTTGGTCATTAAGTTTCAGATGCCCATTAGACATCTAAGTAGGAAGTCTGGAATGAATGCAAAAGAAAGATCAGATTGGAGAGCTGTCCACGCACCAGGGATATTTCATCACGTTGGATGAAACCACAAAAGGGATGAATGTAGGAAAGAAGCTGTAGTCTGAAATTTAGAAACTGAGAGGATGAGGATCCAAGAAAAGAAGCTAATAGCAGCTGCTGAAATAGAACCACCAAAGGAGCAGCATATGGAAGTCTCATTAAGACCATGTTTCAAACTATACACACGTTATACTGTATTGCATATATGGCTTATTTCCAAATTAAAAATTGAAAATTTATTGTGAGGGAATGATCAGCTGTGTTAAATGTTGCTGATAGATGCAAAAGATGAAAATCAAAACTGACAGTTTTAAGATTAGGAGGAGTGGAAGGGAAGACAAGTATAAAGAAATCTGTTTTGTTTTGAAGGAGAAGGGAAATGGTATGGTAACAGATCAAAGGTGGTTTGTTTAGTTTGGGAATATGTTTATAGGCTCATGGAATGATTTAGTAAAGAGGGGGAAACTAATGGCATGCATATAGGGATCTGCATCTACTTGAGAATCTATTTTATGTGAATCTGGTCTTTTGGAATAGAGCCATAAGGGTCCTAGATCTGTCACCCACTATTATTAATTCATCTGTTGGTTAGTAGATTACCCCCTTTAAGTAGTCCTAAACGGAATAGCAAGAAATTCACATAATCTCTGTTCTTAAAAAGTTTACAATCTAGTTGGCTAAATGGAGAAAACATAAGAGCATACACAAGTTTAACAATTCAGATTATAGACAATCCCCTTTAAACAACAACAACTCTGTGCCCCAGCATTGGCACCTAGTAATTGTCCTCAAGCATTTACTTACAGTGAGTAATACAGAGTGGCAAATAAACCAGGTCCTTTCAGTCCCAATCTATAGAAGAGATGAATTGGGTATCTATAATTCATAAATATATAAATTTATAAATTGAGTATTTATAATTGATGAGGAAAAGAAAACTGGGAATAGGTAAGATGGTGGCATCTAATCTTTATAGATTAGAAGTAATAACAATTTCAATATTAATGATTTTTATCTACGCATTTCACCTATGCTGAACCCATGAACCATCAGCTTTCTCTTTGGAATAATTATGAGTTCGTAAAAAGGTGGAAGATATTTATTGTATAGGGTAGACAGTTTTATATTTACACCGGGTTGGAGTTGGGCACTTGTCATAGACGCTTGTAATGTGGCATTATGTAAACACGGTTGGTATCTGTACTGTAATAGCTATGCCACTCCAGTCATGGAGAGTGCCCTGCTAGACTGAGACAGCAAGACCCAAGAGTCCAGATCTGCCATCCAATTTCTGGTCCCCCAATTAAAAATGTCCCCTCTTTTCAGCGTTTTCCCAGCCTGAGAAACGAGCCAACAGCATCCACGATTCCGGCCACTGGGGAAGACCTGCGTGCAGGAGTTCCGCAGCATCGAAAGGTACAAGAAGACAAAAGCCGGTATGCCGACGCGGCTCTGTGCAGCATCCTCTCAGCACAAGGAACAAGAACATCCTCACCACAGTTTCCTCGGTGGGAAAAACTGACTGTATCTGTGTAAGAGGAGCTCTTCTTTTTGTTCCGTACTTCATCCAGCTTCACAGAGTTCGACCAAACCAGTGTTCTAAACAATAGCTCAAGGGTTGCTGAGAGCTGTACGCCTTTCTCGTTCAAAATACACACGCTGATTTTCTATGCTGGTCTGGTCTCACATTAATTTTAGCCTTTATCTAAGCTAGTTAGAAGAGTACGCAACGCCACAGTCCCCGCCTCGCAGGTCGCAAAAGCAGTTCGCTTCTCCGCAGCCTCCGCTCCCGGGGCCGGCCGCCTGCACGCCACCGGCTGCTGAAGAACGAGATCGAGGCATAGAGACGGCCCGCCGCCTAGAGCGGCCACAACTGCCCGGCCATTCTCGCTTTTCTCTCGCTCTCTATGGTTAGGAGGGCAAGCTCCTCCTCTGCCCGGAAATAGTTATGTTCCCAGACACTTGCGCAAAACCAGAAAGTAGTTCCGGTTCCGGCGTGTGGATTTTCGTTCCTGGTAGTCAGTTGTCACGGTTGGTGAGCAGCGACTGAGGCAAGATGGTGCGGAATCTGCTGGTGAGGATCTTTTCTCTAGGCATTTATGATGTGGGGAGGGAGGGCTGGGAGGGGAGGCTAAAAGGGCCTCTCCTGGGAGGGAAGGAGGAAGGGAGGAGGCGGCTTCTGAAGTCACCTTGGTCCATGTCCTTTTTGCTTGACCTTATTTTCCCTTCCATGCATCACTCTGGCCCCAAGCTGTGCTGGGAAGATGTAGGGAATGGCGAAGCTGGCGAGGTGACCAGAGGATTGTGCGTTAGACAAGCGTGGGTTCTTAGTTCTCATTCCTGACCTTGTGGGCCCAGGTGGGAAGTTTCTGATACCCGGAAGCATCAGACACTGAAGGGTTTAAATTTCAGTGGTTCTGAGCTTTGTGAGCGTCAGAAGGCTGTTTAAAAAACAAGTCATTCAATTTTGGCTGGGACTTTAGGAGCATTCATGGCCGAATGGTCGTGTTGTTTCCGTCAGGCAGTTCTGCAGTGTCCTTTACCCCTCCACCGACTTTGAGAGCATGTGAAATATTTTCCCAAAATTTTGAAAAGAAGGAAAATGTAACAGTGGTCGTTTTCTTTGGTAATTTTACAATGAGTTTTTACTTATCTTCGCAATGTCATTTGACAATGGAATGCACATTTGTTGATTTAATTCAACTGAATATGTAATGCAAGTTTCTTTGTTTAAAGATTTATACCCTACTATTGATTTTTAGAAAAAATGTAATGAGGGAAGCACTTAACTAGAAATCATGCCTGTTTATTTTGATATCAAATAATAGATTTTTAATAATATGGTAGAGTATTAAATAAAAGAAAATTCTGAGCTTAGTGTATTTTGTAACCTGTCTTTATTTTTGTAGTATCTACATACCAATATATTTTCCTTATATAATGCTACTGCTTAAATTCAGGTAAAGATCATGAATTTTTTTTTTCCCCTCATAATTTGCATGAATTGCTTCTTAAATGTGGTCTTTGGGGACTTCAGAATGTAATATAAAGAAACAGTGGCAGGGCAACAAATAAGAAAACCTCAGTGCTTATCTATGACTTTGTTATTGACAAATTAGATATGTTTTAACTCTCAACTTCCCTTTTCTGTAATATTAAAGATTGGAAATGGTTGAATTTTGAAGGTTTCTTTAGGCCTTAAGTCTGCTTAATATATATGGATTTTTTATTTCAGGCTCTTCGTCAAATTGCTCGGAGGACCATAAGTACTGCTTCCCGCAGGCAGTTTGAAAATAAAGTTTCAGAGAAACAAAAGCTGTTTCAGGTACTGAAATATTTTATGGGAGATTGTTACTTGTTATAGTTAAGAGTACCAAAAGTTGGAGATAGGGAGTAAATCTGGAGATGTCTGATCCTTAGCAATCCTGTTGTATTAGCAAAAGAATAATGAGAAGCTGTCTATTGATAGCTAACTGAGCATTTGCTATAGCCAGCAGGCCTTTGGGAAAGCAGAAGAAAAGAGGAGGTAAGGGTATAGGCCAAAGGCACTTTCTTTTGGGAGAGTCATATTAGGTTAGCACTCTTTGGGGTAATTGTACTGGAATTGACAAATAGACTGTAGGAAGGGCCTAGGAACAGGACAAATATGTGTAGAAACTTGATATATGTCAAACGTACTATTTCCTGTCAGTTGGGAAAGGATATAATAAATTAGTATTGGAAAAATTGGCTATTTTGAAGAGATTAAAGTTACATCCCTTCTATATTGCATATTAAAAGATTAATTACAGATATAAATACTTCTCCCTCAAAAAATATTAAAATACAGGAAAAATCTTTCCAGTTTTATTGAGGAATGATTGACAAGTAAAAATTGTATACATTTAGGTTGTACCTGACTTTTTTTAAAGTGTACAGTGAGACATTTAATATATCTATGAATGTTTACCACAGTCACGTTAATCTTTGGGGTCATCCTAAGGAAGTCTTTACAAAGCAGTAGAAGCTATAAAGGAGAAAAGTTGCAAGATTTGATGACATGAAAATTGTAAATGTATTTATGGTTACAAAACACAATTGACAATTTGAGAGCAAATTTTTAAAATTAGCAACATTTTTACTGTTAGCAAAAACTTAATGTCCTTAATATAGAAAGAGCTCCTACAAATAAATAAGAAATGCAAATTAAAGTGACAAGCTGCTCTCTTTTTCCCTGTTTGTCTGAATTTTAGGAAGATTTAAAATAGGTTATGTTAGCCAGGTGCGGGAGATATGTGCATTCCTATATAGTGCTTTGATATATGCTAGGTAGTAGTATAATTGGTACAGAAATTTTAGAGGATATTTGAAAGTATCATTAGAAACAAACCACGTGCCCTGTCATCTAGGACTCCCACTTTAAGAGTCTTTCTGCAGAATAGTAGCATAAGTATTTAAAAATAGGAAATAGGCTATTATTCATTACAGGATTTTAATACCCCAAACCCTAACAACCTAAATACCCATTAACAGAGGACTGACTAATTGAATTATGATTTTTTGGGGGGTGGCATAGTGGAATTCTATGTAGCCATTAAAAGGAACAAAATAGGTTTAAATGGACTAACAATGGTTTTTAAGATATTATTGAGTGAAAAATAGTGTGTGATAGACCATTGTATAACACAATCTCATTTTGTGTATTAAACAAGTATGTGTATGGATTAGAAGATATGACAATATAAGCATTAAAAAATTAAAGGTGTGTACTTGGTGTTAATAGTGGTTTTCTAATGAGGAAAGACTTAATGGGACAGAGCAGTTTACCTTTGTAAGTAGTTAGGTTATCAGTGATGTTTTGTTTTATTGTGATCTCTGATTTTTCATAAGTAAAATTTTAAGTGGTAAAAAAAAAAGTTGTACCATATATACTACATAAAGAGAAAATACTTAATTTAACAGATATATTAAATATCTACTATATGCCAGGTACTGGATTAGGAGTTAAAGATATAACTTATGGTTATGAACCAAAACCCTCTCCCTTTTTTTTAAGGGGTAAAAAACTTCCGTACAACTAAATCTAAAGTGGAATAATTATTGCTTTTTTAATAAAGTTGATGAACTCAGTAACTATATTTTCACAACCTTAATGTTTATATATGTTCCTTTGAAAGGATCTCTTTTGGATCTCAAATTAACTTTAAAAGAAAGAATGTCAATTTTTAGGAGTTCTTATTTTAAAAGTAGCTGTAGAGAAAGAATCAGGAAAATTATAGTCCTTTTAAATTTTGATATTTAACAGACTTCAATTCCAGGAGGTTAAGGAGCCACTTCATTTTATAAGAATGAATTAATTTTTTTTAACTTAGCTGGAAACAAATGTCACATGTATTAATTATTCCTATTTTTTTTTTTTACCTAGGAGGATAATGGAATTCCAGTGCATCTAAAGGGTGGGATGGCTGATGCCCTCCTGTATAGAGCCACCATGGTTCTCACAGTTGGTGGTAAGATGTTTGGAATGCTTGCTTTAGTGTAAAGTCATAGCAGGGGTAACTAACAACATCATTGCTTTCACCATGCCAGTATTTTAACACAGGCAGTCTGTTCCCAGAATCTGAGGTCTTACTGCCTCACATATAATGAACAACTCAAGAAGGTGTTGGATACATATTGTAGAAGAACATTTTAATTTTTTTTAAAAAAAAACCAATAAAGTTTGATAATTATCTCATGAGAGAAGTGGCTTTTGGAGTGGGCCACCGGTGGCCCTGCTGGCCTTGGGAGGAGCCAAAGATAGCGCTCTGCCCCATCTCCTGTAACAGGGTCTCTTAAACATTATGACTGTGATGCATAATAAAAGCACATTTCTTATCTAAACTCTGTATGTACATGTTTGAGACAGAAACGGAACCTTGTACAGCACAGAGCTTACTCTGATTGTGTGTAAAGTGCTTTGATATTTCCCTGTGGTTTGGGCAGGCCCGTTATTCAGTGTTAACAGTGGGCTATCACAGATTGGGGTGCTGGGGGCAGCTAGGAACTGGGATGATTGCCCGCCAGGGGAGAAAGGAAAACGATGTTAGAGTGATTACCGGACGCTCGTCCTATTGATAGGAATGCCACATACATGGATTTCTGTAACCCTTGTATTACGTCTGTAATGTATCCTCACATTAAAGATGAATAAATTATGTCATTTACCCAAGGTAATGCTGCTTGTTTGTGGAAGAGCTGAGATCTGAGTCCCAGTCACAGAGTCCCCTGCTTATACCAGGGCGCCTTCTTTGGCTTACTTGAGTACAGGGAAGGGCGTTTATGGACAGCAACCTGGTTGTGACATTTGGGCTTCCTTAAGATAAAGTCCTAAATTATTTTTGGCCAACATGACTGTTCCTTAGACATTTTGGTAATTAGTTTTAAAAATAAATTTCTAGTTATTAGAAGTTCCTACTTTAAATTTATTTTAAAATTATATGTCACTCTTCCTTGGTTTTACATTGATAATATACTTCAGAGAAGGCATGCATATTTTTGACCTCTTTTTTGGGCTTTTGAATCATTCTTAGCATTTTTCAGGCAATCTTAGGTTATAGTTTCTTAATCTTTAAAAATGTTTTACCAGTTATTAAGTTGACAGATAAGTTATTTTGCTGCATCTAACAGGTTCTGTAGAAGTTAACTAATACTAAAACTAAATTAAACGTATTTTATTTGTATTTAAAATTTTGCCAGCACCTATCAGAATACTTTTTATGTTCCCATAAAAGTAGTCTAAATGCCAACCTTGCCTTTATATTACAACTTTTTAGCTGGAATGTTAGGTGTATACATTTACATCTCAGGATTTCTTACAAGTTCTTTCTCTGTTTCTCCTTTTTCAGGAACAGCATACGCCATATATGAGCTGGCTGTGGCTTCATTCCCCAAGAAGCAGGATTGACTTCAGTTTATCCTCTCAGCGATCTGTGGACCAGTAATCTGACAATAACTGAGTTCTTCTTTGGGGATCAATATTTATTGACTTGTACTAACTGCCACCAATAAAGCAGTCTTTACCATGCTTGGTCTTAGTTTTTCACTTTAGGATACGTTATACCAATTAACACCAGCTCTCGATCAGCCTTGTAAACCTTAGGTAAGGAGCAAAAAAAAAAAAAAAAAAATTCCTTTGTCATTAGATTGTATAAAATATCATTGTGATACTGTTATAGTGCAATTTTACTTTTAGCAGCTTAGTATTATATAGTGGATGGTCTTCAGCTTTAATTGAGCTTGGCACTTGGAAAGCGTACTTCTTTGAATCTCGCCTGCCCCGCCTTCCCTGCTGTACTGTATCCAGGGATGTGCTAGGACCTGGGATTAGTGGAGTCCGTTTATTTTTGACTCATGGGATTCAAGGGTCTTTTTTTCCTCCTCTCTTTAGCTGTGTGTGTTTATGTTTAAAATATTGGATGTATTCCACAGTTTACAGGAGGCTTTAAGAGAGTAGCTGTGAAATAATTCAGTATTTGTTCTTCTGCTCACACTCACAATGGGCTTCTATTATGTTACTTTAATCCGTAACGTAAAGTGTACTTTTCCTTAAAATACTTAGTTCATTTGTGAAAGTTAACCTGGGGGAGCGTGAGGAATCAGACTTTGTCATCTCTGTAAGCTGTGCATTTGTAACACTACTACGTGAAGACTAGAGTCTTGGTGTGTCAGATCTAGGAGAAATCTATGAGTAAGGGTTTTCTAAACTTTAATTTCTGGATAAAATCGAGAAAATTAATAGATTTAGAAAAATAGAGTCAAATCTGAAATAGGTCAACTAAGTCTTTTGCTTTTAAAACATTGAGGCTTATGGTACAAATCCATCTCAAAAGATACCTAATAAAAGATGTTTCAGCCTTGAATCTTGAACATTAGAAAGGATCCTGGTAGCCATACGTCTCACCTGCCACCAGATGCAGGAATCTGCCTAACCTCTTACAGACTCTTACTGCTAAATTAGCAGAGAACATGGCTTTTGAAGGGAGTGGAATGAATAACACTAAACATTTCCAAATGCTGAGGAAGTGCTTAAGTTGGTCTGGAATTGGTCCAATTTTGTGTTCAGAGCTAAAAAGCAACTACTGATGATATTTTGAAACCAGCTCTATTTGTTGGCATTGTACAAAGGAGAACTTCATAAATGTGACTTGAAATGCTTGATGACATGGTACAAAGGATACTGTTGTGCAGTAACAAGGAAGAACAGCTCGCTACCCTCTGCAACTTCTATCTCTTGATATTGTGAGGGGTACTTCACTATTTGTGGTGTAACCTAGTGAGACAATTTATAAAACGTTTTTAATGCCAAAATTCTGTTTGAGCTATGTTAACATGGCAAGATTGGATAAAGTAGAAGTAGGCTAAATGCTTAAGATGCTTTAAAATACTGTAAAATGCTAAGATTACATTTTTGCTCTTCACCCTTAACTTTTGCTTTGTAAGCAGGGGTGGAGGTGGGGAGGGGTACGAAGGGCAGGATCTCAGAAGAGGGGTTGCCGGTTAGAATTTCATGAAATAATCTGCTATACTTAGCATATTTAGTAAGAAATATTACTATTATTGATAGATTTCGAAAGCTAACCAAATGCCCGTAGAACAAAGTTGGTTAGAAGTATTGAAATGTGGCCTTCAGGAAACAAAACAACTGTCATTCCAACCTCCTTTTATCTTTATACGTTATCCTTTTGAAAATAATGTCTGCTACTAAGTAGAAGAAATTCCATGATGATGTTATCCCACTAACACTAATGCAGAGGAGTTACATTTAGGTGAAATTTTGTTGTAATTAGTCCTATGCTCAGAACTGTGTTTGTAGGCTAGCTGTTGTAGGTGAAATCACACCAAAAAAAACTACAGCTCAGAGAGGCATGCCGTTTACCCAAAGCTTCAAATAAACGGCAGCCCAAGATTTCAAATCCAGTTTTACCTGATTCTTAAAAATTCATGGTCTTTCTGGTATACTTCCTCTTACCAGGTATCTGATTAAACATTGGCTGGGATAGTACATTGCTAGCAGCAACATATGCAACTATGAATACCCTGCCGACTCCATCCCCTTCACAGGCAGGCTTCTTGAGGAAGCAGTCAGCACGGTTTCCAGTCCAGTGTTCAGCCCCACATGGATCTCTCTATAACCTGCAGTCTACTAAGTATTTACCACCTGTCTCTCCCGTTCGATAGCCGAGACCCAGCCTCAGCGCTCATCACCGGCCGCAGCGCTCGGCTGCTGCGTGGTGCGCGTGCGCACTCGTTCTTGACCGGGAATGTGGTGAAGCTCCCCAGGTTCTGCCGGAACCTCTGACATTCTTCCCTTTGCTCCCAGTGGTCCCTGCACTCGTCTTCATCGGGCGTTTCATGCCTCTGAATCTGATTCCGAGTTTGAATTATAATCATTGATAAGACTGGAAGCCTGGATAGCACTGTAGTTAATCACAGACGATGGAGTCAGAGGACCCAGCCTCAAGCGTTGGATTAGATGACCATTAGTAACCTTGCTACACTCGTGTCCTCATCTGTATAAATGGGATAATGCCAAGTTATTCTAATGCATGTAAAGCACGCACAAAAATGATTTCTGACACACACCAAATGGGCAAGAAATCTAGGGGCTTCTATTGCTGGCTCTCCAAGAGAAGGAGCTCGATCTTTTCAACTCATATTCCTGTCAACTTGACACAGCGTAGGGGTTATGAGCTGGTCAGGGCTGGTAGGGCTGGTTCACACTTCCATGCATGTCCTTGGTGCCTTCTTTTGGCTCTGCTATCCTTAATGATGGCTTTCATTTTCTTTGTAAGATGGCAGTTGTAACTCGAGCAATTTTGTTTGTTTTCCTGCAGGAAGAAGGACTGGTGAAGGCACATGCTGAATAGGCAAACTCTGTGTAAAAAACTTCCGAAGCCCCGCACTGAGACTTCAACTTATCTCTCTTTGGCCAGACTTTTGATCGTGCCTGGATTCAAGGAGGCCACAAAATGCCTTAGCTAGGTATGTTGCCAAGCAAAACTGGACCTCTTTAATAAGAAAGGGAGTCTGAGTATTGAATTGGCAACTCAGTCTCTCCCCCAGCCAGTTTGTTTTTTAAAAGAGTGAAGTCCACACTGGAGGAGACAGGACCTAGAAGCAGTTTGGTTCCTGGTTCGGGTTGTTTCTGACTCCCACAGCCATGCCTGTCCTTAGGCTTGGGTGTATTCCATTGGCCAATAACTTAATCTTTTTGCTTAAGTTAGTTCAGGTAGGTTTCTCAACCAGGAACCAACCAAAGCAGGATTTCCTGCGTTTCCCATCTATCATCCCATCTAATAGGGCCCCAAATCTACCAGCTACTCTAAACAGTAGTTTGGTGTTTCATACATGGCAGCCAATTACTGGTTTCTCACAGCAGGCAGGAATGTTTCAAGTCAGCATGAACTCAAATAAATATGGAGAATACAAGAATGATAAAAACCAAGAATTACAATGCTGCTGTAGCCTGTTTGGCTCAGGGTTTGCAGAACCCTTCCTGCCATGTGAAATAGTTGAGCACAAGTTCCCCAAAGCTGGCAATTTCACAGGCATCTAGTTGGAGACTTCCCCATCCTGTGTCCAGGATGCATCTGTGCAGAAAGCGACATCTCGTGACCCACTACCAGGACTTCTACGTATACATCAAAATCGATAATTCAAGTTAACAGATGTTGAGCGCCTAGTGTGTGCCAGACACTGTTGTGGGTGCCCGGGAATCAATGGGGAACAAAATATGCAGATTCCTGACCTCACAGAGTTTACATTATAGTGAGGGATGGCAACGGAGACAGTCAATAAAATTTAAAAAATTGCACAGTATGTCAGAAAGTAGTAAGTTCTATGGGAAAAAAAGACCAAAGGGGAGAGCTGGCATAGGGGTGGGGCTGACTGGCTGTAGATGTAAATGAGGTGTGAGGGTAGGCTTCAATGGGAAGGTCAGATAGAAGTAAACACTGTAGAGGTGAGGGAGCTGGTCCAGCAGATACATGGGGAAAGGCTTTATAGGAAGAGGGAACGGCTTGGAGCAAGTGCCCTAATGTGCCCGGCATGTTCAAGATCAGGAAGGCAGGAGAGTTACTGCTGACTGAGGAGGAGAAATCAGAGGTTAGCAGGGCTCACACCAAGTAGGGCCTTGTAGGCTGTTGTAAGGACTCAGGCTTTTCCTCTGAGTGGTATTGGGAGCCACTGCAGAGTTTCTCGCAGAAGAGAGACTTCCATTTTTAAAGAGGATTAGATTGGCTGTCATGTTGAAATAGACCAGAGGGGACCCAGGGTAGGTGCCAGCAGACTGCCACAATCCAGGCAAGAAACAATGGAGGCTGAGAGCAGATGTGAGTCCTGGAGGCAAGGAAAAGTGGTCCGACTATGAACAGAGGGGGAGTTTTCCATTACCAGCCTCCTAGACCTGGCTCTTCTCCATCCATCCACCCTCCCATCCAGCCATCTGTCCGTCCATCCAACAATTACTTATTGAAAGCTTACTTTATGTGGGGCACTGTTCCAGGCTCTGAGAACACCACTGTGAACTGGACCAGCAAGCTCCTTCTGGAGCTTACATTTTACTCAGCAGAGATAGATGGTAAATAAACTCGTACCCCAATGGTGGTCTACAGTGGGAACTGCTATCAAGGAATCCACAGTGATTTCTTAGGAAAAGTGCTGGAGTAGAAGCTAGAAAAGGCCTCAGAGGAAGTGATGTTTGAAACAAGACCAGAAAAGAAGGAGCCAGCTGTGCTAAAAGTCAGGAGAAAAGCATTCCTGGGAAAGAAAACTTGCTGTGCACAGTGGAATTGCAGAGAGAAGACCAGTGTTGTTGGAACATAGGGAGCTGGGGAAAGACAGCAGCAATTATCTCTTCCCCAGGGACGAACAGCACATGGCCATGTTGCTACACGGACGGTCCGCATGGATTTGTTTCTGGTTTCATAATATTATGAAACAGTCTGATAAGCACAGTATTGATTTAACAAAGAGTCTAAACATAAACTAGCATGTGAACACTCTCTTCCAGCCAGTTGTTGTTACTATTATTAGCAAGAACTAGAAGCTGAGGAAATACAGTTAGGAGAGATCAAACACACAGCAATTAGGTTTGAACCTGATCTCAAATCAAGATCTAACTTATTCCAAATCCCATTAAAAAAAATCCACTATGTACCATGTTACTTCCTAGATGAGGAAGAAGAAAGGCTACTTAAGACAATTTTACTGGTTCCCCGATAGACTTTATTCTGGGTGAACAATTGATTCACTGGTTGTTCAGTAAACCTGCCTCTTAATGGTTGGCAACTTTTATTTGCTCTCTCTCTCTCCTCTCTGATTCCCATGAAGCTGACCATGTATCTGCTCTGATTGGCTGTCTCTATTGAAATTATAGTTTTACAGCTTATCAATTTTTTTTTTTTAAAAAAACAACTCCTTCAAGTCAGAGATGTTTTGAAGAACTCATCTCGTTAATGAGGAAACCCAGTCAAAACAAAGACACTTTTGAAATCTGATTTAGACACCCTACTGTGTGCTCTGATCCACTGTACACATCTCCACCAGTGCACTTATTATGCAGTGTTGTGGCTTTGTTTACTCCATCTGACGATAAGCTCCTTAAAGTCACGGATGAAGTCCTTCATCTCTGTATTCCCAGATCCCAGCAAAGCACATGACTTATGGCAAATATACAATAAATTCTTCTTTTTCTAAAAACTTATTTTTTTCAGATCTAACATTCAAAAAATCTCAAATACTGCACCACAATTATGATATAGAATTTTTCTCTCACCCCTAAAAGTTCCATTTGCTCCTCTGCAGTCAATCCCATACCCCACCGCCAGTCCCTGTTCTGAATTATGTCTCTGTAGTTTTGCTAGTGAGGCTATACTGTCATATACATGTCATAATATGTGGTGTGTACTCCTTTGTGTCTGACTTTTTCCCTGGGCATAAAGAGTTTGAGATCCATCTATGTCACAAATATCAGGAGTATACTTCCTTTTGTAACTAAGTAATACATTAAAGTTGTTTTCAGTTTTTTACTGTTACTATTATGAATAATGCTGCTCTAAACATTCACATGCAGGTCTTTTTTTTCAAATGGAGGCACTGGGATTGAACCCAGGACCTTGGGCATGCTAAGCATGCGCTCTATCACTGAGCTACATCCACTTCCCCCCACCTATACAGGCCTTTAGATGGACATATATTTTCATTTCGCTTGGGTAAATACATAGCACTGGGATTTCTGAGTAGTACAGTGAGTGTTTAATTAAATTAAATTAAATTAAATTATTTATTTTTATTGAAGTACAGTTACAGTGTGTCAATTTCTGGTGTGCAGCACAATGTCCCAGTCACGCACATACATACGTATATTCGTTTTCATATTCTTTTTCATTAAAGGTTATTACAAGATATTGAATATAGTTCCCTGTGTTATAAAGAAGAAATTTATGTTTTTAATCTGTTTTTATATATAGTGGTTAACATTTGCAAATCTCATTTGATCCATTTTTTTAAACTGTCCTCCCTCCTTTAATTCTCTTTTCTTGAACCTTCTTTTGACTTTTACTCCATACCTACCTTATCAATGGTTTCTCCTCTTGGATTCATTTAATCTCTTTTCCTGCCCCTTTTGAAATATCCTACATAATTTATAGTAGGTCATCAGTGGCACTTTCATAAATGTCCTTCGGCTACGGTCCATCTCAGAGCCAGAGAACGAAACTGTGAGGTTTTAGATACACCTGGGATGTGCCCTTCCGTTTCAGGTTCTGTGATGCGTCAAAGAATACTCAAAATCACGTCAGTGAATCTGAAGTCGGATGCAGATGGTCTGAGATGCTAGAAGGAGGCTTCGTAATTTCTGGGACAATGTGAGTATCCTTCTGTGACTTTTCCATTGTCTCTAAGACAAACACAGGCATCTTTTCACAAGAGAAGCTAAGTCATAGTCATTTTTAAAAGCCTACATTTCCCTGGAAATTTTCCTATATTCTCTTTCTATTTATAACCACATTTGTTTTGCCTGTTTTTTTGTTCCAGCATAATGTTTATTAAAAAGATGTCATGTAATCCTTTCAGTGCCCTCTGAGATAGGAAAGATGAAATGAAGTTTTAACAGAGTAAATGACTCTCTGGGGAAAACACATGTCTGTGCAATGATGTCATCAACGATGACTCCACGGCCTCATTGTTCTCAGGGGACTTGCTGTTTCCATAGGCTGTCTAGCTCACAGGATGGGTTTGCTTTCAAGTGAAGCCAGTCTCAAAACTATGCTAAGTGTGAGGGCCAGGAGTTAGCAGGAGTTAAGGAATTCCTGAAGACAATAGTGCAGGGGAGAGTCCTCTGTACTTGGCAGCCAGTTCTTCAGACTGAGTGGAGTGAATCAAAATTCTGAATATGGTCTTGTTAAATCTGATATCAGTTACCAGGACTATTTGACACTGTGGAAAGGGCTTGGCCAGTTTACATATTAGCTACCAAGTGTCTAGCACCGATGTCCACAGAAAGTGGATTATTTACCACTGGATTGCTATCTGTCGGTGGTCATCCCCCACGATCTCTTTTCTCCCTCTTCCATAATTATGGAACATCCAAGTTTTAGATGGGCACTGGGATGGCCAGAATAAATTATAATTGTCAAGCCTCCCTTGCAGCTACATGTGACCATGTGACTAAGTTCTGGCCAATGAGATGGAATCACAATCATCAAAGAGCAGCCTACAAGAAATAGAGGACTCATCTGTGGAGCAATAAGATGGAAGGAGCCTGGGCATCTGAAGACTTCATGGAGCAAATCCACTGCATCAGCTGTGGACTGCCTACCTCTTGACTTTTATGAGTGTCTGAGTCCCCATCGCTTCTGTTCTCTGTTGCCTACAGCAGACCCCTTCTGATGCAGTAGAGTGCCAACTTTTGGGCACTTTAAGGAGTGGAGCCATTTTTTTTGGGGAGGGGGAATAATTAGGTTTGTTTGTTTGCTTGTTTGTTTGTTTAATGGAGGTACTGGGGATTGAACCCAGGACCTTGTGCATGCTAAGCATATGTTCTACCACTGAGCTATACCCTCCATCCTGGAGTGGAGCCATTTAAAGTTGGTACAGCAATGTTTTCATGGATTCCTAGTGGGGGTCTCGGGAAGAAAGCTGACATTGCCTGTTACAGGATGCGAGTCCACTGTGCTGGGTCTGTCCCTTCATCTGCACTCAGGACACATGCAAACTGCCCTGGTGCTGCTCTAGTGCCTGCAGGAAGTCGGGGAGATACCTCCCCTTCTCACCCTCCGGAGCAGGAACTCATGGCCACCAGGCATCTCATCTCCTTATTGGCAGCTCCGTCAGCTGTACTGCTAAGTGCTGGGTGTCCCAGGAACGTCTAGTTGCCTATGTCACTGCCTATTTGGGGCAAGTTTTAGTTTGCTTTAACCTAAAAAGATTGCAGATGCAGATATGCTGTGATAGGTGGCAGTCTTCCACGGCTGTAGTCCAATCCCATTCTTAAGACAGTGAGGCAATGAGTCCCAGCAAGTTTTGCAAAATTAATGACATGCCCAGGAAGAGCAGAAAGAAGACCAAACAGGTGCTTGGCACCTGGATTCTAGTCCTGGCACCACTGATACCCTGATGCGAACCTGACCTTGCGTGAGCGACTTAAAGGCCCTGAGTCCCAGGTTTTGTAAATGTGAAGTGAAGGAGCAGGTTACAGGGTTTCTAAGGTCCTTTGGTCTCGTCACTCTGTGATAACCCCACCATCATTAGCTCAGGGCTATCATACAGTTTCATTTCTTTTTCTAAAAGTATTCAACTAATCTGTTGAGTATAAATACGGTTTAAAAAAACAAAACAAAACAAACAAACAACCCCCCCCCCCAAAACCATTACCGGTACTTTCATCAGAAGAAACATAACAAAATTTTCTCACCCTTTGGACTTCTACTTTAACATCAACGTTCGTAAGAACAAGAAATAAATAGCATCTTGAGTGTCCTTCAAATGAAACTGTACCGTATTTTTGTCTGACTTATACTTTAGAGCCACTGACATCAGTGAACCAGACTTACTGCAGGTGTAACATGAAAGCGGGCATCGTGGAAACTTGGGAAGCTGGTGGGGCTGGGTTTGAGTCTGCAGCCCCACTTACCAGCTCTCTGACCCCGTCCAATCAAGTTTCCCTCCCTTTGCTGGCTTACTCATAATAATTTTCCTCACCGCTGTCGGCAACACTGAACCCAAATTTAAACACCCACTTGGACCACTGATTTGGGGACCAGCCCAATGGGCGGTTAGTCTTCCTTAATAACCAGTTCTAGGTGATAACTTAGTCTTTTGCTGGCAGCTGAGTTCCCAGCATTTCCTTTGCACAAAGGGGGCTCAGCTTAGACCAATGCATGTCAAACTTCATTGACCATCAGAATTATCCAGGCAGCTTCAAAGACATACAAATGCCCAGGCGGGGGATCAGATTTGATTGGTGTAAGGGTGATGCTCAGACATCTGGACAGAAGATGGTTAGTCTCTCCGAGTGATTCTTTTGTGCAGGCTGGCTTGAGACCCGTTGGCTTAGACACACCAAGATCACCTCGAGCCACATGGTGGCCTTGCAATAGGGCAGCAGGAGGAGAAATATGGCTGAGTCCACCACAGAGCCCACACTGTGGCCATACAGTTGCCAACTAAAAACTGGCACTTGCCATCTGCCTCTCCAAGGATCGGATCAGGTTGGCACTCACCACCTAACTCTGCTTGGATTCAATCACGAGCCGCTGCCACCGCTGACCTCCAACACTCCCTTAGAGGAGTTCAGGACGGAGGTCAGGAGTGAGGCACTCTGTGCTCTCGGAAAACTGGCTGAACAGGCCTTCAGACAGTTAGGTATTTTCAGGAGAAGATTTTATGACCCAAAGTCTTGCATCTCCTCACATCTAGAAAAGTATGAAAATCATTGACGGTGACATCTGCTCCTTGTGACTAGCAGCAGCCTTTGCCTAGATGTATGCTTGCCTGCATGTGCCCCCCCTTCACTGAAATCCTGTATGACCCTGAGTTTTCCCCCTGCCTCTTTGGAAGAGTTTCTCAGAGCTATCTGAGATGCTGTCTCTCAGGCTATAGTCCTCATTTTGCCCCAAATAAAACTTAACCCACAACTCTCACATTGTGTGATTTTATTTCAGTCAGCACTGTGAGAGCCCTTCATTGCTTTGCGAGACCCTCACCTCACCTCCAGTGTGAAGATCCAGAAGACCCCTGCTGGAAAGTGCCAAACCAGGCAGTGCGGTTTCATTTTCACAATTCTTTAACAATAATCAAAATAGTAAGGTCACAAGACTTCATTTCAAACACGTCTTCATAAAAACATAAACATGAGCCTCAACACTTGGCTTTGTAATTACGTCCCTGCGATGAACACAGCCTTCTGTGTTCCTAATATCAGGGATCAGAATCTTTTATTTTGGGGGCAGTCAGTGGTTTTGCTCCAAAGCTGTTGCTACCAGAAAACAAAACAAGACAAAACAAAAAAAACAACCTAGATTACAAGAGAAGAAGCCATTCAATAAATAAAACCACACTTTTTTTTTTTTTTTTTTTTTTTGGAAAAATCAGACCCCATGTGAGAGTCTGAAGTGATTATTTTCTTCACTGAAACAATGAGTGAGAACTTTATGTACTTTCGGTTTGATGAGGCCAGCACTGGGCAGGAGACAGACAGGGGGAGGATGGAGAAAATTGTTTAAGCATTTCCCAGATGCTTTTTGTATCACATGCAGTGTTATGCATTTAGCCACCCATGAACGAGCTCGAGCTCGCAGGAGGCCAAAGCGCAACAAGACTATCATTTTCCCTTTGAATAACTGCCTGTCTCCGAGAGAGTACAGATGTAGTTGTTCACAGTTTGCAAAACCCTGGGGGAAAAAGAAAGGATACATCTCTCTTTTTTTCACCTCTGTCTTTGAAAAAAAGATCTGCATTTGAGTCTGTGATACTATTTCACTTTTATTAATGTAATAGAAAGCTACCAATAAAGACAGGAGCATGAAAAGAGGGTGTGTGGGACCCCAGGTAGGAGATGCAGAGGGTCCCTAGCACGGTGGTCGCAGCAGTGGCATTCAAAGAGGAGGAGTGGCTGTAGGGAGCAAGGATGGGAAAATATCTTAAGATGACCAAGCAAAACAAAGTCAGATGACTGGAAGTGTGACGCTGCCATGGGGGAATTAAGGGGGTCGGGCAGGCAGGCTAGCTTTAGGAGGACGTGACTCCATGGCTTTAGAGGTGACTTCTGTATGGTCAAGAGCCTTGTAGGGTTTTTTCCTAATAGTTTATCGGTAGCTTTCTGTCTTCTCACCACTTAACTGTGAGCCCCATTGCCAGATTAGGCTTTTTTAAAAAAAGTTTTAAAAAATTGTTCTTTCTTTTAACAAGCATTTATTTTACTATAATGGAAAGACCATGGGCTTAGATGTCAGAAAGCAGAATTCAGATGCTGGTTCTGAAATTAGCAAGCAAATCCCTTGACTCCTCTAAGCCTCAATTCCTCACCCATAGCATGGAAAGAAAAATCAAATGTCATGAACTAATATGTAGAAAATGCTTTGTGCAGTGTCTGGAATACACTCTGTAAAGTATCACATTTAAAGGATGAAATTCCAGAATCTCAGCTACTTCCAAGCAGCACTGCTATTCTGGTTGTGTTCGCAAACTTTCCGCAAAAACAACTCTGCTTTATTTATTGCCCAAGACGTTTCCTATCCTTTGCTATTTTTTTCAACTTCTTATTTTGAATCTGGTGCTTGGAATGCTCACTTCTAGTCCTTTAAAGTCTTCCTCCTCCAGAAATTCTTCAGGGACCACCTCATTATATTGCACTTTCTCCCTTCTGTGAACTCCCACCAGTGCTGACTGTCTGAACACATTTCTCCGTGGGTCTCTCTTGATTCTGCGTCTTTTGAGAATCTGTGTCTTTTGAGATTCTGAGTCTTTTGAGCAGAGGCACTGGCTGCTTTGGTTCCAGATGGTTTCTCCTAGGGTGTTTGTACACTAGCAGCCTTGGAAGAGCAAAGGGCAAGTTTGTTTACTGTTCAGTGTAACAAAGATAATGGCTCTTTTCAGGGCAAAAGTCAGGCAGGCTTACTGCCTTTGTAAAAGACTTGAGTTCCCCACACTCAGATTCAGATCCTTTAATGTAGCCACTGAGAATACAAGGTCACTGGGCCCTCTTTGCATCACGCGGTGGGAATTGGGGCTTGGGGAACAGCAAAGCAGGATAATCTGACTACTGCTGCTGCCCTTTGTCTCTGGTTCCTTGTGTGTTCTGCCAGCATCCATGACACTGCAGCAGGGTAACTTGTTAGCTTGCAAGTGTGATTCAATTTCAGACCCTTCACAGGTCTTGACAACTATTGTTAACATTGTCCTTGTTATTGTTTGGCTGTAATGGCTCCTGAATATTTTTTCTTAACAGTCTCCTCTTTCCTCCTCTTTTTCTTGTCATCGGTGCGTGGAGAGATTAATTTACAGAGAAATTGGTTTGTGGGAAAATTGATTTTTTTTCCCTGTGAAATGTTCTGAATTGTGGATTGAATTGATTGTATTCTGTGATGTCATTTATCTTATTTCCCTGTACCATGTATTTCCACCCAAACTGTTTTTCGTATTGGCGTTTCAGCTTCCAAGTCCACAGTCTCCAGACCTCTCTTGAAACTTTTGACTCCTGCTTATGCGTGTTTCTGGTCTCCGTTACTACATTGAAGATTTTTATGGACAGGTTTTTCTTTTCAACTTGCCTTAAAAAAAAAAAAAACCCCTCTCACCTTTCCTAGTGAACATCGTGACTAGAGTTACAGCATTTGCTGAATGAAAGCTCAAGGTGAAAATAAAGAATGAATTCTAGCTGATAATGACCACCCTTTTTCTTCTCTCCACCAGAGGGGGCATTCCACATTCAAGAGCATCCCAAATCTGGGCTCTTGTCTGCTTTTTTTTTTTTTTTTTTAACAATTAATTAGTCAATTTTTCTTTTTTCAGTTTTATTATGTAGAACTATTACAGTTTGACTGCACATATACATTATATTGCATGTAAATACATACGAAATTGTCCTTTGTGAAGAAGCAGAACCTGTCGGGAAGGCAGGAGTGCACTGCCTCCCTCTCCCCTCCTTTAGGGATGGCTTTGGTCTCCGAGTCCTCAGCTTTGCTGGTGCAGAGCGAGTGGCTGTCCGCTGCTTCTCACTTTTCATGTTAAAACATTTTGTAGGCAGACTCTCTTGGGAGATTTAAGTGGGCCCCACCTGAAGTTGCTTCAGATGTCCCAGGTGTTACGTGATAGAATTTTGAGGGCGAGGCGTCTGCGGAGTGATCTCTACGGCCACTGCTCCAGTCTTGGCTCTGGACAAACATACGGAAAGTGTTGGTAAGTATGTTTTAACCTGTGTAGTGAACGGGGATCTAAAGAAGAGGATTCAGATACCCCTTTTCTGCACTCCGGCTGTCACCGCCTTTGCCTCTGAGAATCTGCGCAGGTGCAGCACCACCTCCTCTCTTCACACCTCAAAGCTCACTCTGGGGACAGCCCACATGCAGCCCTGAGAGCTGGACGATCAGTGCACGCGAAGCCCAGGTTTCTCTTTCCCTACACACAAAAGAAATCAGCAAGAATTTGCGATGGAAACAGCTATGGCCAATGGCCGAGAAGCTGGCTGTGTTAACCCCTCAAATATCAATGAAGAGGCTGCTTTTGCCTTTACGGAAGTCAAGGGGGGCTCTGTGACCTGAAATTAGCACCTCTTCCTTTATCTACCCCTGACCAGAACCTCGGTAGCAGCCTTGGGTCAAGAATTTCTATAGGTGGCCAATTACAGGGCACAAGGAAAATTTGTCACCTCCCCACTCGTGCCTCCATTCTGTCACCTTTCAGTCCATCCTGGGAGTCAGATAGATGGATGACACATTTTCCAAAACTCATCCAAACCCGTCAACTTCCAGCCTCTACGTTCTGTAACTTTGACCTCCGACGCCAGGGCCCATGCTGACCGCTAGGTTGCGCTATCGGACAAGAAATCTGAAGCTTGGGACCCGCCGGGAACCCAGGAGTCGGAGGGAGACGAGGTTCCCACCAGTAGATGGGGAGAGTGAGATGAGGGAGATCCCGGGATGTAGCCTGAGGAATAAAAACCACAGAAAAATCCAAACTAAACAGATCCAACTAGCTCTGCCTCAGTCGATAAGTATCATTTTGTTGCAAATATTAACGGGTTCCAAGGGGTATTAAGAACTACTGAAGGGCACAGGTTGGAAGAGGGTTTACACATCTTTTTTACTCATTTGTCCACTTAACGATACTGGGAGACCAGCGGAAAAGCCCCCGGAGGCCAAACAGTGTAGACTGCATGCTGGGAGGCCCCCCCCCCGAAGTGCACCTCTGGATGCGTTTGAGTTGCACTCCTGTCCGTTGGGAAAGCTTGTGCTTGGATTACTTCGTGAATATGCGTCTGTGTACCTCCCGCCCCGGGTGTCCGCTCCCTTCTCTCATCCTGTTCTGGAAGTTTTGCGTAGGGATCATTTTTTTTTTTTTTTTTTTTCTGAGGGAGAGAGGGCTGTAGCGGCCGGTCGTTTAGTTACCTACACTTCTTTTGCAGCAACTATTTTCAAACGCATTAAATTTAAGTATGTGAACAAGATTGCTTTGAGCAAGAGAGGAAGGCCACGCGAGCCTCTAGCTGCCGCGCGGGGTTGGAGAGCGGCCCAATGCGCGTCCTTTTGGGGCAGACGTCTCTTCCACCCAGTCTGCGGCCTCCAGCCCCCGGAAGCGGACGCCTGCCACTGCCCTCGACTCCCCGGAGCGTGACAGGACTGCTCGACTCCCCGGAGGATAGATGCATTTGCAGCTCAAGGTCAAAATAAGGAGAGAACTTTATTTAAACCAAGAATATCGAGATCCAGAGTTACGTTACATCCTAGACAACAACATTGCCGTCACAAGTTTTTTTTTTAATGCATAAAGAAAAAGCGTGCGCGCGCGCTCGAGAATGTGCAAACACACACACACACACACACACACACACACACACACACACACACACACACACACTCCACCTGGACAAAATGCAAACTCCAGCCAGCCTGGGCTGGTGTGCAAGGCAGCAGTTTTCCTTTTCTAGACAGGGGTGTGAGCTTCCCAGGGGCGTCCCTGGCCGGTCCAGGCCGCGGCGCAGCACTCCCGGGTGACCTGACGGATGCTGCCAGGATTTCTCTGTTCCCGAGCTGTCCCGAAGGTTGCCACCCGCCCACGTGCGTCCATGAAGGGGGCGTGGAGTGAGAGTGTGGGTGAGGGGCTGGCTGGGCTGCGGAGGCTGGCTTTCCATAGGCTGGGGATCGGGCTCACTGGTACCCCAGTGATCGCCGCGGGCTGCGCTGGCGGGGGCCGGGTGCACGTCAGGTTATTCACGCCCGGGGCGCTAGGGCGTTTGTGCCAGACACCGAGGTTGTGAGAGTTTGAACGGGGAAAGGCCTGTGCACTGCGCGTGTGTGGGCTCTTTGTGTGAGCTCCCAGCTGGACTTTGAGTGGGCTGTGCGTACTCGGGGAATGTGCAGAGGTGGCGATTCCCATTTTCCTCCATTCTCTCTCCAGTCTTCTCCCTGGCTTCCTCCGGCTTTCGCTGGAGCAGCCTGTGCGTGGGGCTGCGTGCAGGGGACCGCCCTGCAAGTTCTTGTCATTCTAAAGACAAGTTCGGAGACTGTCATGCCTGGTGGAGGGAAGGCCAAATCAGCAGATGTCAGATCAAACAGGGAAGAGGCCTGGCCACAAGACCTGCTCTTCTGTTGCGGGCGGTTAATTCCAGGGACGCCGCTCCTGCGTTCCTCTCCGAACGCCCCGTCCTCCACCCCCGTAGTTTAAACTTGCAGGAGTAAACCCTGGGCTTCAAGAGGCCAAAAGGCGCAGGGCTTGTGCTGAGCGCGCAGACGTATGTAATCTGAACCTTTCCTGAAGCGCTTTTCTGATGCCACAGTATGAGAGCCCCTCGCTTCCTCCCTTGCGTCTAGTACGATTTGGAAACCCCTCAGTGCCAGGGTCCCCGCTCAGGGCCAAGGGGGTGGGGCAGAGCAAGGAGGGGGCAGCAAAACGAGGAGAAGGTGCTGGCAGAATATCAGCCCCACATTTGGCCTCCGGCTCCCAGCAGTGGGGGCCGTGGGGAACTTACTCCCCTTTGTCGCCTTTACCCTGGGGACTTTAAGGGCAGAGTTTTCAGTCTGAAGCTTCGGGACCAGGTTTTGCTCTGGCCCAAGTGAGAAATTTCTACGGTGGATGGAACTTGTTCCTGAGAGGCATCCAGTTCTGAGGATCCCTAGGTTTCATAGCGTTCCTTGCCCTCTCTCTTGGCTTAAATTAAGTTCCGTTCCGAAGCACCAGGGGAGAGAGACAGGACTGGGAAAGCCATCCCATCGCTGAGCCCCGCGCAGGCGTCTGTCCGCGTTTCCAATAGCCCGAGATTGAAAAAGACAGAAGGCGCGCCGCGTGCACAGACAGTTAGTTAATGGAAACCCTGTAAATCGGTTTTAAGTGCACCCAGGACGGAGGGGGAGAAAGGTGTAGGTGGTGATGATGGGAGATGGGGCTAGGATGGGGTGGGGTCCGTCACACTGTTGCAGTTTTTAAAATGAGAGTTGCTTACTTCCCTCCCATTGTTCTTAATTTAGAAAATAAATTTATTAAAGAAAATCGCACGTATAGGGAAACCCGAGCTCCCCAGCCCGCCCCAAGCGGAGGAGTCATTGGCTTCCCTTGGCAGTGAACCCGGCTGCGGCTGTCCCCCTCCCCGCTTCCTCCTCCCTCCTCCCTGCCCCCCTCCCCTCTCCCCGGCGGGGCACTGCTACTACGGCGATCGCCACCTCACGCAGAAGGAATGCTCGAAGTATGCACACGTTCCCAAAAGTAGACCTCCTTCACCGCCGGAGGAGCATACATCACCCTGTGGCAGCCGTCCACCTTCTCAGGCGTTTCGTAACGGAGTAAACTGAGAGCTGGGAACAGCCCTCTATTAAGTAGCCCGCGGCGCGGAGCCTCTTCCCACTCGACGAAGGCGAGCCGCCCCAGACGCGTCCGCGCGCGGGCAGCTGTAGTCCCAGCCGTCTCCGCCTCTCCTGCCGCGCCCGCCGCTCCGCTCGGGATCCTCATCCTCCGCCTTCTCCTCCCGGGTGGCCCCGCCGCTGCCCACCTCCCGGCAGCCGCCAGGTGCGCCTGGAGCGCAGCGCCCATTGCCCGGGCGTGCAGGGCTCACCCCGAGCGCCGGCTTCTACGACGCCGGAAGCCGCTGTCGCCGCCGCTACCTCGGTCACTGCCGCCTCAGGTCTGTCGGCTTCCAGCCCCCTCACCCCGTTCCTTCCAAAGATAACTGGGGAAACTAGCTTCTAGTTTGTTCCTTGCTCCGCTCTAAGCCACTTAGAATTCCGAGTGAGGAACCGTTTGGACTGGTGAGAGTGGAGATGTGCCTGAGATTTGCCGGGTATCATGAGGTTTTGTGATTCATTTGTATCTTTGAGGGAGAAAGAATTGGAGGTTTTCTTAAGTGCCCATGCAGGGCGGCTGTGTGTGCGCAAAGCAGCCTGTTCAGTGTTCCAGTTTGTAAAGGCATTTCGTCTGGAGAGGCTGTCGACTTGAACGAAGGTTGCGCGGGATTCGGTGGCCGCCCTTCGCTCACTGCCTGGCGGCTGCAGGGGCGCAGCCCGCGCGCGGGGAAGGTATTTTAGTGACGCATGGTTCGGAATTCTTTGGAGGGCCGGCTGAGTGCTCTGCCTCTCGTCGAGGCTGCGCGGGTGTGTGTGGCATCTGGAGACAGATTCCTGGGCGAGTGCTCAGGCGCCTTCTCTTGCTTTTCAAAGCATCCGAGATGGTGTGTTAGTCCAGCTCTAGGGGACTCACCTTTGGGCGGCTTTACCCAGCTTCTGGAGACAGCACCCTCTCCCGACCTCTCGAGTGCTTTGGTCTGGGTCATGGAACCTCTGAAGTAGTTTCCATACCATATCCTAGAGAGTGTAGGGATCAGAGAGTGTGTGTATTTACGGAGCAGGGACCAGTAGCCAGGAAGCAGGAGAGGTACACCGAATAGGCACCCTCAGGGACCGCAGGTGACCGCTGGGAGCTTTCCGGAACTCCCTTCCCCGCACCTCAGCCCGGGCAGCGTGGCCTTGTAAAGTATGCTGGAACGCTGGGGAGGGACAGGGCAAGAAAGGAAATGAGAGCTAAGCTCGCCCCTGGCTAACTAAGGTCGAGGTCGACGTGGGTAGGATCGAAGGGAGGTGACACGCGCGGGATCTGGAGGGAACCCCACGGTGTGGGGGTGGGGGTGTAATTTCCTTTTTTAGCTTGACACGAGAGTTAAAGCAATTGGCCTCTTCCAGTGGGGCGGGGGAGGGGACGAGTTGGCAGAAGAAGAATCCCTTAAGCCTTCCACTCCCCATCCCATCCCCCCTCCCCCGCAACTGACTCATTTTCATTCATGAGGGTGAAGTGAGGGAATCCTCGCTGCCACGTAGGGGCGGCCGCTTTCAGACTTTATGTATGAGAATGCTCAATGAAGTGTTGCTAAACATTCAGACGTTCAGATAAATGTCTTGGCTAAAAGGCGAGAAAACTTTTTTTCCTTTCTTTCTTTCTTTTAATACGTATGAACGGAATGCCTGGCCGGCTGGCTGAACTGTCTCTATGTTCAGATACCCCGACCAGACATGATGCGTTGTGCGGCTGTCAGGAAGCCGATAGGTGGCGCTCTAGACCCGGACAATAGCCCTTCCACCATACAGGTTTTTGAGGAGAGTTGAGCGGTTAAAAAAAATTTGCACTCAGCTTTTCTGTGGGTCGATTGTCAACATTTTAACTTCTCGCGAGCACGACTGCCAAGGCAGTTGGAAATTATTATAGCAAAGTTAAGGCCAAATGACGGTAACAATAGGCCAGTCTCACCTCTCGCTTTTCACTGATGTAGAAAAGGGTTAGAAATGTCAAACAGTCGTTAATTAGGAAGAAATTGCTAGAGATCTTGGATGCCCAGAGCAGCGACAAAATTTTAATCTTGGCTTCCTAAAAAGGAGCTCTGGGCAATTTGGCACGGCTGTTCATCAGACATTTAAAATGTAATTTACACTCAGGCCGAGGAAAGCTGCCCTAATACATGGTGTCAATGATTCGGAAAGACATGGTTGGAGCTTGTCAGTTTCTTTTCTCAAAGAGGGCTCGAACTTTGGCTTATTTTTGGATTCCCAAGCATGACTTCGTTTCTCTGTTGCCTTACAGTAATTTATGGACCTCAGAGTCAGCTCTCTTTTTGTTTTGCCTCTGGCCCCTTCCCACTTCTAAGTTCATTGCTAGTAGCTTTTGTCTCTGAATTGGAGCTTAGAATGTTTTAGAAGATTCCCCTCTACCAACATGGATTAGGCACCTACTGTGTGCCGGGAATGACAAAAGATGAATAAGACTCTTTGTTTTAAGGAATTAATAACCTAATTAAGGACTCAGGAAAAATGAGAAGAGAATATATTTTCTTCTGGAGCATGTTTTCTTTGGGGGCATATAAATCTGTAATTTTCTGGAATACACGAACAGGTCGATGAAAAGATTAATTATTCCTAAGAATTTTATAAAAAAAAATGTCTTGGGAAAACAGACAAGTGTGTTTTGTCTCTTCTATTGCCTTTGCCTTTTTATTATGTAGTCCAGAGTTGTTTTTTCCTCATCTTGAGCGAAAGATTTATCAGATGTGAAGACAACACAGCTAGCAGGAGGGTCAAGTTTCCCTTGGGCCTTACTTACATAGTTCTGTATAATCCATTTCAGACCTTCAAGAGCTACATATTTGTAGGCAGAACCAAATGAAGAAAAAAGAGAGTAAAAGAGGTTTATTATACTTTTCCAAATTACCCCGAGACCACTAAAGTGCAGTTACCTAAAGAGTTCATCAGCTAGGAAAAAGCAGCCCTCCAAATAAAATCCCAGCTGGAAGAGACATTTAGTTGAGTCAGGGATAAAATGACCCCTGAATTAGCCATCACTCAGGCAGGATGAAGTCATGTGGGGCCTGGTAAGGCCTTCACCCGGGATGCTAAGCAGGACCAGCCTCCAGGAAAACAGGACCCTTTTTAAACTTGAACGCCCCCTTAGTGCCATGATTAAGTTGCTGTAGATGAACTCGACTTCCCCTGCTCCACAATAGGCCCATTATATGCTGGGCTGGGCCCTGTGATTATTAAGGCAGATCTGATCGGGTCCTGGCTCCAGTCCAGGCTCCAGTTCTAACCTGGTTCTAGGCTTTCCCGTGCCCGGTTCTGATGCGGTCACTGCTTCCTCCCGCAGGTCCCTTCATGTGGCTGTGAGCCCGGAGGCCGAGCATGCGGACCACGCTACCCCCAGCGCTCGCCGCCCTGGGCGCGGCCCTGCTCCTGTCTTCCATTGAGGCAGAAGGTAAAAGGCTCTTCCTCCTCTCCTGTGACAATGCAGAATTCTAGAGAGTTAAAAAAAAAAAAAAAAAAAAAGGCAAACCTTTCTGGCCTCTTGCTTGCTGTTTTCCCTGCACTTCGTATTTTTCTCCCGGGTTCTCCTCTCCGGAGAAACGCCGCCTCCTCCTCCTAAGGTTTGTCCGTTTCCCAGCTGTCAGGTCCCGCTTTTTCGTGTTCTGTTTAGTCCACTGCGTACAGTGCTGTGTGGTCTCTTTGCGCTTGTCTCTGCGGTGTGCTGTCCACACTGCCACCGAACACTACCGCCTTCGGAGAGGACCAGCCGTCCGGGAGGGGGCGACGGCTGACCCGGCTCACCGAACGGACACCTCCGGGTGGTACCCAGGAGCTCCGGCGCGCCGGCACGCTGGCGTGCGCGTGGCTGGGGACCACCTGGCTCCGTCGGGGCCGCGACCTCGCTGACAGCACGAAATAAAAGACTCCCACCCCGCCGGCTCTGCGCGTCTGTGTGTTTTGTGGGGAGTTCAGTCTGCCAGGCGGACGGTGCCGGCCAAAGAGGCAGCAGCCAAACTGCCCAGGGAATGGGGGACAAGCAGAGACCCAGGGGACCGGGGTGGGTTCGCGAGGCCCGGGGTCGCTGCTGTCCTTGTTTGATTCGCTGGGCTCGGAGACTCGCGGACCAAGCCCAGCGCCAGCCCCAGCCCCAGCCCCACGCAGACCGGTTGGGTCTGGGCCAAGGTTCTCAGTCTAGGAAGCTAGCGGGCGCCTGGCGAGCCGGGCACCACCTTCCTCCTCCCTCCTTCCCTTCAGCTTCAGACCTGAGTGCGGAGTCGCTCAGAGGCTCAGAGATGGGTCTCCTGGCCTCGAGGTCTGCCGAACAGCTCTGTACGCTCCACCCCCTAGAAAATGAGGGACTTTTGTTAGATTTTCAGCCTTATTTTATTCTCTCTGTTGTGTGCACTTAATGCATTCATTTCTCAGTATTCGCCCAGCAAGCCCTTTCTGTGTATTAACCCAATGGGGGCTTCTGTGTTCCTCAATTATCACCGGAGACCTGACAAACTAGAGTTACTGTTCTGCAAGGTAAATGCGGTCATACCATAAAAGACATCTTAAAAAATATACATTTATTTTTTTCAACCAAGAAATACGCCTGACGGAGCTGAGGAAGAAAAGCAGTAATACTTCTGTGAGAGGACAGTGTGGAAGTTGCGGGGGCGGCGGGGGGCGGTTTGTGGCTTTTTTTTTTTTTAGAGGTTATGGGAAGGTAGACCTGTTTCATGACAACGCTGAGATTTCCTAAAATTTTCTATTGAATCTGTACTTGGAGACTGCAGGTACAAAAAATTAAGATTAGGAAAAGCAGTCTCAAAATGTACAGCATGTTTAGAAAACAGAAGGAAATTTGCTGGCTTTCGAGTCTGACTGATGTTTTGTGAATGTGGAGGCTTTACACAGTGGCCTCTGTGAAGGAGTATTCAGATGAGATTGTCTCTGATGTTCTGCCATGTCGTTGTTAGGAAGGCATTTCAGTTGAGGAACTTTTTGGAAGCTGAGCTAAAGATATTTTTAGATAATTCACTGAAGTGGTCTATTTATTGCTCATTAAGAAAACAGTTGTTTGAAAATCAGAAAGAATTGCGAGTTCTTAGGACAAGAATTAGGTTGGAAATGATGTAAGTGGAAAAAATATCAGTTCTGAATTGGATAATGGCTGGTTAGCAAAGTGCAGTTAAAAAGAATGTTTTACTATCTACGTTACTGATTATTTCCATATTTCTCGTAATTTATCTTTCTGAGTTTGTGTTTATTTCCACATGAAACAGCTCTTTCCTTTCCTTTCCTAAGCTGTTTCTTTTCTTGTCTCTCATCCCCTTAGGCCTGCATTTAATAATGGTATTTTAGTAAGATTTACTATTTTGGTGGACTTATTCTCTAGTTTGGCACTATCAAATAGAAATATATCATGAGCTACAAAGGCAAGCCACATATGTAGCTTCAGATTTTCTGGTTGGCATATTAAAAAATGGAAAAGAAACTTGAGAAATTAGTCTTTATATTGCATTTAATCTAATCTAACCACAGAATTACCATTTCAACGTATAATCAATATAAAAATTATTGGTGAGACATTTTGCATTTTTTTGTGCTAAGTCTTTGACATTGGGTATATATTTTACACTTGCAGTGCCTTTCATTTGGGCTGGTCACATTTCAAGTGCTGATAGCCACATGGGACTCGTGGCTCTGGGACTGGACAGCACAGCTCTGGTGTTAATTTCCAACTAAGTGGCCCCAGGAGCCTGTGAAAGGCTAACAAAATTTGTGGCCAAGGCCTGTCTGGGGACAATAGGCTGCAGACAGATGTGAAGTATTTCTGTTGGGGTATTTCAAAAATTCAGCTTGCAGCCCTATTTCTTGTGGTGTTGTTTCCATCTTAGTTCTAAAGTAGCCAAATAGCCATAGTTACTTTTCTTTCCTGTTTGCAGCTCATACGTGTACCCTGTATTCATGCTGTTTTCCAGCCAATTTCTACTTAATTTTTATATGTTGAAAGCTTAGTACCTTTCATTAAAAGGCTTCAGCATTCACTTTTTGCATTTCTCCTTTTTTGTAGGTGTACAATCTTTGTCATGTTTCTTTCTACATACTTACACAAGGAACTTTATTTTTTATTAGATAGTATTTGGTCCTACTAGAAATAAGGGTGAAATGACTTTTTGGGGGGGCTTTTAGTATTTGTAGTTTTTAGCCATAGCATAAGCTTTATTAACCTTTACCTTGGCCAGTACTCTGTAAGATCTAGAATATATGAATGATTTTTGGTTCAGGTATCATATAGTATGTTAATTGCCATTTAGAAAACTGAACATTTTGCATTTAAAGGTGAATGGCCAGCATTCCCTGAGAATTAGACACCTTTCTAATTAATCTAGAATTTGAGATGAGCATATGTTTTGTGAAAAACTGACTTGTAATTTTAGTAAATCTGATTGGTTGTTTATAGTATATAACATAGTATATAGTGAACAACTGGACATTTTCAATTCATCAGTGAGTTGAGGCTGTAAGCTTTAATTATCTTATGTCTAGGTTAGAGGCTAATTAATGTGTATTTGTATAATCGTATGTCTAACTCATAACAGAAATTTCAAACTAGAGGAGAACTTATAGATCATCTATTCAGATTCTCCCAATTTCCAAGTGAGAAAACGAGGACCAGAGAGGCTGAATAACTCAGGCAACTAACGCGGTTACTTAGGGACAAGGCACAGATGAGAGACCCAGGTCTTCTAGACCTGGTTTCATGCTGGTTTGCCAGCACTGTGCTGCTTTCTTGCTTGAAAACAGGTCAACCCAGTCAGTTTAATGAGAGAACACATTTTATAATTAGTATGGAATAATTTGTTACTTGTCTGAAATACTTAACTTTTCAGCTGGCTATTTTTGGTATCTTAGAAACACAAATGAAATGAATATTTATGTCATGACAAAGATCATTACATTTCGACTAGCTTTGGATGGAAAATATAAATCAGTAAAACCACACTTAGCACATTCCTCAAGGTTTCTACCGCTAGGGGAAGTACCTTTTCAGCATTGCTGTCACAAAGGTTAGACTAGTGTTCTTACTAGTTCATCAAGATGGTATTTTTGTGGTGTGTTCTCAGTTCTCCTTTATCTTTAACACATTTTACACACTTATCAAATCTTACTAGACTAATCTCCCACTGATGAGTCTTTACATCCATCCATCCATCCACCCATCTCTGCATAGTTGGTAAACTCTTGGACATATCTTCCTTTTGGGTGCCATAATGAAAAAGATTTTTTAAAAAAATTATGTGTCAAGATAGACACTTTGGTTTTAATTGGCTTTAACAAATGTATAAAGTTAATAGACCCTATTCTGTCTGTATCTGAATCAGAGATGTCCAAATAGCACGTATTTATTGTTGACCAGGCATCAAATACAGGTTTCTTTATAGAGTAGAGAAATATTTGTGAATCCTATTAGTTGGCGAACACATATCAATATTGGTTTCTAAAGTTAATCTTTCATTCAAAGATTTCGTGTTCTTTATGTTTAAGCCAGTATGGTAGAAAACTGTATGCTCTGGCGTCAGACCATGGGGTCAAAGTTTGGCTGCTTATTAGCCATGTTAACCCTTCTGAATTACACTGACTCGTCTGTGAAACAGGGCTGATAAGGCCACTACGTGGAGCGGTTGTGAGATGAGAAAGAGACATATAATGTGACTAGCTCTCTGCCCATCACAGAATAGATACTCAGCAAATACTAGCTCTTATTGTCATCCCTAAAAAGACCTAAATCTTGCCATTTATGTAACAAAGATATCATCAGAATGCAGCTTTCCTAGCATAGCTTTTTGATAATGAAAAGCATTATTTATAAATATGAAATTAAACTGCTAATGTTATGAATACTTAACATTTCATTTCTTCCTACCAGTATGCGGTTTTATGAATACCTATCTGATTGCTCTCTTATTGACTGATAATTTTACTCCTCTTTATTTGGTTCAGATTCTTATTTGGACACAACTCTGGCTCTTTGCAATCATAATCCCTCTGTAGATAGTTCTCAATAGAAATATTCTGGCGTCTGCATACATGCTGCTTGTAACAATGCAAGGGTGGTTGTGAATTATTTTTATATAAAAGAAAAGATCTGCAAAATTAATGAAAACACATTTTGCATTGATTCAAGTTGACAGAGGTCCACACTCGCATCTGCCTTATGATCTTTTTTCATGAAACAAACAGACAAATCTATATAAATAGAACAGCAAGCCTAAAGTGTTTTTACAAGCGATCGAAGTGACAAGAAAGAAAGTGGGGAGGGCTCTCTGTTGTACACGGGCTGGTCCACCATTCTTTCCTACTTCGGATCCCCAAGTACCGCGTTGGAGTTTCTATGAACACCTTAAAAGGCTCTGAAATGTTAAAGACTTTTCCCAACAGTCAATTTTTCAGTTTTTCTGGAATCCTGGTCATTTGGAAATCAACAAGGTGGGCTGCTGCCCTCAGCAGTTTTAACCTAATGTCAGCTGCTTCAGGTCAATTTCCTTGCAAGGTTGGTGGTACTGTTTTTCCATGTACTGATTTTTTTAAAAGCATGCTCAGGCCAGTTGCGTCTGCCTTTGCATTAAATTTGTCCTGAGCCATTGCTACTGGAACAATATTTTATAATGATATTCTTAATACCTATTGTCCTATTAACGTTTGTTGCATGCTTGTTATACTAAGTGATAACTATGGCTAAACCTCGCAAGATGGTTATGGACAGCAGAATGTTGAATAATTAAACTATGCATGTAGATTAATAGTCTAATCTCACTGCCTGTGTATGGATAGTAAGAAAATAACATTCATTCCATTACTAGTGTATCCAAGAAAAATAAAAAGCCATTTCCTACAGTTGGAAGCAGCAGTTCGTTAAAACAAATGTTTGCTTAATTTGTATTATTTCCATTAAAATGTGCTATTAATGTTACAGAAATCCCTAACCCCAGTTAAATTCTATGACTCATTTCTCAAAGCTACTACTATATTTCAATTGACCGCTAGGAAGACCTAAAAAAAGATTGCAATCTCTCAAAACAAATGCAAAAATTCTGACTCACAAGGAATACTTTCAATCTGAAACACTTTAAGAAGGGTATGGTGGAAAGTCATCTGATTGTGTTGACCGGCTTCAAGAATAATAATTTTTAATACATTGACCATGCACTGACAGTGAGTCAGTACAATGCTGCATGATGAGGCATGAACATTGCAGAGAGAATATCATTATAAAATATTTCTGGAACGTCTTTGTGTAATGACTATTGTACATGGAGGCTTTCGTTCATTGTGGGAAACTAAAAATGAGTCAACATTTCATTGACACGTGCATGATGCTGTACAGTTTTGTATGTAAACTATTGCTTTCTGTACTTTTCAATTATCCCTGTCATTGACTTCTCCAAGATATATGCGCAGTCATGTCTTCAGATTGCTGACCCTTCTTCACTGTTTTCTTTAAGTTCTGTAAATAAATGTCCATAAATACACATTGATGTTGTCTTTTCATAATTAACCATTGTTTTGTAAAGGACCATACTGGCATTTTCATTTAAAATGCCTCTTCTAGTATGGAGTATACCTGCTGCAAAGGAAAATAACAGTGTTGGTTTACACCTTGCAAACATACAGCAAATTGGTGTAAACAGGCTGAATATTAGTTTTATAAACATCTGTATATCACTCTTTATATGCTTACAAATTATTAACATCCCGTATTACTATTTTTGAATATTGGTCAATATGAATATGAATATACATTTAAATGTATATTTCCTTGTGAAACATAACAGTGCTAAATTTCCCATGATTCCTCCTTCTCATTAAAATGCACTTTTCATGTCTGCCATGGATTGAGAAATCATCAAACAAAAATTAATAGCAAGGCATTGATGCAGAGAATGAGCCAAAACATTGATTCTTTTCTACATTATGGAAAAAAAAGTATTATGTCAATGTTCTAACTTAACTTCTATGGTTATGAGCAGGTTGTGATTGGCATGCTTATTTAAAATGCACTCAGCATGTATTGAAATTTCCTTAATTGTTATGTGAATTGTTTGCATATGTGGTGATTATATGTGATTTCATTGTACCTGTATGTACTTGTATCCAAATATGTTTCTATTATGCTTGATTTTGCTGGCCATTCTTGGATGACCTAGCAATTCAAGAATCCAAAGTGTTTTGTGCTGTCTTCTGTAATATGTATACTCTCTGATGTTTTGTCATATCTTGTCAGCTTTTAATTTTATTCTTATCCAACAAGATATCTTTTATATTTGTTGGAAACAAATTTATGCAAAGACAATTTTAGTAAGCTTTGCTCAACATAATTCTTTATTAAATTGACCATTTGGTGATGTTGGAAAATGTAACTGATGTCAACTCTCTCTTTTGCAGTTGACCCACCTTCAGACTTGAATTTTAAAATTATAGATGAAAATACTGTTCATATGTCATGGGCCAGACCAGCTGATCCAATTGTGGGTTACAAAATAACAGTGGAGCCTACAACGGGTAAGTTCTGAGATGCTGGGGTTTTAGGACAGAGACATCAAAGATGTCTAATCTTTCCCCTCCTTACATTTCATTGTAAGATTTGGAAAACCTGAGGGATTTAGCCAGTGTCATGAGATACTTGGTGGACTCAGATCTGCAGATTTCCAGCCTAGTCCCCACTGTTATATTTGTATAGTATCAGCTTTGTTTGCTGTGTTAAGCTGTTATTAAAAAGAGACTTTTTCCCTTGATCAGAATATTGCCGATAATCTTTGATTTTACAAAATAGAAGGATCATTTCTTGGCATTCTTCTTGAATCACGTAATCTTTCCAACATTTAAAGTGACCAATGATGAAGTGAGTCATTACACCTTGCCTAGTGTCCTACTTCCTTCGTATTCAGGAAACGTTATTCAGGGATAACAGTGAGCCGCCATGATGGAAGACGAGAATCTACTTTGGCTAGGTGGATTCTGTAGATCCTAAGGCTAAGAGTCTTTGGGAAAAAAAAGCTTGTTTTGGTTGTTCTAAGAGTTTTCTTCAGTGTTCATGATGTTGCCTAAGTGTGAAAAAACCAACCTCTGTTGATTAACTTTTATTTGTAACATGAAATGGGAAAGTAACCATTTCCACTAACACTGGCTGAGTAGTAGGAAGAAGTCTTGATTGGCTGACAGAAGAGATGGATGATGTCAACATAACTTATCCTCATATTTATGGCCTTTAAAAATATCAATGACTTTAAATCTTGATTTATCAGGCAATTGGCAAACTTTTTTTTTTTCTCTTTGGTGTGATCTGAGAACTTATAAAGGGATCAAGAACTTACTTTTTCTTCTTCGAATCTTTTCTTCCTCAACATATTCGTAGTGAACTATTTCATTCATTCCAAAGCAGGAAAGCAGTTGGAAAAGAGTTTATCCAGTTTCCAGATGTTGGAAATGACTGGCTCCTATACTCTAAAAACTGACACTGGGTCCACCCAACCCAGCGGAGACCTGGAGTCTTGTCCCATGGGGACCCTGGTTGGTTCTGCAATGCTTCACATGTAAACCAAGAGCATTCCCCAGGGTTTTATTAGACCTGTTACCCTTTTTGATTGTTCACGTTTTGATGAAAATTTAATATAATTAAGAATTTAAAAGTCACTTAGGCCCTAAGAACTACAGTGTTTCCTGACTGAACTGAGGATTAACATAATCTAGCAGGAAGTGCGTAATTGTCAATATATAAGCAAACACCCAGTGCACTGAACCTTAAGTCAGTTCAGACGACTGTGGCCACCGTTAGGAAATGCCCCCACTGGAGTATGGAGAATGCATTTCCTCTGTAGATGAGGATGCTGTTTCCCATGGACGTTCATTTTAGTCTTTGAGGTTTGTTGTCCTTGAGTTGATTTCATCCCTCTTTTACTTCTTGTGCTCTCCCCCAATCCATAATCTAACATTGAATGATTTTTTTTGATTTATAATCTCACTTACAAAAATTTTATCTATGAGAGTTTTTTTTAGTTTAATATTGTGGTAGACCTTTAATCTAGAGGAATACTTGCGTCCTCAAACGAATATTGAACATGATTGTAAGGGGTAAAGGCGATGCCAGTCCAATGTATCCAATTTCTAGAATTCAAAGTTTTGGTTTTGGAAAAATAATGTTTGGATATTCTGGAAAAAATGTATATTTTGCATTTTTCAGATTTTGAGCATGCCTGGGAGTTACATTATATTGTGTTATGTTACATGTGAAAGATACTTTGTCATATTGATATTTTTTTTTTCTCTATTTCCAGATGGGCCCACTAAAGAATTTACCCTTGCAGCTAGTACCACTGAAACCTTATTATCAGAGCTTATACCTGAAATAGAGTATGTGGTGACAATCACTTCATATAATGAAGTAGAAGAAAGTGTACCAGTCATAGGCCAACTAACAAGTAAGCACACTTATCAAACACTTTTATACCTTCCGTTTTGCAGAAGATCTCTCCAACTTTACAATTTAATTTGTTTATGCAGTTAATTTATTATCAGTGTTAACTATTCTTTCTATGATCCTAGTTATTAGTGGATATGAATAATTCATTCCTGATTTATAATCCCGGTCTCTGGGAGCAGCAAGAATGTTATAAATGAAAACTATTTAAACATTGGACTTTGCCAGGCAGTTATATTAATGTCCTTTTTGAAGTATATCTAAAATATCACTAAAAATAATTTATTTGCGAGGGAATGCTTATTTGGCTGTCTTTGCCGACCAGCTGGGCAATGGACCATGCATTTGAAAGACAATGGTGAAAGATGACATATTTATTTTCTTTTAGGAAGTGTTTGTATGGGTTTATTTCCTTTTGATAATAATCAAGTTTTGACTTAGTTCAAACAGGTGGCCCGAAGCCAGGGGAGAAGAAACCTGGAAAAACAGAAATACAAAGTAAGCATTTCCCTTAATATTTTTGCCCCGATTTGCAGAAGTTATAAATATAATATAAAGGAGATGTTCCAAGTAGATCCATAGTTTGCTCTCATTCCTATATTAATTTCTAAGCACTTTATCTAGAAGAAGTACAATGTAGTAGTGTAGTATGGCTAAGTGGTTATAACACCTGCTTTCTGACTTTCTAACCATTTATTTTAGTTAATAAATATTCTTTTTATTGGGAATCTTTGAATTGTTTGTGTTCAAGTTTCCCTGCAGGATTTTTGGCAGTAGGTGAAAAACAGAGCTCTTCATTGGACTTAACTCATTTTCAAAGACAAACTGCAGAAATAGGTGGTAGCCTACAGATACACGAGAAATACAAGGCTGGACCATGAGAAGGATGCCCTCATAGTGTTTTAAGCAATTCCACTGCTGTGAAAATGTATTTCTAGGTCTCTGTGTATGTTATGCTCATTCCTAGGGTGTTTACATGGGCTTAGTTCATGCAGTTGTAACCTTTTCCAGAGTCTCTGTAAGATGTCTCTGATAAGTTGATGTATTTGTAATCAAATGAAAGCGATTTTACCGAGTCTGGTTTTGCAGTTTCTAGCCCCCTTTTGTCTTACACTGCTTTGTTTGAGTTACTGGGTTGAGGCCTTGAGGGGTTTCTTGGACTCCTAATTTTGGCACCTTGTGAATTGGATTTATGACCCATGATAACAATAAAAAGATTGCGAATCCAAAGTTCCCTTTATCTGGAGATTTTTTCCTCTAGCTCACTGTTTATCATACTTTCAGATGTCTAATAATCTGAAATGAAGTTTATAGTATGCAGTCACAATGCAGATATTTTCTCTGAATCATCAATATTTATTCTAAATCAAAGGATTATTCCAAACATTAAATTTCAATAGACTTAAATTGGCCAATTAAATAGTGTGCAAAAATTATTGAGACATGCAACTTGTATTGGTTTGCAAATTTTCCCAAGACCCTTTCCTCCTCTTCCTAGCCAAATACTTCTTTTATTATCCACCAACTAACCACAGGAACAAAAATGCCTTCGAAAAATTCACTCAGATTTGCATTATTAATATAGATTTTCATAAAAACCAACCTGTTCCCCCTGCTCCTGACCACAGAGAGAAGGAAAAAATACTGTATTTGGTTATAAAAGCCAATTATTGCATTTTTAGTAATTTAAGGATGCTATGTGTATTTTTACTTTAGAATTAAAATGCTTTCCCCCTTTTTGTTCAGTAAAAGTAGGTTTTAGTTATCAAGTTTAAATACATTGACAATCAGGACAACAAGATTTTGTGGCTACTTTGCATCATATTTATGCTTGTTGTTATTTTTGTTCAATTCCATTACCCCTCTAAACTGACCAACTGCAAACTTTGGACAAAATTCTATTGTAAAATGCAGGAGAGTGTTCAAAGATTCGCTTTTTCCTTCAGCCCTACTACATTTGCTTAAATGGTACAGCAATTGTTTTGTATTCACTGACTGCAAAATACCAAGAATGAAAACATTTTGCTTACATTTCTTTTGTGTGTCTCCTGGATGTCTTATATAATTTTTACTTGGTGAAAAGAGTGAGAATATAGTTTATATAAATAGATAAGTCCATAGCAAAAACCCTTGGGTCACATGCCCTCGGAGAGTAGGTCGTATATCTACTTAACTCTTCTTGTGTAACAGCTCATACAGCAATTTAAAGACATACAGTTGCAGAAATGCATCTTCATGAAGGTACTGAAAATGCTTTATGTATGCTAATAAAACTTGATATTCTTTTGTGCATGTCAGTTGTAGTTGAAGGCCAATTTGAAATGTTCTAATGAACAAAATGATTTTAGGAGCCACCATTATTGCAATGTTAGTTTGTACTCCTTGATGCTAGATAGATTTCACACTGTGTCATTTAAAAAATCTATCACCTGTATTTCAGAATGCTCTGTCAGTGCCTGGACTGATTTAGTGTTCCTTGTGGATGGCTCATGGAGTGTGGGAAGAAATAATTTCAAGTACATTTTAGACTTTATTGCTGCTCTTGTGTCTGCTTTTGACATTGGGGAAGAGAAGACAAGGGTTGGAGTTGTTCAGTACAGCTCTGACACCAGGACGGAATTTAACTTAAATCAGTTCTACAAAAGGGATGAGCTGCTTGCTGCAATTAAAAGAATCCCGTACAAAGGTGGCAACACAATGACAGGTATGTTTTTACAAATTTTGTTATTATTTTAAATAAATGACATATCTGTTTGGGAAAGAAATTAAGCATTGTACAATGATCGTATGTTAACAACTTTGAAATTAATCACGTAGCTTTTGAGTTTGGTTGTGTAGTGCAAAGTGACTGAACGTATTTCTTTTTCACTTCAGGGGATGCCATTGATTACTTAATTAAAAATACTTTCACGGAATCTGCTGGTGCAAGAGCTGGCTTTCCTAAAGTGGCAATTATTATTACGGATGGCAAATCCCAGGACGAAGTGGAAATTCCAGCAAGAGAGCTTCGAAATATTGGGGTTGAAGTTTTCTCTTTGGGTAGGTCAAGTTTGGTTAATTATTTTCTTTTTAGAACTACTTTCATTCTTAATTCTCAGGAAGATGAAGGATTGATTTCTCAAGGAAAGATACTTCCTCCAGGACAGATAGCAGTGTTTACTGCATTTATAGTGTACTATTAAGTCAAATAATTTTTGCATAAAAATTCCGCTCATTCATTTTCTTACGTAAGTCCTTTAGCATATGCATTAAGTAAGGTGGTATTCATATTCTTTGTCAACCTTCTTCTTTTCAAAGAATGCTGGGCCAATGATTCTAATAAAGGTCCTCCTTGTATTATCAGTAAGTATTTTTTAATGTGTTTCCTCTATTATGTAACACTTGAAGAATTTGGAGGGCTCATTCAGGACTCTGGAAGAAAAAAGTATTCTCTTTACAGATCGCAGGGACAAGAGATGGCATGGTTGAGATGAGAGCCTGCGCTGTTTGACCAACCATTCGTTTGCCTCTCTGGCTGGCCACTTTCTGGGAAATTATAAAATGCTTTTGTCAGTTGCACATTCATTAGGAAGCAAAGCAGTTCTGGTTTCAGGCTGAGAAAGGATTTGATGATGTCTTCACTTGTGAGAGACTAAGAAAGCAGAGCACTCCCCAGTTCAGCCCATTTCCCGTTTCAATATATCCCTGTTCTTTTTTTTTTTTTTTTTAAGGTATTAAAGCTGCAGATGCCAAAGAACTCAAACTGATTGCCTCCACACCTTCACTAAATCATGTTTTCAATGTGGCCAACTTCGATGCAATTGTGGATATTCAGAATGAGATCATCTCCCAGGTGTGCTCAGGTGTGGATGAACAGCTTGGCGAATTGGTTAGTGGAGAAGAAGGTGAGTGGACTATTAAGTGTTCCCATGTGTTTGCCTTTTCCATTTTTTGAGAGCACTTACAGCTTTACGGGCAGGGGCACATTTAGTTTAGCATTCTGCAACTTAAACTAACAACAGCACTGTTTCTATTAAATGGCAAAGGAAAAAGGTTTTCCATCACCATTCTCTGCATCATGTTTCCAAAGCTCTTAAGAATATTTCAAAGATCAGTCAGTTTGATCCTCCCACATTTGGAACATGTTCCCATGTTATCAGTCATTGCTTTTAAATACATGGGAGAGAGAGAAGACATTTCATAAGCATCCTTTGGGATGTTAAGAAGTCACAATTTCCATGATTATTCTCCTCTTAGCCTGAGAATTGACAATTAAAGATAAGATAGATCATGTGCTCAGGCACAAAAGAAACCTCAACCAATTTAAGAGGCTAGAAATTATTTAAAGCGTCTTTTCTGACCACAATGCCATGAAACTAGAAATCAACTACAGAAAAACAAAGCATTAAAAAACAGCAGCATGGAGATTAAACAACATGCTACTAAAAAACCAATGGGTCAATGATGAAATCAAAGAAGTTAAAGATAAGATCTAAGTAGCTACATCTTCAACCATATAAATTCTTTAATCTCCAAGCCCCAAATATTTTGGCAATATTCACTGGACCTAATTCTGTTTCTTGAACTCCTTATTACTTCATGGGCTCTGAATCTCTTTCTTTGTTTTACTGCCTAATGTCTGATTTTTTTTGCTCTGTATTATTACAGAATCCATCCCCGCCTGATTTTCCCCTGATCAACCTCTCCTTACTCAGTCTTTTGAAACATTTGGATTCTTTTTCATCTTCACTAGGGTGCATGTGTGAGGTTAGGTCAAACTTTCCCTCTGCCTCGGTTGGAACTCTCTGTGTACAAGGCCTGGGCTGCCTTGCAGGTGTTCACGCTGCTCCTTGGGACCTTCTCTCTCTTGCTGGCATTTGCCTGCAACCTCTGCACCCTGCACTGTCTCTGCATCACTCAAAAGCTTTGCCCTTTTTGATATAGATTTTCGATAACAGAAAATGTTGAAGGAAGAAAACATGAACACAAAATGAATGCAAAATAAAAATCATTTAATGATTTAAGGATAGTAAAAAAAAAAAGTAGACTTTTAGAGCTGTCTGCCACTAATATGGCCTCTAAAGTAAACTAAGCAAAGTATAAAATGCACATGTCCTTTAACTCCTCAATCCTCAGAACAGAAATTTACCCGAGGAGATGTTTACCCAAAGGCAAAAAGACACATGAATTCCATTAATTTTTTTTCATTATAATGAAAAATTAGAAATAACACCAATGTCCAGCCATAGGGAATTGATTATGACAGTTGTACAACAGATGCCAAGGGGCCATTAAACATGATACTGTGGAATAATATTTAGTGAAGCTTGAAAAGCTATAATATATTTTTAAGGAAAAATTTTAAAAAAGTACCACAGACCATCATCTCTCATTCTTATATATGCGTATTTGGATGTGTTTAGTTGAAAGATATTTAGAAACAGGCCTCTGAAGTGTTTAAAGTATGGTGGTTTCAGTTGTTCAATCAAAGTGGTAGATGTGCGAGCATTCACGGTGCTATTAAAAAAACAACAACAAAAAAGCTTTGCCCAAACTTGCAGGTGGTACAACTGTTGCTTTCCTCCTCCTGCTGCTGCTGCTCACTTCTCTAGGCCTCATTTTTATGGACTACATTTTTTTTTTGAGAAGACGTTGAGTAACCTTGTGTATATTTCTTCATCCACTCTTGTAGGCTGACTTATAAAAACTTAGAACTATATCTTCTGGAAACTGATTCCATTGACAAACCTAAAACTTTGAAGATTTGGTCTGAAATGTCTTAAAATACTTTATGTTATCTGCTAGGTTCATGACTTCCTACACTGAGTAAGGGTAGATATTTTTTAGACTGTTTGCTTGCCAGTGTGCACGTTGTAAACCATTATTTCACCTCTGTTTGGTGGCATTATGAACATAATTGAACTTTTTTTCTTACCTTGAAGTTAAGTGGAAATAAGATTGTTTACAATTGTAAGAACCTGTCGTGTAAGAACTGCTGAATTCTTTATCTTTCTTGGCAGATTATAAAGTGCCTTTTAAATATTACATGATTATGCCTATAGTATTACTAAAAGAGGAAGACTTTCTAAAATATTGAGTAAGTCATTGATTTAGCAAATACTTATCAAGTGCCTCCTTTGGTTCCTGAGAATAAATGCAATGAATGAAATACCAAAACAAGTGTAAAATCTTGGAGCCAGAGATGAATTAGGCATCAGATATCCTATCATTAATGTCTCCAAGGACTTTCTTTTTCCCTAACTTCTTATCTCTCTGATTAAAAATCAGGCACTGAGTCTCTTTCAGTTTGATGGATGCAGGTGGAAGTGGGACTGGGAAACTCGTTCTGATGCGTTCATGATTAATTTGAATAAGGAGACTTGAGAATGCAAAGATAAAGACATGATTCACAGGGTTGCATCTCCCTGTTTTTAATCTCTCTTCTGCTTGCTACTTTGTAGTTATTGAACCTCCTTCAAATTTGATTGCGACGGAAGTCTCATCGAAATACGTTAAGCTAAGTTGGAGTCCATCTCCTAGCCCAGTGACTGGCTATAAAGTCCTCCTTACACCCATGACTGCCGGAAGCCGGCAGCATGCTCTGAGTGTGGGGCCTCAGACGACCACGCTCAGTGTTCGGGACCTCTCAGCAGACACAGAATACCAGATCAGTGTTTCGGCCATGAAGGGACTGACCTCCAGTGAACCCGTTTCAATAATGGAGAAGACTCAGCCAATGAAAGTTCAAGTGGGTAAGTAAACAGGTATATCACTGGGTTTGGAATATGTGAAAGTCCATTTGCTGGGATATGTTACTGGTTCAGACTGAGTTTTTAAACAAAATACTTGCAATAGTTTCCTTCTAAAGACATCTGCTTACTAAGAAAACCAGATACCATTGGCCTTCCATATCAGCGGGTTCTGTATCCACAGAGTCAGCCAACTGTGTTGTCTGATGTTGGTTGAATCCATAGTTGTGGAATCCGCAGAGCCGGAGGGCCTGACATCCCTTTATGGAATGGACTTGAGCATCTCCGAAGTTAGGTATGAGGAGGGAGGTCCTGGAACCAGTCCTCCGAGGATGCAGAGGAATGGCTGTATCTGTATTTTAATGATTAATTCATATTTGTTGAACTTTAATGGGCTTTTTTTTTTTTTTTTTTTACAGAATGCTCACGTGGTGTGGATATAAAAGCCGATATTGTGTTTTTGGTTGATGGTTCCTATAGCATTGGAATTGCAAACTTTGTTAAAGTTAGAGCCTTTTTGGAAGTTCTCGTAAAAAGTTTTGAGATTTCACCGAGTAGGGTACAGATAAGTCTTGTCCAGTACAGCCGGGATCCTCATACTGAGTTCACTTTGAAAAAATTCACCAAAGTTGAAGATATAATTGAAGCAATAAACACCTTTCCCTACAGAGGAGGGTCTACCAACACTGGGAAAGCAATGACTTACGTCAGAGAAAAAATATTTGTGCCGAGCAAGGGTTCAAGAAGCAACGTACCAAAGGTCATGATTCTTATCACGGACGGGAAATCTTCAGATGCTTTCAGAGACCCTGCTATAAAGCTAAGGAATTCAGATGTTGAAATCTTCGCAGTTGGCGTGAAGGATGCTGTTCGCTCAGAACTAGAAGCCATTGCCTCTCCTCCGGCTGAGACCCATGTGTTTACAGTCGAAGATTTTGATGCTTTTCAGAGGATCTCTTTTGAACTCACACAGTCTATCTGCCTTAGAATTGAGCAAGAATTGGCAGCTATAAAGAAAAAAGGTTAGTAGACTTTGTCGAGTAAAAGTTCTCTCTTCATAAACAAAGCCTTTTTGGCTCTAAAATTGTGGCTTTGTCTTTTTTCTTTTTTATACGGAGGAAAAAATAACTTTCCTATGTTTTTGAAAACTATGGAATTTAGCTCATTTAGCTTCGAGATATGAGTTTCTCCTGGGTATGGATCAAGTGTTTATTGGTAAAAAAAAGTTGTTTATCCTGAGTCATGAGATGTTTTTGATCTTAGATCCTCAAGCAGGGCCAGGAACCAGCTCCATCCACTGTCATATTCAGTTCAGTGACCACTAATTGAGTGTCTACCATCTGTTGGATGCTGAGTTAGTTCCTTTGAATCAAAGGTGACTGGAACATAGTCCTGGATTTTTGAATCCTCCTTATGCATTCTCCTTCTTGTACCATTTTATGGGCCGCATTCCTCACATCTGGAATTCCTTATTTATTTATTTATTTATTTATTTATTTTTTTTAGTGGGGGTGCTGGGGATTAAACCCAGGACCTTGTGCATGCTAAGCATACATTCTACCACTGAGCTATACTCACCCACCTAAGCCTTTCTTAACAGCTCTAATGCTATAAGACATCATTTTTAGCCATTTGGCATTCAAATATACTACTTTGTTCTGTTAATAACTTTGCACTTTTTTTGTCTCTCCAATTCAATTGTATGTCCCCTGAAGATAGTCAGTGTCCCTTAAACATTGCCTCTTCCTATGGTTTAGTTCAATAAATATTCATTTGTTAGGAAAAATTGCATAATTGTTACCTTGAAATATCTGTCTACCACCAAATGTTAATATCTGACTGCCTGGGATGAGTGGGAACATTTTGATGTTTCAATTTAGATCTGATACTGTTTAAATATTTCAGCTGTGGACAGGACTGTTCCATTTCTGCTTTGTCTTTATAAGCTTAAAATTCGAATTCAGTCTTAACTAGTTATTGAAACAACATAACTTAGTATTATGAATGCTCAAGACAAATGACCAGGACCTCTTTGCAGGGCTGTAAGTGAGAGACTTTCAGTGGTCACGGGGGTGCAATATTTACCCTGTACATTGGTCTCAATGACTGCTCTCCCAAATGAATAGAAACCACTTCAGAAAATGTGTAGTCATTGGATCCATGTTTTGCTTTATAGATTTAAAATTTTAACTATGTCCTTTTTTTTTTTTTTTTTTAAAGCTTATGTGCCTCCCAAGGATCTCAGTTTTTCTGAGGTGACTTCTTACAGTTTCAAAACCAGTTGGTCTCCTGCTGGGGAAAATGTTTTTTCATACCACATCACTTACAAGGAGGCTGCTTCAGATGATGAGGTCACGGTGGTGGAGCCAGCATCGAGCAACAGCGTTGTTCTCAGCAGCCTGAAGCCAGAGACCCTGTACCTGGTCAATGTGACCGCAGAGTACGAGGATGGCTTCAGCATTCCCGTGGCTGGAGAGGAGACCACTGAAGAAGGTGCGGAAAGCTTCCTCCACTGTTTCTCCCAAACTAGCAGTTGATTGTAGAATAAAGTTTCCATTTGAAATAACCATCTGAGGGAGGGGGTAATAGATTCATCTACTTTATTGTTATCATTCTTAAGGAAGGTGCTGGGGATTGAACCCAGGACCTTGTGCATGCTAAGCACGTACTCTACCACTGAGCTATACCCTCCCCCATATAAAACTTTTTAAAAAGAGAAAAAAGCATTTAAGTAAAAGACACTAGATTTATTTTGATGAATTTGGGTTGAGACATAGAGAATTGTTAATTTTTATGGACTTAACTCTGGAACTACTGCTTATCCATCATTTTCTGTCCCACGTTTCAACAGTGTCACATTCAAATACTTCTGAAACTGCCAAACGTCTGATGACAAAGATTTATTACCCCAATTTTTTCTTTTTAAAACCTGTGGTAAGATATATACATGACGTAAAATTTACCACTGAAACCATTTTTCAGTGTACATTTCAGTGGCAATTAGTACATTCATATTGTTGTGCTGCCAGCACTCCATTCATCTCCAGAACTCTTTTCATCTTGCAAAATGGAAACTCTCTGTCCTTTAAAAAATAACTCCTGGTTCTCGCTTCCCTTCCCCCCAAACCCATCATCCTTGGCGACAACCATTCTACGTTCTCTTTCTATGAATTTGATGACTCTAGCCATCCCATATGAGTGGAATCATACAACATTTGTCCTTTTGCAATTGGCGTATTTCACTTAGTTTTTGAGTAGCGCCAACTACATTTGTATACACTCCGGTTTTTGGTCATTGCACTATCCAAGAGAATTTGGTAATGCCTTTCCAATTCTATTGTCTGTAGTGAAATCTGAGATTTAAACTTTGTTTTGTCAATAAGGAAGTTTCTGATTCACTAGCCTCATTAAACGAGCAATATTGAACTTCTGCCATGTGTCAGGAGCTATGATCATTGTTTCCATAGATTACTTCATTTAACCACTTCAGTAACCCTATAAATAGTCACATTTTACTGTTGGGTAATCTGAGATTCAAAATTACACACAAATTAAGCTTCAGAGCTAGTATTCAAACCCGTCAGTTCTGTTCATTCTAATTTAGTCATTTTCTTTGCCATATAAAATGAATCATGGGTGTAAGTCTGCCAGCTGCTGTTTCTTTCTCTTCTTGAGATACACAATTCCTTTTTCCCTGGAATGATTTATTGATGAGTTGGACATTTAGATTATCTTCTAATTCTGTGTGAGGTACATGCAGATATATTGCATTGTGGTTTCACCCCAGTGGATTTAGTTCATCTTTTCTGAATGTGTTGTCCCTATGAACAATTTGCCCTTTAAATAAGTCATTGAAGCATGTTCACTAACCACAAAGCCAAATGATGTTCTCATTTGGGCTTAATGAAAATTTCAAATTGTTTGGTTTAATTATTCCAAAGTCAAATGACTATACAGATAAAAAATTTACTTGTAGGACTGATGGGATAAGACAGTTTGTGGGTAAATCTGGTAGACCTGAGTGTTAGGCATTATTTTCTGAAAAAATCTTGTAAGAGTAAAAGCCTTGTTACTTATATTTGATGAAACAAATTGTTTTTCTTTTTGAATTTTATGTCAATATTAATTTACAATTTAATAGAGTATCTATGATTTTAAAAGTTTACTATTGTATACCTCTTCATTTGATTAAAAATTTGACAGTGCTTAGTTTCTTTCTGGATATTGTAGAGTATTTGTTTGCTGTTTCAGAATCTAGTTAATATCTGGTTAAATGAATGCCATAACTAGGATGTTTGTCAAAAAACTGTTCATGGATCTGCTAAGAGAAATGTTCTAATTTAGTGATCAAAAGCTAGTTTTTTATTTTTCACGTATAATCAGTCAACTTATTATTTTTTAAATTTCAGTGAAAGGAGCACCTCGAAATTTAAAGGTGACCGATGAGACTACAGATAGCTTTAAGATTACCTGGACTCAGGCTCCGGGGAGAGTTTTAAGGTATCGAGTCATCTATAGACCAGTTGCTGGTGGAGAAAGCAAAGAAGTCACCACTCCAGCCAATCAGAGGAGAAGAACGCTGGAGAACCTGACTCCAGACACAAAATACGAAGTATCTGTAATTCCTGAATATTTCTCAGGACCTGGATCTCCGTTGACTGGAAATGCAGCCACTGAAGAAGGTAGAGGAAATATGCTCACCATTTGGGAACAACCAAAATCTTAGAGTGTAGGCAAGGCTTTGGGCAACTGTCCAGATACTATGAGCCATGAGACATTTTGTCTCAATTATCTAAGTATCTTAGACGGTAATCCTGGTAGACTTGGGTTACTCAAATATTTGACTTACTCATGACATTTATTTGTATCAGTAGAACTTGAATGCCATGATATGGTCTAAATAGTCTTTTAAAAATAATAATGGCCAAATATTCTAATCTAAATTGAAGGATGACTAGGGATTAAAAATCAACTTGTTATGCACCATTGAAATAGATTATATACTATTTCTTCAGGAAGATTTAAAAATATTAACCTGTTTTTATTTAAATGGAGTGATTAGGCTCCCAGGATAGATTCTGATTTTAGCTACAAACTATTATTTTTTTCCCATTTTTTAATTGAAGTATAGTCAGTTTATAATGTTGTGTCAATTTCTGGTGTACAGCATCATGTTTCAGTCATACATTTACATACATATATTTGTTTTCATATTCTGATTATTCATATTATAGATTACTACAAGATACTGAATATAGTTCCCTGAGCTATACAGTATAAACTTATTGTTCATCTATTTTATATATAGTAGTTAGTATCTGCAAATTTTGAACCCCCAATTTATCCTTTCTTACCCCTTTCCTCCCCGGTAACCATAAGTTTATTTTCTATATCTGTGAATCTGTTTCTGTTTTGTAAATCAGATTGTTTGTCTTTTTTTTTAGATTCCACATGTAAGTGGTATCATATGGTATTTTTCTTTTTCTGGTATAACAATCTCCAGGTCCATCCATGTTGCTGCAAATGGCATTATTTTATTCTTTTTTTGGCTGAAGTTGCAAATTATTAATGTGTAATACGTTATTTCATTGAGAAAAATTAAGGCATTTGTAATTTTCATTTTATTCCTTATCTTAAACTTAAAAGAAAAACACATTAGCAATAACGAACAGTTATTAGGTACCTCTTTGTGTCAGGTTCTGTGCAGAGAGCTTTTTGTGTATTACTTCATTTAATCCCTGCATAGAAACTGTGAAGTCGTTACTTTTATTATCCTAGTTGGACAGAAAAATTGAGGCTAAGGGAACTAAATAATAGTGCTGAGTCATGTTGCTAATGAGCTGTAAATCTGAGCTTGTCGACTTTATTGCCCTGGTGCAGACACTCCCAAGGAGCATCCGTTCTGGCTCCACCCTCTTCACTACTTACCTCCTGGTGGCGCCTAGATAATTTGCCTTTTCTTCAGAGACTCTTTCTCCTTTCACCTACTGTCTTCCTCCTCTCTTCCCTTTGGGCAGTCACAACTTTTTACCCTTCCTACTCTAGGGCTCTTTGTGCTGAGCATCAGAAAAAGACCCAGTGATGCCTCATCTTTCTGTTTTCTGGGATAAAAGTGGCTGGCAAGTGTGTGCCCAGTGGGGAGAGTCACTGGGCTGGGTGCCTTGAGACCCTTCAGAGACCACGTGGCCACTCTCCTAGGAAAGTCATGAAAGGCCAGACATCATAGTTGCAAAAGAAAATCATTTATTATTTTTATCACATCAGTGTATTTCCTGGCCACCACATTTAGATTTTCATAACATTACTCCAACAAGCCCTTTTTATTGAAGATTTCTTAGAGGAATTAAAATCTCCATTGTGATACTAATCAGCATATATACATTATATAGGGCTTTGTTCAATGTAATGTAATTTTTTTACCTGAAAGATGGTAACATGAAAGATTTTAACCTGTGTAAATATGGAAGAGGAGTTAAATGTCTTTTGCGTTGTTTCTACTAACGTGCAGGGCACAATTTAGAGATACACACACACATATATATAAAGCAACAAAATGTTTTTGAAGTCATTTTACTAAATAATGAGTTTTGATGTTGTTGTTGTTTTTTTAATGAAGTTAGAGGGAACCCAAGAGACTTAAGAGTATCTGACCCTACGACATCAACTATGAAATTATCTTGGAGTGGGGCACCAGGAAAAGTGAAACAGTATCTCGTCACATACACCCCCGTGGCGGGAGGTGAAACTCAAGAGGTCACTGTGAGGGGAGATACAACCAGTACCGTACTGAGAGGATTAAACGAAGGGACACAATATGCCTTGTCTGTGACAGCCTTGTATGCATCTGGGGCTGGAGATGCCCTTTTTGGAGAAGGAACGACGCTTGAAGGTAATCACTGTCATATTTTATAGAAATCCCTGTGCTTGTTTGTGATTGCATTTAGGAAGCTTAAAATGTTTTCAGAGAATGAAATCTGGGAATGTGTGATCCTTTCTCTTAAAAGGAATTTATATTGAAAAATAAGTAATCATAAAACTACCTCTTATTCAGAGATGTAGAACGTTAAGCTACTGAAAGAAATTACACTCGATTAGGAAGAACTGTACTGGGGAGCTGAGTGCATAGTAAGGCCATGGAAATGTGTCTGTAATTCTTTGAGTTACTTAAACAGAGAATAAGTGTGTGACATTCAGAGTGGGAAGGGGTCTTAGGAAACATTTATGGAGGAAGAGGGCCTGGATTGCTCAAGATAACAGCTTCTTTCACCACCCAGGAGCAGATGGGAACCCTTTTCTGACTCTCAGCCTCTTTTCATGCACTATGCACATAAGCATTCATAACAGCTTGAGAAATACGAGCATCCAAGTTTCTATTTGTTTGTTTTCTAAATGACCTCAAAAATTCAGGTCTGTGTTAGAAGTTCAAAGTTAATGCAGTTCTTAGGAAGAAGCATCAGCAAGACTGAGGCTGTTCCTTGGTTCTTTAGTTTATTGTCAGAGGGCTTCATATGTCTCAGGATACTTTAACTATAATGGTAGCTTGGATCTGACCCACCACAACTACAAAGTAAGCTGTGTGTGAGAGAGAAAATACAAATTCAACTCAGCCACAGTGAGAATGGATTTTTATGTTAAAAAGCCATTATCAGTGGATAGTTACAATGAGTTCCATAGTGGGGGCCTCAGTGGGAGATCAGATATAGACTTCCTTTCTCTCATCATCTTTTCTATGACTTACTTAAAATAATTATAGCAAGAAAATGAATCTGAAGTACCTTTTGTAATGTGAAACCATAGTGATATTAGGCAAAATATCCATCAACTTTAGTGGCTCCAAGAGTTTGGAGGACTGTAGATGTTATAATTGGCAGGCACAAGGCCTACAGTAGGCAGTTTTGATTAAAACTTAAAAGACTTAGTTAAGAATTAAAAATAATAGACAAAAAATTCTAATCAAAATTTCATCTCTTATAGTGATCAAGAGTTTAAATTCTATCTCTAATACTGATCAAGAGTTTAAGTCCATTACTCTGTGAAATTTATAATTAGAAGATTTAAATGAAAAATTAAATACCAGTGTGTAAAATACTGATTGCCAGAAGAGTCCTGCTTGGATTACTTAACCATGTGACGTGGAAATAATCCCTTCGCCCCTCTGAGCCTCAGTTTACCCATCTATAAAAAGGGAATGATCATTGCTTTCCCTTCTTCCCAAACTTACTACAAAGATCAAATAGGAGTATGTAAGTGAAACTCTTTGGGAACTGTAAGATACTCCATGTATATAAAATTCATCAAGAGAAAATAATGTTAACTTTAGGACTGATATTTAAAAATACAGCTTTTGTAAGTATTTCAAAGATATTGATTGGTTCCACTAAAGTTTTGGAGATAATAAGAGGTAGAAATAGAAATTATCTTAACTGCAGAGACATAATTCAAACAATAAAAGTATGTGATCTTTATATCTGGAGCAACAGTCAGAATTTCTGAGAAGTTTGACCTTTTCTTTTGACCTTTGAAATTCTCTTTCTCATGTACCTTATACAGGCTTCCAATATAGATTATTCATAGGATTTTTAAGGGTAAACTTTTGAGCTTTTTTTAAATGGAATAGTTGTAGATTACTTATATTTGCAAAAATTTCTCCCTTATAAGGAATATCTTGGAAAAAAATTTAATATTTTTATTTCCCTTGTACCTTTTAACCTTCTGATTTTCTTCTCCATTTCTTCCTTTAAAAAATATATTCATACCCATTCAAAATCTTGAATCTAAAAATTAATGCACTTTTGCTAAGAATAGTATAATAACAATTTTTAGAAAATAAAATATGCATTTTAATTTAACAGTAAATACATTCTATTGGGCAATGATTTTTCTAGGCCAAGTGTATAGCTAACTTGTTTATAATTTGATAGCTTTGCTAAATGGTATAGAAAATCTACCAACTTGAATGCACATGCACACATGCATATCTGATCAGAAATTATCTCAAAGGGAGACATACAGGTAGTAAAAGAAATTTAAAAAATTACTGTTCTCCATTCCCTGAGAAGGAGGAAAACTAGATGATTTGCAAGTTTAGTTTAAACATATAGTTAATTCATAACTAAATTGTAATAATAATTTTTTTTTCCCATTTACACCAAAGCTCTTTACTAGAGTAAAGGATTGCAGAAAATGCTGCCAGCTTGATTTTATTAACATGTTTATTTCATTGCATCATGTGTGGTAAACTCGACAGATATGTGAAAGCATAGTTGTGACTAAATTAAAATAATAGAAGATTTTTGCTCCTGGTTATTCCATTTCATTTTATTATATTAACTCAGCCAAATCCACATACCATATACAGGAATAGGATATGATGGTAAATGCAGGGAATGGAAAGCCCAGAAACAGAGCCAGGCAACTGCTTTTGAGGGTTGCTGTTTTTCTAATCTGTTTTTCTCTTGGGAGAGGAGGTGGTAAGAGCAGACCTTGAAGGAATGTTTCTTCCATCCAGAGGCATGGCTCAGCCAGCGAGGGCATTCTGTGGGTTGCAGATTTTATAGATTGACTGAAGTGCATCCTGTTCAATTAAAAAAGAATTAAAAAAATATTTAGTGTGGTTTCCAACCATCCCTAACTTGAATCTGTTTTCTAGTGCTTTCTTGAAATGCAGCCAATGATCAGAAAATTCCCCTGTCCCTGGAAGGGAGATTTATTAGCATTGGCGTTGGGGAAGTTCATGGTTGGCTCTAGTACTGGATGCAGTAGAATCACAAAGGCAGAGTTTATTACTATTTCAGATCCAAACTTCAGAAGAATCTAAGCACAAACTATTAGGTTTGCTTTACATTGTTTTTTCCTCCTTGTTGTTGTTGTTGTTAAAGTAGATTTAATGTAATTACGAAAACACTGCTGTACACATAAATGCACTCGTAGTCTTGAAAGAACTTTTAGTTGTCCCTGTTAGCGTTTACAGAGAGGAAAACACAAAATGAGTAATGCCCATTTTCAATTCAGAGATTTACCACAAATGAATGGAAACTTCAGTTTTGGAATAATAAGTTTCTTTTATTTTTGAGTGTTGTTTTTGCCTATAGAGAAGATGATTTTTTTTTTCAGAATTTCCTTTGTTTCCATCGCTATAGCAACCCTCCAGTGTCCAAGACATGAATGGCTTCCTGTACATCAAACCAAGCTAACTCAGCTGACATTTTGTTACAATGAAGTTTTCAAGCACATCACAGGCTTTCTTCTGCAAGATGCTGAGTAACATGGGCCTCTCCAGGATGGACTGAATAAGGCCTCTGTATTTTCCTAGATTTACTGCTGCCTCATAATTTGAAAAATCGTACATTCTGGGTATAACAATTCTAAGGTTTCCAGGGAACTTTAGCACAATCACCAAACAGCAATTCATATTTTCTTTTCTGCAAATTAATGGCTTATCAGAGAAAAATCTAAATTAAACCAGAGAGGTGACAATTAGGGAAGAAATCTCACACAGGCTTTGAGGCTGAAGGATGATTTAATGGGTTAGAGGTTTTTAAGAACTGTGTATTGCTTAAAGTGCTGAAGTTAACCTATCAGTAGTGAACTTTGTCCCTTGGCATAGTGACTCCAGGTCGTTGGTTATAAATCAAGTGTGTTTCCACATGAACATTATCCAGAGCAGATCTTCTGTATTCTACTGTGGAAAATTGGATAACTTTTGAGTTGTGCTCTAACGGAAAAGACAAATTGATTTAGAAGAGGGTTTACGTTACATTTTCAATTTAACTTCTATTTTTGAAAGTGGTATGTGAAACTCAATGAAAGCTGGCTGGAACAATCTATAAGATGAAATACAGTTTCATTTCCTAATGATTAATTTTTCAGTTATCATCATTGGCTAATTTGTGTCATAATTAGATTTGAATTGGATGATTTGCTTTTCAGAAAGCAAATGGAAAAGGGCTAAGGAAATGTCGGAAAGTTACTTAAATGAGGCCTTAGCTCTTTGGCCTTGTATGTGGAAAAAGTAGACTCAACCTCTTGTGGATGTTTAGATCATGAGAAATGCACCTGCCTAAGTTACTTCCACAGTGGCAGCAAAGGGACACGTGCCAGCAGGCCCCAGAAGTGAGGCCCTTTGAATATATGTGAAGATGTTTTATAATCAGATCAGATACTGAGTATCCACATTTCAAAACCTGAAGAATTTTGTTGGTTTTAATTTCTGACTGAAAAGCCTCATTCCTTGTACCTCTCCTGGTACTATTCTGGGGAGAACAGAATAGAAGGGAAAACTATTGAGAAGGGATCAGAGGAATAGAGATGAAGGCCTGCTGTCATTACAGAAGATGACTTGTTTGAAACGACTGCCAGAAATTCTATTATCAGAGGTCAAAGTAATACACAAAGCACAGGCGTATGGTCCAGAACAGCAGAAAACAAGTACCATGAGATCAAATATTATTGAAGACAAGTGTCCCTTAGGTGAAAAATGTGAACAAACCCAAACGTCATAAAACAGACATTTGTAAGTCTTGGGGGAGAGGGAGAGGGGGAACTCCAGGTGAGGGGAGCCTTTGCGAGAGCAGAGGGGGCTCCAGGCTTGAGGAAAAGTGGAGACAAAGTGGCACGAAGCCTACCGGACTTGGCTTCCATTCACTGCCATGGCTTCTGCGTCTTTCCCTTTCGAAGAACAGTCATCTTTGCTGGAGAGAGGCTTTAGACTGGCCTTCTGACATCATTCTTAATTTTTAGTTTTTTGGGGGCCAGGTAACTAGGTTTATTTATTTATTTTTTTAATGGAGGTACTGAGGACTGAACCCAGGACCTCACGCGTGCCAGGCATGTGCTCTACCCCTGGGCTACATCTTCCCTGACTTGACATCACACTTATTGCCCTCTTTCCTCTTCCTTCCTAGGTTTGCTAAAAATAGACTCTCCCCCAACCCCAGTCTAACCGAACCAAGCCAAATAATCTCTTTCTGTAGTTACTGATGTCTGAAGTTCCTTAGTCTGAGGGCAAAATGTCCAATTCAACAGATTAAACCAAAGCAAACACCTGGCTTGGGTCAAACCTCAGTCGTAGGAAAATGTGATCAACTCTTGACTAAGAAGCACGTGTTAAGAGCCGTTTCCTCTTGAGACAGGATGGAGGAGGGGAGAGAGTGGTGAACATCTCCTACACACATTATGGGATGGAAAGGATATGAGAAGTTGCAGTCAACTTCTCAGTTCTCCAAGGGTCAGCCTTGGGGTCACACCGCTACCTTAAGTGTGATGTTGTGTGTGGCCATAGACGCACACAGTGTATAAGCCATCAAGCCATCCTACACAGCGTCACTGTGTCTGTCGGTTTTGACTAGTTTTGCTTCCACCACACCAGTCTTTATTTCACTTCACCTAGCTCCCATTCAGAATGAAAGCAGGCGTGAGGGTTTCTTCCCACACTGACCAAACATAAATTCCAAATCAGTGTCCCCCAGGCCTCCGAGAGGAGCAGCAGAGAGAAGGGAGTGTGGAGGAATTAGGATCACAGAGGAGACTTGAAACATTTTTGGAAAGCACCATTGCTCAAGCATCATCTCCAGATATTCTAATTTAATGGATGTGGGCATGGCCGAGTTGTTCGCTGTCTGGGTGATTTGTGTATCTGATGGGGTCCAGTCTAGTTATTTTGCTGCTGAGGACCTCAGGGCCCCAGGAGGTGACAGCTTGCTTAGCTGGTTGCACACCTAGTCCCCAGACCAGCTTGGCCACTTGGCAGCCTGCCACTTATATCACAAGATGCAACCCAATTGCTTCTTTTTTTGGGCAATTAACATCTGGCCAAGCCAAGCTTCCATTTTTAAAACCTTTAAGGGTTATAGATCTGATAAAATAGACTTGTCAGGAGTATACCATATTTTCAAGATTCTTGGATGTAATGCAACGACTTGAAAACCCAACTCTCCTGCTTTTTGGAGAAAAAGAGTTTATCAATGTGGTTGACAACAGTATAAACTTAACATTTAGGGTTATTTTTATCTAACTGACTGACTGACATACAGGGAACCCATGGAAGCACTTTATCTTTTCAATCTTGGCTTCTGAATTGAGGTATCTTTTCCCTTTCTTTGGATTCCACGTTTCTTTGTCATGAACGTGGAATGTTGCTAAGCCAGTGCCTGCAAACAATGCCTTTATGCACCAGGCAGAAACTATAATTTTTTGAGGATTTTTTTCCCGTAATTGAGAATTTACTCATTGTTCACTTGAATTAGTGTCGTCAGAACTCAGAAAAGTTTTTTAGTTATTATTTTATTTGAATCTTAAAGAGTGCTTTTGCAGATTATTTCCAGGACCTTGACGAACCTTGCAAAGGTCTTTATGGCAATTTTACTGACTTTTTGTTCTAGATTTCCAGGTGGTGAGAGTGTTAACATAGTTGATTGAAATTCATGGAAATACATGTCTAGTGATAGAGGCTTCTTTTGTTTGTAGCCCAGAGTGTCTTTGTGAATGTGTTTTTTGTTTAACCACAATTCCCTTCCTATTATTTTCTCACAGTGAAATCATTAGCCTGTGTTTGTGAGCTTGATGTCTGTTGTCATGGAAATAAACAATGTCGCAAATTCAATGCCGTAGAAAGTAGGGAGAAAAACAGGCTGAGAAGCACAACCTTTGGGAAAAAGGAGAAAATGAAATTTACTCTTTGTAAATTGCTCCTGTGTTAATTTGAAGATAATTCCCATGTTCTAGCTAATTTTATTTGTCTTGGACTTTTTGGATATGTTATTAATGCAGTTTTAGCTCATTTAAATTCAAAATTACCTTCAAGTACTCTTTCAGAACAGCTGTTGATAACTGCAGTTTAGGAAATTTAAGAGAAGAGGCACATATGAAAAAAAGATGTAGTGTATATCAAAGCAAAGGAAACATGTGCTGTAGATTTAAAACTCAGAGACCAGTAGTTGGGATAGTGATCACAGCAAAATAAAAAAACCAAAAAACAACCCAACCCAACCCAACCAAATATACAAACTGTTTGTTTATATTCCTGTAAGTAGACGATATGTAAAGATGTGTGACCCTTTAAGTAGCAAATACAATTAAAGAAGATCTTCAAATGAGGATTAGCCTCAAGTACAGAAAAAAAGTCAGTATGTTCTTGAAAATAAATATTCTTGGTTGCCGTGAAATATGTAACTAATTTCCCTCCAGAGATGAGATGTCTTGTCAGCAGTTAAAGTTATTTATAATGGAGTTAGAATTTTCCATTTGGGCTTGGAGTCTGGTAGGATGCCCAGCTCCTATTTTATTTATTTTTCCCTCTAAATTCTACCATATATGATAGGTTTTTTGTCCACTCAGATTTCTTTTTCATTTATTGTTCTCTTTACTTGATGGACTGAAATTTGAATAATTGTGATTATTTTTAAGATATTCATTTTTATTCTTTGATTTTGGAAAAATAATAGCCTTCAACATTCTTGTAGTAGCATTATATATCATTTTCTGGAATACTCAACAATTATTGGTAAAATGTAAGCTGTAGAAGCAGATAATTTTATATTTATGTCATACTGTGGCATAAACTCTAGTAAAGTTAGCCAGTATAAAGTGACCTGTATATTACATGTAAATTATGGAAAGTTAGGGTTTTATTTGTAGACATCTGTGACACCTATTAAGTTGAGGTTTCCGTATTTTTCCATTTGGGTTGTGTTTTTATTTTTGAATGAGAGAGCCAAAGTTTAGTAGCAGACATTTTTGATCAGCTAGAACAAGTGGTATGTTTTATTTTGATGACTAATCACTTTTAGGTTTTCCAGAAGAATGGGTGGTTTTTAGTTTCATTAGGGTTAAACTATACTTAAAAGTTTGTGCTTCTGCTTTTTTTAACTACATAAGCAAATAGAGTCTCCACCCAAAAAAGATTGTTGGTATTAAGATTTGCAAGTAATATGAGACTGTTGAAGTTTTGTAAATGGTACCTTGAAACTGAGCTTATTTGAATAAGATAAGAGGAAAAGATGATGGTAAAGAAATAAGGATCTTTGTGAGCAGTGGGCTATCATAAGGTGAACTGAACTGTAAAATTTGGGGATTTAGATGCACTTTTTTCCTCTGGAAATGTTTTTAATGCATGTACTTCATAATTGGATGTCATTCTTATCCTGAAGGACATACAATCTGACTGGATATATAGAGGCTGGGGTGACAGACAGAAATCAGATATAACTCTACAGTTTAATCCCATCAGTGTGTTCTGCTGACAGAAGAGGACAGACAGCTCAGAAAGAAGACATAGACAACTTTAGACATAATTGAGTTTGAGTCCAGCAAGTCAAGATGTCTACCGGGATGAAGGTGTATTTACATGCTAGCAGACGTTAAAAAAATGATCCCCCTTTAATTTCTATTCCAGAGCGTGGTTCACCTCAGGATTTGATTACTAAAGATATCACTGACACATCCATTGGGGCTTATTGGACATCTGCTCCAGGAATGGTTCGAGGTTACAGGGTCTCATGGAAATCGCTTTATGATGATGTTGAGGCTGGAGAGAAGAATCTTCCTGGAGATGCAATTCATACTGTGATAGAAAATCTGCAGCCAGAGACCAAATACAGAGTTTCAATATTTGCAACTTACAGTAGCGGAGAAGGAGAACCTTTAAGGGGAGAAGCCACAACTGAATGTAGGTAACATTCCGAGTGTGTCTGGGGCATGTGTTGGTCCTACCTAATAGCTGTCAGCTGGTGATAACCTCTTGCAGTTTTTCTGTTTATATGATAAATGGGGACTGAAAAATTAGGACCTTTAATGAATGTGGTTTAAATTCAGGTTCGTTTCATATCTAAAATTATATCAAATTTTGAAATACTGAATTTCTTCCAACTAGCTATACAGTTGACCCTTGAACAATGTGGGGGTTAATCTGAGTTTAATTTATATTCAGCCCTCCTTATCCGAGGTTCCTCTGCATCCCAGTGTGAAACCAACCTTGGGTCCTGTTCTACTGTCATATTTGCTATTGAAAAAACCCTGCATATAAGTGGATCCATGCAGTTCAAACCGGTGTTGGTCAAGGGTGAACTGTGTTTGTCTCTCTCTCTCTCTTTTTGTTTTCTGGTGAAATGATCAACTAGATAAGAAACTCCAGTAGTAAAAAGATCAGAAGCTATGAAGGCAAAGAGAATTCAGGCACGTTAATGACCTTGAGCAAGTTATTTAAGGTTCTTTGAGCCTCAGTTTTTGAATGTATAGAAGGCAGCCTCAGATTGTCTTGAGGAGTGAATGGAATAAAAGTGGGTGAAGCAACAAGCATAACGCCCAGCTCCCTAGAGGAGATTGATAAATGACATGGCTGTGGACATTATGATTATTACACACCCAAGACTCATTCTAGATTATTTTTACTATGTTTATTGGTAAGACTAAATCAAACCTGCTTAATTTTCTGGTGGCTAGGGTTTACCTTACTCTCATTAATATTCTTTCTTATGAAAAATTTTGAATGACCTATTGTCATTTATTATCAGATGGCTAATGAAAGATGTGCTGGTATTTCCTAATTCTTTTTCCTAAAAAGTAATTTGTTAAGTATGGGCATTTCCAAGAATTTATAGGAAAGAAGTTTATTCCTTTTGTTTTGGGAGGATTTTAGGAAAAGGGGAAAGATTGGGGCATTCTTGCATTTCCTTTTTTAGAAAGAAGTGGAGCAACTGAGTAATTTTTCTGCCAAAGGAGGAGAGAGGGAAGTGCCATCAACAATTTTACTTAAGTTCTGTATCCTGATTTTGAGTTGTCCAAATTAAAATCTTTTGGTCTGAGTTCCCTGAAGAATTCATCTTTTTTTAATCACTGGCAGACTCAGTTGGATATGTCTGAGCTTAAATTTGTGTCAGAATTAACCAGATTAAAACAAAGCAATTTCTTATAGGAGATTTAAATATATGAAAAAGCATATTTCTCAGATATCCACATTATTGATTTTCATGGTAGTGAATGAAATCTTGTGTCTGAATATAATGACTGATATGGTTTAAGGATCCTGCAGAAATTCATCTCTATTTCTGGCAGAAATTCATTTGTTGTAAAGAGAAGACATGTTATAAATTTAGGCCACATATGCCGTATATAGCTACATTTATTTGTAGGAGTGAAAATACAACTCATGTGACTGAGAAATTATAAAAATATTTGTATTTAGAGGGAAACTTTTTCAAAAATTCTCCATCATTTCTTCTTCTGAGAAGATTGAATCTTCAGATATTAATTTGGCATTAAAAATCTCCATGAAAGATATGTTTTAGCCAGAAACAAGTATGTTAGCAGAAATCCTAAATAAACTTTCATCTCTAAGAAGCTGAGCACCTAAGAAATTTTCAGTGTTTCTTGGCTAATTGATTGATTTAAAGGTGAGTGAACAGAAAGGTCTCTTTTGAACTATGAATGGAGTAGACAGGAATGAAAGTTACATTTTTTTTTAGAGTGTATGCAAACTATTCAAACAGCTAAGCAAATAAGAGAGAAGACAGGAACCTTTCTTTGTTCTACTACGGTTTTGTTGCTGTGTTTTGCTTTGCTCTCTTTGTGGGAAGTAAAGTAGTTTAGAAAGTGCTTTGAGAAATCTGAGTCAGATGTGGTGTATTTGGGTGATGGATGGATCCTAAATGGTGTGGATAACTGGGCAGAGTCACTAGGTCATGCTCTTAGAGTCCCTTATAAACTTCCAAGGGGACATTTTGGAAGTATTTTCATGAAATTTTTCCTGCCCTCACCTGCAACTCAGAGACATGGTATGCAGACTGTTTACAATGAAAACCACAAATTGTGGCTGAAAAGCCAACAAATGGGAAACTTTCTCTTGGCCTTCCCGTTTATGGCTGCTGGTTTAGCAGAGGTACAGTGGATGTCAAAAAGTATCTTGTGAGTGACTAAAACATGAAAGGGTTTAGAATGTGAGTGTTACAGCATTTTACAGCCTGTCAATACCTAAGAATGAACTGAAAAATCTTGCTTTTTACTTATGGGAAGCCAACAAGGCTTTTTTTTTTTTCCTCCCTAAAATCCAAAATTCCCCATTAAAACTAGTATGAGATACATTTGTACCTTATTTAACTTCAATTCCTTTATTTTAAAGAGTTAATTAAAAGGCAGGAATATAATTTAGAACCTTGAAGCATTTCAAGGTGTGAGGTACAATATTTGACTGTTATTAACATATTTAAGCTTGGGATCCTGTTTTTTTGGGAACATAGCTTTCTTTTTAGACTAACACTCCTAAGATTTGTATGTCCATTTTTCTGCATTCTGAATTGTGTGAAATTGGTTTGAGAATTTTGCATGAGAAAGAGATGTATCATTCCACTCGTTACCAAGTCCAAGTTCGTACTGCTCACCACACGACAGGCCAATAAATTGAAAGATGAGTTGTTAGGGCAAGGAATAGCAACTTTATTCAGAAAGCTAGCAGACACAGAAGATGGTGGACCAGTGTCCCAAAGAACCATCTTTCGTGAGTTAGAATTCAAGTTTCTTTTATACTAAAAAGGGAGGAAGTAAAGTCAAACATTTTTTTGGTTTCCATCAGGTTCCAGAGGGGATGTGTTCATTTCTTCCTTCCTGCAGAGTCATTCATAGGTGGGCCTGGTTAGGATGTTTCCTGTGAGCTAAATTAAAGTCTTTTAGCTTAATGCTCTTTGTCTGGGAGGTGGGGTTCCCAGAGATGGGCCATTATGTGTGATTTAAACTTATAGGCAATATCCCTTTAGTGATCAACTTAGAATACAAAGGTTCTTCCCTATTATACACTGAACAGAAGTTTAAGAGATAGAAACAAGAGGCCAGATGACATATTTTAGCGCAACGCTTTCTAGAAAAGTGTTAGAAACACGTTAGCTTATTCAATATTTGTGACAATTGGTAATGATAATAATCCAAATAGGTTACCCTATGAGGCATTTTGAACGATGTAGGTCCACAGAAAACACCCCACTGGGTCTTTCTTTCTTTTGTTAAATTGAATTAAAGTCAGTTTACAATGTTGTGTGAATGTCTGATGTACAGCATAATAGTTCAGTCATCCATATACATACATGTTCGTTTTCATATTCTCTTTCATTATAGGCCAGTACAAGACATTGAATATAGTTCCCTCTGCTGTACAGTATAAACTTGTTGTTTATCTATTTATATGTAGTAATTAGTATCTGCAGATCTCAAACTCCCTATTTATCCTTTCTCACCCGCTTCCCCCACTGGTTTGTTTTTAGTTCTGTTTCTATTGATTGATTTTTCTTCTTATTATGAGTATCTTAGTCAGCTCTAATGGCCCTAATAAAATAATGTTGACTGGGTGGCTTAAAAAAAAGAAATTTATTTTCTCACAGTCTGAGAAGTCCAGATTAAAGTTCTGGCAGAATTTGGTTTCACATGGCGTTTCCTTAGTCTGTGCACGTGGAGAGGGGTGGGGATAGGGAGGGAGGGAGGGAAGAAGGGAGAGCACATGCACACAAGTTCTCTAATGTCTCCTCATCTTTTATAAGGATTCCATGTGCATCAGATGAAGGCTCTACCTTTCGGACCTCATTTAATACTAATTACCTCCCCAAAGGTCCAAATATTATCACAATAGAGGTTAAAGCTTTAGCATATGAATTTTGGGGAGACACAATCATTCAGTCCACAATATGGGTCCTATTTTTTTTTTCTTTCTTTGTGTTCCTGGTAACTTATTAGCAGTCAAACAATATGAATTTTACTCTATTGGGTGCCAGCTGTTTTTATGTTCTTAATCAATACCCTTAAGCTTTGTTCTGGGATGCAGTTAACTCAGTTGGAAACAGTTTGATATTTTTGAAGCTTTCTTTTAAACTCTGCTAGCGCTAGACCAGAGAAACCTTTAGTTTAGGGCTCATTTTGCTCCCCTCCTGGGGCAATAACCTCCCTAGTACTTTATATTAACGTTCTGGAGATTTTGAGGTTTTGTACTCTGGCGAGGGCGAACATTTCTGGCCCTGCATGAGCTCCAGGAATTGTTCCTTCTGCTCATTTTAGACGGTTCTTTCTTTGGTTTTCAGTAGTTTCTTCATTCCTATGCCCTGATTAGTACTGGGTTGAAGACTCAAGGAGGACTCTTTTGCAGGTGTTTGGAACTTTTTCTCAGTAACACCATCTTCTCTGCAGGACTTTGCTCTGTGAGTTCTAGGTGCCTTGGACTCCACAGACTCACAAAACCACCTCCTCAATTAAGGGAGACCACCAGGCTACATCTGAGTTCTCCCTTCCCGTACTGGGGCTGGGAACGCTCTCCAAGCAGCGAGTCAGGGCAGTGGTCAAACTCATTCTCATTTGTTTCTCATTGCTCAGGGGTCACAGTCCTGTCCTGCCTAATGTCCAATGTCTGAAAAATGTTCATATATATTTGTATGTATACACACACACACACACACACACATATATATATATAGAAATTTTTTCAGGATTCTTTTTAGTTGTTTCAAGTGGTCCTTGCCAGTTAGAGCACAAAAATTTCTTTTAGAATCAAGAAAAGTTCTTCCCAGAGTTTCCTTCAGCTTAGTCTCTCCCAGTAGAAGATGCTTATGACCTTTGAATGCTGAGATGACTGAACTGAATGAAATGATTCTGCTTGTAAGCTCTAATTATGTATGAAAAAAAGGGATCTGTTGGGTATTTGTGGACTTGGAGACCTGTTTCTGATATAGTTATTAAAAGAAAATTTAACAAATAATATGTTTGCATAATATGTTTGTAATAATAATATGTTTGTATCAAACACTTTTTCCATATAGTGCTTCCTAAATCCACTCGGCATATACCAATTTATCTCCAGATCCCTTGAGACATTTTTCTGTGTCAGAGTTTCCTGTTCCTCTGTGTTGATAGTGCTACATGACAACAGAAAGGATAGTGTTAACTACAGACACTCCGACTAGTCATTTATTCATTGTACCTTTTTCTGAAAAGACTCGAGTAATATTTCTGACCCTATATTCATAATTTTTAGTATTCCCCACAGTGTGATTGCTTTAGGAATTCTTTACAGATGGAAATATAATAAAAATTCTAAAAGCTCATCTCTGGAAATGGATGTTTACTTTACTAAAGTCTCTGGAATGCAAATAGGAAATCCTTGCAATAAGAACTTCCATTTTTCAGTTATTAGCCAGATAAAGAGAAAACATCTTACTGTGACCTCACTGAGATGAGGCTCACATGCCATCCTGAACTTATGAGAGATCACAAGGCTAAGTAACAGAACTGTGTACCTATTTAAGAAACCAGATAGCGTCTTTTCACATAAATGTGTCGGTGGGCATAAACATTTTCAGCGTGGTATAACATTGTAATCTTCCTTTTATTTCACAGTATCGGAAGATGCAAAAACCTTGAAAGTGGATGAAGAAACAGAAAACACAATGAGAGTCACCTGGAAACCAGCACCTGGGAAAGTTGCCAACTACCGTGTTGTGTATCGGCCCCGTGGGGGCGGGAGACAAATGGTGGCCAAAGTGCCACCCACAGTCACCTCCACAGTGTTAAAGCGGCTCCAGCCCCAGACCACGTATGACATCACAGTTCTGCCCGTTTACAAGACAGGCGAGGGGAAGCTGAGGCAAGGATCAGGCACAACAGGTACAAAATGATAACAGATTTTTTTGGGAAAGTGTGTAGTATCTTAACGGGAGATTTTAATACATCTGGTTCATTTGTAAGTGTCCGAAACCGATTCTGCAATGAATTACATTATAGTGGTTAGATAGGATGCCTAAATAGCACCTGGTTTTTACCAATCTAGTTCCTGGTAAAATGATTCTACATATCAATGTCCTCGTGCTAAGCTAGCCTTCTGAACTGTGAGTACCGTGTACACTTCCACTTGGGCAGAACTCACTTGTGATGATTTTTATTGGGTGTGATAGCTTGTGCTTTCTGACTTAACCCTTTTTATAAATATATGTTTTGAAGCATTTTGTGATGATTCTTGTGTAGATCACTTAGATATTTTGAATCCAACTTATTATTATAGGGGCTAATAAAAAAATCCCAAAGCCTAGACTTATGAACAATATTTGAAAATATTATTATCTTTACAGCTTCTCGGTTTAAGTCACCCAGAAACCTCAAAACATCTGACCCGACCATGTCAAGCTTCCGGGTGACCTGGGAGCCCGCGCCCGGGGAAGTGAAGGGTTACAAAGTCACCTTCCACCCCACGGGGGATGACAGAAGGCTGGGGGAGCTAGTGGTTGGACCATACGACAACACGGTTGTTTTGGAGGAACTTAGGTAGGATTGCAGTTTATTCAATTTTTGTTAAAAGACTGAATAACTGATGTAAATTAGCAGGCCTTCCACAAATGATCACTTATGTGTCTGTTTGCCCTTCAATTATTTAAAATCAGCCAGAGTTGCTTTCTCATCCTTGGTGTTGCTGAAGTTGAGGTTCAGGTTCAGAGACGAATTCAGGCCTGAGCAATTGTAATGTTTTAATGATTTTTGTTGTTAAGTGATCAGGAATGGTATTTTTTCTGTAACGCCTTGCTTTTAAAAAGTTAACATCCATATTGCACAGTTTCACCAAAAGCAGCTTGTCCCCAGCCCTCCTGTGGGAACATGGGGCTTCCTGTGCCTTCTGGAAAGGCCCAGGTGACTGACGCTGAGACGCCAGGGTGGGCCGTGAGAGAGAGCAGGCAGGCCTTTGTGCTCCGTGTCAGCTGGCAGGATGGGGGGGGTGCTGATGCCGGGTCTCACTTCAGGCTGTGCAGTGGGAAACAAGGAGGTTCACGTTTGAACGGCACCCTACATTCACTATGGTAAAAAGAGTGGACTGCTGTGCCCTGCCTGGTGCAAAGTTTGTCTGCTTCAGCCATTCATTCAACAATATTGAAATCTCATAAATTTCATGTAAATGCTCGCTGCTTCCTTTAATCAGAATAGGGAGGATGGAATTTATCGAGCCTCTAGTGGGCCAGGCACTGTGATGCGTGCTTTATGTTCCCGGGCAACTACACAAGCATTGTTTTGTTAGAGCCCATTTCTTGAAGCAGTAAGAGTGCCAGCCTGCTGCTCCCCTGACGTGCCCAGTGCCAGCTGGGGATTCTGCATCTGATGGAAAGGCGAGACAGGGATCGGGGCTGTGACCCCTGGGCTTCTCTGAATGCCTGCAGGCTAGTTTCCCTTGACACCTCACAGTGTAAACTTAAACTGGAATGTGATGGAAATTATTTTTCTTCCCTTGCAATGTTTTGTATTATAACTTCCTCCGAGTGAAAGTTTGTAAATCACAATGAATGTTTTTAACGAAACGAAAAGAAAATGCTTCCGCTCAAGCCTGTTACACATACAGACTATGTATTTTAACGTTTCAGGGCAGGCACCACCTATAAAGTAAACGTTTTTGGAATGTTTGATGGAGGAGAAAGTTCACCACTCGTTGGGCAAGAGATGACCACCCTTTCTGACACAACTGTAATGCCAGTTTTATCCTCTGGTAAGAAACTGAGTTGCAATCCCCTAGGAAAACTCAGTATTACAAAGCTTTTTCAACTGTGAATTGTTAGGTTAACTATACAATGAAAATCAACTATTAAAGTTTTACACTAAGATTTATTTAAATAATTTATATACTTAAACATTTGTTCAAACAGCCAGCTAAGCATACTTTTGCCGACATTTTTTTAAGGCTTTGTCAGCATTGCATTAGTTACTTAGTACTGTATGATTTAAAGATGAGTTTTTACAATTGGTAGATAATGTACATTTTCTCTCTTTGTAGTGAAAGGCAGTTTTATTTTGTTAAAGTGATTAGAAATGATTTACTTGGGCTGAGCGGGCAGCCTTGGGTTACAGAAATAGGTCGGCAGCTCCGACTTTTCTGCTTGTGCCACGATTACAGCTTTGAAATACATGAAGCTAGTTTTGAACGGTCTTAGAGGTGGGAGAGGTGGATAGAGTTTCCTTCTAAATATTTTCCATCATTTGCTAAAAAAGAGTAGATGTGGGCAGAGCTGGAGCAGACGTAGAAAGGTTTAGGTGCTTGGAGTTGTATTTGGGAAGCCTCACTCCTCATGTACCATCCAGTACACGAGTGACACCCTTGTAGTGTGATGAGCATCACTGAAATTTTCTCAGTGAGGTTTTCTTTCTTTCTTTCTTTCTTTCTTTCTTTTTTTTTTTTTTTTGTAATATAAAGATCAGATGCTAAATGGCAAGAAGTTAAAAAATTCATAGCTGGTAACATAAGCTCCTGGAAAAGAGAGCATTTGAAAATGTGGATGAAATAAATGAAAGTTTCAACTCTTGTTGTTTTGCTTGAATGTGCTGTTGTTTTTTCTATGATGTTATTAACTGACTTATATTTTTATTTTGTAGCTTGTGCACTGAGGATATTGGGATAATTCTCTTTCCAAAGCCCCCTAGCTCTGTATCAGTGTTTGTGCTCGTTGTCTCTGTAGCTCTCAATTTGTTTGCATCCTTTTTCTAGATTATCTCCTTTCTCTCTTGATTTTTTAAATGTGCAGACTTCACCATCTGTATTTACCTGATTGTTATACACAGTAAATGATTAAGTTAAGTAATGAATAACCGAACAACGTAATAGCTATCAGGTTTTTAAACAATATATTTTTACTTCATAAAGTCTAATTTTAAGAGTTATATGCCTAATCCTTCATAAGATATGTAATACTTAACTGGGAACTTTCATTAATTTAAAGGATTCTTGTGGCTCATTGAAATCTTTACAGCTTATGCATTTTGACAGTTCATCTCATACTTGTCTGCTGATAACTGTTGAATGTTGAGAAAAATGCAGGGAGAGGGTATAGCTGAGAGGTAAAGCATGCACAAGGTTCTGGGTTCAACCCCCAGTGCCTCCATTAATAATAAAACAAATAAGTAAATAAACCTAATTACTCTCCCCCAAAATAAAAATCAATATGAAAAAAACAGACAGCAGCATAAAAAGGAAAAGTATGTTTTTAAAAAAATAGACAAAAAGCAACATCTAATCTTTAGATCATATTAAAAGTTTTATTAAAATTATTATTGCCTTGTAGTTAGATGGCTGCACATTCCAACTTAACATGTATCCGCTTTTGAATTTGTGAGCTCATTCCAATTTACAAAGGCAGTTTCCATGTTCTAAACAGTTGTGGCCAAAACATACAGTCAATGAAGAAGGAAAGCTTTTCCACTGAAATAATTATTGGAGGAATTGATGATTCCTGTGACTCTCATTTGAGGTTAATACGTCATAGGGATGTATTTTAAACCCCAAATCACCTAGCTAAGCTTCAGAGCTGAGACAGTTAGCAACACTGAGTGCCCGGGGTTGGCAGAGGCGTGGCTAGGAAGTCACCCTGCAGAGGACTTGCTCCTGACTCTGTGCTGTCTCATGATTGCCACGTCAGGGATGGAGTGTCTAACCAGGGCTGAAGCAGACATCGTGTTGCTAGTGGACGGATCGTGGAGCATCGGCCGGGCAAACTTTAGAACTGTGCGGAGTTTCATTTCTCGCATTGTGGAAGTCTTTGAGATTGGCCCCAAAAGAGTGCAGATTGGTAGGTCTGACAATATTGAAGACATTTAGACGTTTCCATTATGCTGCTTGATATACGCTAATGCCTATGGTGTCATTTTAGCCCTTGCTCAGTATAGTGGGGACCCCAGAACAGAGTGGCAGTTAAATGCTCACAGAGACAAGAAGAGCTTGTTGCAAGCTGTGGCGAACTTACCTTACAAAGGAGGCAATACCCTCACAGGTGAGACAAAGTGGCCTGGCGTGCTTTGAGCTCTTGTTTTTGGTCAAAGCTTGTGCCTGAATAATGATGGATTCTCTTCTAAAAATCCCACTAGGCATGGCTTTGAACTTCATTCGCCAACAGAGCTTCAAGACTCAAGCTGGCATGAGACCTCGAGCTCGAAAAATTGGTGTTCTCATCACTGATGGAAAATCCCAAGATGACGTTGAGGCCCCGTCAAAGAAACTCAAGGATGAAGGCGTGGAGCTGTTTGCTATAGGTAAGCACTGAAAAGACAAGCTATGTCCCCAGGGCTTGCCAGTGTGCTGAAGATGGTTTTACAGTTAAAAATATTTTCTGAAGCATGGACAAACAAGCAAACACATTTTCCCTATTACATAATTTATCAAAATGCTGTGCCAGGAAGTTAATTCATTTTCTTCTTTTTCCTTGTAACGGGCTGAAACTCTGTGGCTTCTTGGAAGAGAGTTGTGGATCAAGAGGACAAATGTACTATTAATAAGATTCAGGAAAATTTCCATTTGATTTTCTACAGCACCATGCTTATTTTTGATATCTGTTATTTTACTTTCCAGAAAAAACACTGAAGAGACACTTTTTGGTGGGCAATTGGTGCTAGAAGCACTTAGGAGAATCTAAACAAAATAGCCTTCGGTTAATACTGTTTTTTGTTTCTAGAGATATGTAATCATTGTATTATTTTTTATAACTATGTTTTATAACTAAAGATATGTAAGCATTTGATTATTGAG